>NC_133748.1:963187-1003226 GCF_048934315.1 Petromyzon marinus | reverse complement strand
AGTTGGTCGGTGGGTGAGTGAGTGGGTGGGTGGGTGAGTGGAGTGGGTGGGTGAGTGGGTGGGTGGGTGAGTGAGTGGGTGGGTGAGTGAGTGCAAAACAGCAAATCCATGTAAAAAAACAGCAAAATATTCCTGAAAAAAGCGCCGTACACCAACGCTACGTGCAATAATCCCAGTGGGATGCGAATCAACAACCACAAGACAACTTAGATTAAGGCCATCAGTCTAACTCCGTACTACCACAACCACAAGACAACTTAGATTAAGGCCATCAGTCTAACTCCGTACTACCACAACCACAAGACAACTTAGATTGAGGCTATCAGTCTAACTCCGTACTACCACAACCACAAGACAACTTAGATTAAGGCCATCAGTCTAACTCCGTACTACAACCACAAGACAACTTAGATTAAGGCCATCAGTCTAACTCCGTACTACAACAACCACAACAAGACAACTTAGATTAAGGCCACCAGTTTAACTCCGTACTACAACAACTACAACCACAAGACAACTTAGATTAAGGCCATCAGTCTAACTCCGTACTACAACAACAACCACAAGACAACTTAGATTAAGGCCATCAGTCTAACTCCGTACTACAACCACAAGACAACTTAGATTAAGGCCGTCAGTCTAACTCCATACTACAACTGCAACCACAAGACAACTTAGATTAAGGCCATCAGTCTAACTCCGTACTACAACAACCACAAGACAACTTAGATTAAGGCCATCAGTCTAACTCCGTACTACAACCACAAGACAACTTAGATTAAGGCCGTCAGTCTAACTCCATACTACAACAACCACAACCACAAGACAACTTAGATTAAGGCCATCAGTCTAACTCCGTACTACAACAACCACAAGACAACTTAGATTAAGGGCGTCAGTCTAACTCCATACTACAAGAACTGCAACCACAAGACAACTTAGATTAAGGCCATCAGTCTAACTCCGTACTACAACAACCACAAGACAACTTAGATTAAGGCCATCAGTCTAACTCCGTACTACAACAACCACAAGACAACTTAGATTAAGGCCATCAGTCTAACTCCGTACTACAACCACAAGACAACTTAGATTAAGGCCGTCAGTCTAACTCCATACTACAACAACCACAAGACAACTTAGATTAAGGCCATCAGTCTAACTCCGTACTACAACAACCACAAGACACTTAGATTTAAGGCCGTCAGTCTAATTCCGTACTACAACAACCACAAGCACAAGACAACTTAGATTAAGGCAATCAGTCTAACTCCATACTACAACAACTGCAACCACAAGACAACTTAGATTAAGGCCATCAGTCTAACTCCGTACTACAACAACAACAAGACAACTTAGATTAAGGCCATCAGTCTAACTCCGTACTACAACAACAACCACAACAAGACAACTTAGATTAACGCCATCAGTCTAACTCCGTACTACAACAACAACCACAACAAGACAACTTAGATTAAGGCCATCAGTCTAACTCCGTACTACAACAACCACAACAACAAGACAACTTAGATTAAGACCATCAGTCTAACTCCGTACTACAACAACAAGACAACTTAGATTAAGGCCATCAGTCTAACTCCGTACTACAACAACAACCACAAGACAACTTAGATGAAGGCCATCAGTCTAACTCTGTACTACAACAACAACCACAAGACAACTTAGATTAAGGTCATCAGTCTAACTCCGTATTACAACAACAAGACAACTTAGATTAAGGCCATCAGTCTAACTCCGTACTACAACAACCACCACAACAAGACAACTTAGATTAAGGCCATCAGTCTAACTCCGTACTACAACAGCAACAAGACAACTTAGATTAAGGCCATCAGTCTAACTCCGTACTACAACAACCACAAGACAACTTATATTAAGGCCATCAGTCTAACTCCGTACTACAACAACAACAATAACCACAAGACAACTTAGATTAAGGCCATCAGTCTAACTCCGTACTACAACAACCACAAGACAACTTAGATTAAGGCCATCAGTCTAACTCCGTACTACAACAATTACAACCACCACAAGACAACTTAGATTAAGGCCATCAGTCTAACTCTGTACTACAACAACAACCACAAGACAACTTAGATTAAGGCCGTCAGTCTAACTCCGTACTACAACAACAACAACCACAAGACAACTTAGATTAAGGCCATCAGTCTAACTCCGTACTACAACAACCACAACCACAAGACAACTTAGATTAAGGCCATCAGTCTAACTCCGTACTACAACAACGACAACCACAAGACAACTTAGATTAAGGCCATCAGTCTAACTCTGTACTACTACAGCAACAACCACAAGACAACTTAGATTAAGGCCATCAGTCTAACTCCGTACTACAACAACCACAACCACAAGACAACTTAGATTAAGGCCATCAGTCTAACTCCGTACTACAACAACAACAACCACAAGACAACTTAGATTAAGGCCATCAGTCTAACTCTGTACTACTACAGCAACAACCACAAGACAACTTAGATTAAGGCCATCAGTCTAACTCCGTACTACAACAACCACCACAAGACAACTTAGATTAAGGCCATCAGTCTAACTCCGTACTACAACAACAACCACAAGACAACTTAGATTAAGGCCATCAGTCTAACTCCGTACTACAACAACCACCACAAGACAACTTAGATTAAGGCCATCAGTCTAACTCCGTACTACACCAACAAGACAACTTAGATTAAGGCCGTCAGTCTAACTCCGTACTACAACAGCAACAAGACGACTTGGATTAAGGCCATCAGTCTAACTCCGTACTACAACAACAATACCACAAGACAACTTAGATCAAGGCCGTCAGTCTAACTCCGTACTACTACAATAACCACCACAAGACAACTTAGATTAAGGCCATCAGTCTAACTCCGTACTACAACAACAACAACAACCACAAGACAACTTAGATTAAGGCCATCAGTCTAACTCCGTACTACAACAACAACCACAAGACAACTTAGATTAAGGCCATCAGTCTAACTCCGTACTACAACAACAACCACCACAAGACAACTTAGATTAAGGCCATCAGTCTAACTCCATACTACAACAACCACAACAAGACAACTTAGATTAAGGCCATCAGTCTAACTCCGTATTACAACAACAACAACAACCACAAGACAACTTAGATTAAGGCCCTCAGTCTAACTCCGTACTACAACAACAACAACCACAATACAACTTAGATTAAGGCCATCAGTCTAACTCCGTACAACAACAACCACAACCACAAGACAACTTAGATTAAGGCCATCAGTCTCACTCTGTACTACTACAGCAACAACCACAAGACAACTTAGAATAAGGCCATCAGTCTAACTCCGTACTACAACAACAACCACAAGACAACTTAGATGAAGGTCATCAGTCTAACTCCGTACTACAACAAGACAACTTAGATTAAGGCCATCAGTCTAACTCCGTACAACAACAACCACAAGACAACTTAGATGAAGGCCATTAGTCTAACTCCTTACTACAACCACAAGACAACTTAGATTAAGGCTATCAGTCTAACTCCGTACTACAACAACCACCACAAGACAACTTAGATTAAGGCCATTAGTCTAACTCCTTACTACAACCACAAGACAACTTAGATTAAGGCTATCAGTCTAACTCCGTACTACAACAACAACCACAAGACAACTTAGATTAAGGCCATCAGTCTAGCTCCGTACTACAAAAAGACAACTTAGATTGAGGCCATCAGTCTAACTCCGTACTACAACAACAACCACAAGACAACTTAGATTAAACCATCAGTCTAACTGCGTACTACAACAACAACCACAACAAGACAACTTAGATTAAGGCCATCAGTCTAACTCCGTACTACAACAACAACCACAAGACAACTTAGATTAAGGCCATCAGTTTGTGAGTTAACAACAACAACCACAAGACAACTTAGATTAAGGCCATCAGTCTAACTCCGTACTACAACCACAACCACAAGACAACTTAGATTAAGGCCATCAGTCTAACTCCGTACTACAACAACAACAACCACAAGACAACTTAGATTAAGGCCATCAGTCTAACTCCGTACTACAACCACAACCACAAGACAACTTAGATTAAGGCCATCAGTCTAACTCCGTACTATAACAACAACAACCACAAGACAACTTAGATTAAGGCCATCAGTCTAACTCTGTACTACAACAAGCAAAACCAATGCCAAACCAACAAACGTATTCGTTGGTGGTGGCATTACCCCATGCACTAACATTGTACTATAGACTACCACTAACATTGTGCTATAGACTACCACTAACATTGTACTATAGACTACCACTAACATTGTACTATAGACTACTAACATTGTACTATAGACTACTAACATTGTACTATAGACTACCACTAACATTGTACTGTAGACTACCACTAACATTGTACTATAGACTACCACTAACATTGTAGTATAGACTACCACTAACATTGTACTATAGACTACCACTAACATTGTACTATAGACTACCACTAACATTGTACTCTAGACTACCACTAACATTGTACTATAGACTACCACTAACATTGTACTATAGACTACCACTAACATTGTACTATAGACTACCACTAACATTGTACTATAGACTACCACTAACATTGTACTATAGACTACCACTAACATTGTACTATAGACTACCACTAACATTGTACTATAGACTACCACTAACATTGTACTACAGACTACCACTAACATTGTACTATAGACTACCACTAACATTGTACTATATACTACCACTAACATTGTACTATAGACTACCACTAACATTGTACTATAGACTACCACTAACATTGTACTATAGACTACCACTAACATTGTACTATAGACTACCACTAACATTGTACTATAGACTACCACTAACATTGTACTATAGACTACCACTAACATTGTACTATAGACTACCACTAACATTGTACTATAGACTACCACTAACATTGTACTATAGACTACTCACATTGTACTATAGACTACTACCAACATTGGACTATAGACTACCAGTAACATTGTACTATAGACTACCACTAACATTGTACTATAGACTACCACTAACATTGTACTATAGACTACTAACATTGTACTATAGACTACCACTAACATTGTACTATAGACTACTAACATTGTACTATAGACTATCACATTGTATTATAGACTACTACTAACATTGTACTATAGACTACCACTAACATTGTCCTATAGACTACCACTAACATTGTACTATAGACTACCACTAACATTGTACTATAGACTACTAACATTGTACTATAGACTACCACTAACATTGTACTATAGACTACTAACATTGTACTATAGACTACCACTAACATTGTACTATAGACTACCACTAACATTGTACTATAAACTACCACTAACATTGTACTATAGACTACCACTAACATTGTACTATAGACTACCACTAACATTGTACTCTAGACTACCACTAACATTGTACTATAGACTACTACTAACATTGTACTATAGACTACCACTAACAATGTACTATAGACTACTACTAACATTGTACTATAGACTACCACTAACATTGTACTATAGACTACCACTAACATTGTACTATAGACTACCACTAACATTGTACTATAGACTACTAACATTGTACTATAGACTACCACTAACATTGTACTATAGACTACCACTAACATTGTACTATAGACTACCACTAACATTGTACTATAGACTACCACTAACATTGTACTATAGACTACCACTAACATTGTACTATAGACTACCACTAACATTGTACTATAGACTACCACTAACATTGTACTATAGACAACCACTAACATTGTGCTATAGACTACCACTAACATTGTACTATAGACTACCACTAACATTGTACTATAGACTACCACTAACATTGTACTATAGACTACCACTAACATTGTACTATAGACTACTAACATTGTACTATAGACAACCACTAACATTGTGCTATAGACTACCACTAACATTGTAGTATAGACTACCACTAACATTGTACTATAGACTACTACTAACATTGTACTATAGACTACCACTAACAATGTACTATAGACTACTACTAACATTGTACTATAGACTACCACTAACATTGTACTATAGACAATTACTAACATTGTACTATAGACTACCACTAACATTGTACTATAGACTACCACTAACATTGTACTATAGACTACCACTAACATTGTACTATAGACTACTACTAACATTGTACTATAGACAACCACTAACATTGTGCTATAGACTACCACTAACATTGTACTATAGACTACCACTAACATTGTACTATAGACTACCACTAACATTGTACTATAGACTACTACTAACATTGTACCATAGACAACCACTAACATTGTGCTATAGACTACCACTAACATTGTACTATAGACTACCACTAACATTGTACTATAGACTACTAACATTGTACTATAGACTACCACTAACATTGTACTATAGACTACCACTAACATTGTACTATAGACAACCACTAACATTGTACTATAGACTACCACTAACATTGTACTATAGGTTACCACTAACATTGTACTATAGACTACTACTAACATTGTACTATAGACTACTACTAACATTGTACTATAGACTACCACTAACATTGTACTATAGACAACCACTAACATTGTACTATAGACTACCACTAACATTGTACTATAGACTACCACTAACATTGTACTATAGACTACCACTAACATTGTACTATAGACTACCACTAACATTGTACTATAGACTACCACTAACATTGTGCTATAGACTACCACTAACATTGTACTATAGACTACCACTTTTTGTGGGTGTCTAGAGCCGATAGGGGGCACCCCCAGTGGCAGCTGTCTCTGTGTGTGTCTGCTGTGTTTGGGTGTCTATAGCCGAAAGCACGAAATCGCAAGAAGATGGAGAAATCCACCCACTCACTCACCCACTCACCCACTTACTCACCCACCCGCTCGCTCACCCACTCACCCACTTACTCACCCACCCGCTCGCTCACCCACTCACCCACTTACTCACCCACCCGCTCGCTCACACACTCCCCCACTTACTCACCCACCCGCTCGCTCACCCACTCACCCACTTACTCACCCACCCGCTCGCTCATCCACCCGCTCGCTCACCCACTCACCCACTTATTCGCCCACTGACTCACCCACTGACTCCCCCACACACTAATCCACTCACTCAACCACTCACTGACTCACCAACTCGCTTATCCGCTCACTCACCCACACATTCATCCGCTTGGTCACCCACTCACTCACCTACCCACTCACTCACCCACTCACCCACTCACTCACCCACTCACCCACTCACTCACCCACTCACCCACTCGTTCACTCACTCTCTCACCCACACACTCATCCACTCACCCACTCACTCACCCACTCACCCACTCACCCACCCACCCACCCACTCACTCACCCACCCACCCACCCACTCACTCACTCACCCACCCACCCACCCACACACCCACCCACCCACACAACCACACACCCACCCACACACCCACTTACTCACCCACCCACTCACCCACCCACCCACTCACCCACCCACTCACCCACCCACTCACCCACCCACCCACTCACCCACTCACTCACTCACCCACCCACCCACTCACCCACCTACCCACTCACTCACTCACCCACTCACCCACCCACTCACCCACCCACCCACTCACCCACCCACTCACCTACCCACTCACCCACCCACTCACCCACCCACCCACTTACCCACCTACCCACTCACCCACTCATTCACTCACTCACCCACCCACCCACCCACTCACCCACCTACCCACTCACTCACTCACCCACTCACCCACCCACCCACTCACCCACCCACTCACCCACCCACCCACCCACCCACTCACCCACCGATTCACACACCCACCCACTCACCCACCCACCCACTCACCCACTCACCCACCCACCCACTCACTCACTCACCCACCCACCCACTCACTCACCCACCCACTCACCCACCCACTCACCCACTCACCCACCCACTCACCCACCCACCCACTCACTCGCCCACCCACCCACTCACTCGCCCACCCACCCACCCACTCGCCCACCCACTCACCCACTCGCCCACCCACCCACCCACTCACCCACTCACTCACCCACCCACCCACTCACTCTCCCACTCACCCACTCACTCACCCACTCACTCACCCACCCACCCACTCACCCACTCACCCACCCACTCAAACATCCACCCACCCACCCACTCACCCACTCAAACATCCACCCACCCACCCACTCACCCACCCACTCACCCACTCACTCACCCACCCACCCACTCACCCACCTACCAACTCACTCACTCACCCACTCACCCACCCACCCACTCACCCACCCACTCACCCACCCACTCACTCACTCACCCACTCACCCACTCACTCACCCACCCACTCACCCACCTACCCACTCACTCACTCACCCACTCACCCACCCACTCACCCACCCACCCACTCACCCACCCACTCACCTACCCACTCACCCACCCACTCACCCACCCACCCACTTACCCACCTACCCACTCACCCACTCATTCACTCACTCACCCACCCACCCACCCACTCACCCACCTACCCACTCACTCACTCACCCACTCACCCACCCACCCACTCACCCACCCACTCACCCACCCACCCACCCACTCACCCACCCACCCACCCACCCACTCACCCACCCATTCACACACCCACCCACTCACCCACCCACCCACTCACCCACTCACCCACCCACCCACTCACTCACTCACCCACCCACCCACTCACTCACCCACCCACTCACCCACCCACTCACCCACTCACCCACCCACTCACCCACCCACCCACTCACTCGCCCACCCACCCACTCACTCGCCCACCCACCCACCCACTCGCCCACCCACTCACCCACTCGCCCACCCACCCACCCACTCACCCACTCACTCACCCACCCACCCACTCACTCTCCCACTCACCCACTCACTCACCCACTCACTCACCCACCCACCCACTCACCCACTCACCCACCCACTCAAACATCCACCCACCCACCCACTCACCCACTCAAACATCCACCCACCCACCCACTCACCCACCCACTCACCCACTCACTCACCCACCCACCCACTCACCCACCTACCAACTCACTCACTCACCCACTCACCCACCCACCCACTCACCCACCCACTCACCCACCCACTCACTCACTCACCCACTCACTCACCCACTCACTCACCCACCCACTCACTCACCCACCCACACGAACCAAACACGCAGACGTCCACCGCGGATGGAGTTGCCAATTCCACGTTTATTTTGAACACACACACAGAGACACAGAGACACACAGAGACACACTCGCAGAGAACCGGCTAGTTGCAGATCGTTTGGCAGCAGGAAGGAGGCGATGGCGCGGCCTGCAGCAACTACTTTGCGATTAGTTTTGATTCCGTGCGTTGCCTCTGTGAGCTAGAGGGGCGTGGTCACGCTGTTTCGTCACGCCCACAGCAGCGCGTAATTGTGGGGGGGCGTGGCCCTCGCTCGTACCGCCCCCTAGTGGATGGAGGTCAGACTGGTACGGCAGCCACGTGGGCTACTCTCCACTCGCGCATCTCGGGATTTACTAAAGCCGCTAAACATACAGAGTGGGTGGGTGTGTGGGTGGGTGCGTGGGTGGGTGGGTGAGTGAGTGGGTGGGTGCGTGGGTGGGTGCGTGGGTGGGTGGGTGCGTGGGTGGGTGCGTGGGTGGGTGAGTGAGTGGGTGGGTGAGTGGGTGGGTGAGTGGGTGAGTGGGTGGGTGAGTGGGTGAGTGGGTGGGTGAGTGGGTGAGTGAGTGGGTGGGTGAGTGGGTGAGTGGGTGAGTGAATGAGTGGGTGAGTGGATGGGTGGGTGGGTTGGTGAGTGAGTGAGTGCGTGGGTGGGTGAGTGGGTGGGTGGGTGGGTGAGTGGGTGGGTGAGTGGGTGAGTGGGTGGGTGAGTGGGTGAGTGGGTGAGTGAATGAGTGGGTGAGTGGATGGGTGGGTGGGTTGGTGAGTGAGTGAGTGCGTGGGTGGATGAGGAAGTTCTTTACTTCTTCAGAAAGTTCAGGAATTCTGAAAAACAGACGTTATCATCATCAGCTACAACATCATCAGCTGCAGTATCATCATCATCAGCTAAAGTATAATTAGCTGCAACATCATCAGCTATAGTACCATCATCAGCCATCAAATATGCACTGTGAATGGGTGGGTGAGTAAGTGGAGGAGTGAATGAGTGAGTGGGTGAATGAGTGGGTGAGTGAGTGAGTGGGTGGGTGAGTGAGTGGGTGAGTGAGTGAGTGAGTGGGTGAGTGAGTGAGTGGGTTGGTGAGTGAGTGGGTGAGTGAGTGAGTGGGTGAGTGAGTGACTGAGTGGGTGAGTGAGTGGGTGAGTGGGTGGGTGAGTGGGTGAGTGAGTGAGTGAGTGTGTGAGTGAGTGGGTGAGTGAGTGGGTGAGTGAGTGAGTGGGTGAGTGAGTGAGTGTGTGAGTGAGTGAGTGGGTGAGTGAGTGTGTGAGTGAGTGAGTGGGTGAGTGAGTGAGTGAGTGGGTGAGTGAGTGGGTGAGTGAGTGGGTGAGTGAGCGGGTGAGTGAGTGAGTGGGTGAGTGAGCGGGTGAGTGAGTGAGTGAGTGAGTGGGTGAGTGGGTGAGTGAGTGAGTGGATGAGTGAGTGGGTGGATGACTGAGTGGTTGAGTGAGTGAGTGTGTGAGTGAGCAGGTGAGTGAGTGAGTGGGTGAGTGGGTGAGTGAGTGAGTGAGTGGATGAGTGAGTGGGTGGATGAGTGAGTTTGTGAACCTCCGTAGTTGACGTTTCCATCGTTCACTTTCCCTGGCGAGGAAATGAACTTCTGCAGGAGGCTGCTGTCGATGTTGAGGGAGGCGAGGATGCCCTTGATGGTCTCCACGCTGAGGAAACCAGAGCCGTCCTGTAGGGAGACCAGACAGAGACCCATCGACTCATCACCACACAGAAACCCATAGACTCACCACCATCACACAGAGACCCATAGACTCATCACCACACACAGAGACCCATAGACTCACCACCACCACACAGAGACCCATAGACTCATCATCACACAGAGACCCATAGACTCACCATCACCACACAGAGACCCATAGACTCATCATCACACAGAGACCCATAGACTCACCACCACACAAAGAATCATAGACTCACCACCACACAGAGACCCATAGACTCACCACCACCACACAGAGACCCATAGACTCATCACCACACAGAGACCCATAGACTCATCACCACACACAGAGACCCATAGACTCACCACCACCACACAGAGACCCATAGACTCATCACCACACACAGAGACCCATAGACTCATCACCACCACACAGAGACCCATAGACTCATCACCACACAGAGACCCATAGACTCACCACCACCACACAGAGACCCATAGACTCACCACCACACACAGAGACCCATAGACTCATCACCACCACACAGAGACCCATAGACTCATCACCACACACAGAGACCCATAGACTCATCACCACACACAGAGACCCATAGACTCATCACTACACACAGAGACCCATAGACTCACCATCACCACACAGAGACCCATAGACTCACCACCATCACACAGAGACCCATAGACTCATCACCACACACAGAGACCCATAGACTCACCACCACCACACAGAGACCCATAGACTCATCATCACACAGAGACCCATAGACTCACCATCACCACACAGAGACCCATAGACTCATCATCACACAGAGACCCATAGACTCACCACCACACAAAGAATCATAGACTCACCACCACACAGAGACCCATAGACTCACCACCACCACACAGAGACCCATAGACTCATCACCACACAGAGACCCATAGACTCATCACCACACACAGAGACCCATAGACTCACCACCACCACACAGAGACCCATAGACTCATCACCACACACAGAGACCCATAGACTCATCACCACCACACAGAGACCCATAGACTCATCACCACACAGAGACCCATAGACTCACCACCACCACACAGAGACCCATAGACTCACCACCACACACAGAGACCCATAGACTCATCACCACCACACAGAGACCCATAGACTCATCACCACACACAGAGACCCATAGACTCATCACCACACACAGAGACCCATAGACTCATCACTACACACAGAGACCCATAGACTCACCACCACCACACAGAGACCCATAGACTCATCACCACACAGAGACCCATAGACTCATCACCACCACACAGAGACCCATAGACTCAACACCACACGGAGACCAATAGACTCACCACAGACACAGAGACCCATAGACTCACCACCACACAGAGACCCATAGACTCACCACCACACAGAGACCCATAGACTCATCACCACCACACAGAGACCCATAGACACCACCACACAGAGACCCATAGACTCACCACCACACAGAGACCCATAGACTCACCACCACCACCACACAGAGACCCATAGACTCACCACAGACACAGAGACCCATAGACTCACCACCACACAGAGACCCATAGACTCACCACCACACAGAGACCCATAGACTCATCACCACCACACAAAGACCCATAGACTCATCACCACCACACAGAGACCCATAGACTCATCACCACCACACAGAGACCCACAGACTCACCACCACCACACAGAGACCCATAGGCTCATCACCACCACACAAAGACCCATAGACTCATCACCACCACACAGAGACCCATAGACTCATCACCACCACACAGAGACCCATAGACTCACCACCACACAGAGACCCATAGACTCACCATCACACAGAGACCCATAGACTCATCACCACACAGAGACCCATAGACTCATCACCACACAGAGACCCATAGACTCACCACCACACAGAGACCCATAGACTCACCACCACACAGAGACCCATAGACTCACCACCACACAGAGACCCATAGACTCATCACCACACAGAGACCCATAGACTCATCACCACACAGAGACCCATAGACTCACCACCACACAGAGACCCATAGACTCACCACCACACAGAGACCCATAGACTCATCATCACACAGAGACCCATAGACTCATCACCACACAGAGACCCATAGACTCACCACCACACAGAGACCCATAAACTCATCACCACCACACAGAGACCCATAGACTCATCACCACCACACAGACCCATAGACTCATCACCACACAGAGACCCATAGACTCACCACACAGAGGCCCATAGACTCACCACCACACAGAGACCCATAGACTCACCACCATACAGAGACTCATAGACTCACCACCACACAGAGCCCCATAGACTCATCACCACCACACAGAGACCCATAGACTCACCACCACACAGAGACCCATAGACTCATCACCACACACAGACCCATAGACTCATCATGACCACACAGAGACCCATAGACTCATCATGACCACACAGAGACCCATAGACTCATCACCACACACAGACACCCATAGACTCACCACCACACAGAGACCCATAGACTCATCATCACACAGAGACCCATAGACTCATCACCACCACACAGAGACCCATAGACTCATCACCACACACAGAGACCCATAGACTCACCACCACACAGAGACCCATAGACTAACCACCACACAGAGACTCATAGATTATTCACCACACAGAGACCCCATAGACTCACCATCACACAGAGACCCATAAACTCACCACCACACAGAGACCCATAGACTCACCAGCACACAGAGACCCATAGACTCATCATCACACACAGACCCATAGACTCATCACCACACAGAGACCCATAGACTCACCACCACACAGAGACCCATAGACTCACCACCACACAGAGACCCATAGACTCATCATCACACACAGACCCATAGACTCATCATCACACACAGACCCATAGACTCACCACCACACAGAGACCCATAGACTCACCACCACACAGAGACCCATAGACTCACCACCACACAGAGACCCATAGACTCATCATCACACACAGACCCATAGACTCACCACCCCACAGAGACCCATAGACTCACCACCACACAGAGACCCATAGACTCACCACCACACAGAGACCCATAGACTCACCACCATACAGAGACCCATAGACTCACCACCACACAGAGACCCATAGACTCACCACCACACAGAGACCCATAGACTCACCACCACACAGAGACCCATAGACTCACCACCACACAGAGACGCATAGACTCACCACCACACAGAGACTCATAGATTCATCACCACACAGAGACCCATAGACTCACCACCACACAGAGACCCATAGACTCATCACCACACACAGACCCATAGACTCACCACCACACAAAGACCCATAGACTCATCACCACCACACAGAGACCCATAGACTCATCACCACACAGAGACCCATAGACTCACCACCACACAGAGACCCATAGACTCATCACCACCACACAGACCCATAGACTCACCACACAGAGGCCCATAGACTCACCACCACACAGAGACCCATAGACTCACCACCATACAGAGACTCATAGACTCACCACCACACAGAGCCCCATAGACTCATCACCACCACACAGAGACCCATAGACTCACCACCACACAGAGACCCATAGACTCACCACCACACAGAGACCCATAGACTCATCACCACACACAGACCCATAGACTCATCATGACCACACAGAGACCCATAGACTCATCATGACCACGCAGAGACCCATAGACTCATCACCACACACAGACACCCATAGACTCACCACCACACAGAGACCCATAGACTCATCATCACACACAGACCCATAGACTCATCATCACACAGAGACCCATAGACTCATCACCACACAGAGACCCATAGACTCACCACCACACAGAGACCCATAGACTCATCACCACACACAGACCCATAGACTCACCACCACACAGAGACCCATAGACTCATCACCACCACACAGAGACCCATAGACTTATCACCACACAGAGACCCATAGACTCATCATCACACAGAGACCCATAGACTCACCACCACACAGAGACCCATAGACTCACCACTACACAGAGACCCATAGACTCATCACCACCACACAGAGACCCATAGACTCACCACCACACAGAGACCCATAGACTCACCACCACACAGAGACACATAGATTCATCACCACACAGAGACCCATAGACTAACCACCACACAGAGACCCATAGACTCATCATCACACAGAGACCCATAGACTCACCACCACACAGAGACCCATAGACTCATCATCACACAGAGACCCATAGACTCACCTCCACACACAGACCCATAGACTCATCACCACACAGAGACCCATAGACTCACCACCACACAGAGACCCATAGATTCACCACCACACAGAGACCCATAGACTCATCACCACACAGAGACCCATAGACTCACCACCACACAGAGACCCATAGACTCACCACCACACAGAGCCCCATAGACTCACCACCACACAGAGACCCATAGACTCACCACCACACAGAGACCCATAGACTCACCATCACACAGAGACCCATAGACTCACCACCACCACACAGAGACCCATAGACTCATCACCACACACAGACCCATAGACTCATCATGACCACACAGAGACCCATAGACTCATCATGACCACGCAGAGACCCATAGACTCATCACCACACACAGACACCCATAGACTCACCACCACACAGAGACCCATAGACTCATCATCACACACAGACCCATAGACTCATCATCACACAGAGACCCATAGACTCATCACCACACAGAGACCCATAGACTCACCACCACACAGAGACCCATAGACTCATCACCACACACAGACCCATAGACTCACCACCACACAGAGACCCATAGACTCATCACCACCACACAGAGACCCATAGACTTATCACCACACAGAGACCCATAGACTCATCATCACACAGAGACCCATAGACTCACCACCACACAGAGACCCATAGACTCACCACTACACAGAGACCCATAGACTCATCACCACCACACAGAGACCCATAGACTCACCACCACACAGAGACCCATAGACTCACCACCACACAGAGACACATAGATTCATCACCACACAGAGACCCATAGACTAACCACCACACAGAGACCCATAGACTCATCATCACACAGAGACCCATAGACTCACCACCACACAGAGACCCATAGACTCATCATCACACAGAGACCCATAGACTCACCTCCACACACAGACCCATAGACTCATCACCACACAGAGACCCATAGACTCACCACCACACAGAGACCCATAGATTCACCACCACACAGAGACCCATAGACTCATCACCACACAGAGACCCATAGACTCACCACCACACAGAGACCCATAGACTCACCACCACACAGAGCCCCATAGACTCACCACCACACAGAGACCCATAGACTCACCACCACACAGAGACCCATAGACTCACCATCACACAGAGACCCATAGACTCACCACCACCACACAGAGACCCATAGACTCACCACCACCACACAGAGACCCATAGACTCACCACCACACAGAGACCCATAGACTCACCACCACACAGAGACCCATAGACTCATCATCACCACACAGAGACCCATAGACTCATCACCACACAGAGACCCATAGACTCACCACCACACAGAGACCCATAGACTCACCACCACCACCACACAGAGACCCACAGACTCACCACCACGTGACCCAGAAGTGGCCGCGATATTAATCAGGTAGACAGGGCAAGGAAATTCCACGTTGCCAAGCCGAGGACAGTCGGCCACGAACCTTGTCCTTGGACTTGAAGAGCGAGGTGAGTTGATCCACGGGTATGGGAAGAGACTTGGCAGCCTTGAAGAGCTGGCGAAGGGGTGGGAGAGTGGATTAGTGGGTGGGTTAGTGGGTGGGTTAGTGGGTGGGTTAGTGGGTGGGTGAGTGGGTGGGTTAGTGGGTGAGTGAGTGGGTGAGTGGGTGGGTGAGTGAGTGGGTGAGTGGGTGAGTGGGGGAGTGAGTGGGTGGGTGAGTGAGTGGGCGAGTGGGTGAGTGGGTGGGTGAGTGGGTGAGTGGGTGAGTGAGTGAGTGGGTGAGTGGGTGAGTGGGTGGGTGGGTGAGTGGGTGAGTGGGTGGGTGGGTGAGTGGGTGGGTGAGTGAGTGGGTGAGTGGGTGGGTGGGTGAGTGGGTGAGTGGGTGGGTGGGTGAGTTGGTGGTTGAGTGGGTGAGTGGCTGGGTGGATGGGTGTGTGGCTGAGTTCACTAATTTGCTCTAACACAGAACCCACTCAATGACACGCTATAAGCTCCCTCTGTATATCCTGAAACAGGCGGTTGGGGCAAGTTCCCCGCTCACGGCCAAACTGATGTCGCCGGGTTCATAGCGCAGTGTGCTAACCGCAGCCCCACCACTCAACCACCCACTCACTCACCCACCCATCCACTCACCCACCCACCCACTCACCCACTCACTCACCCACTCACTCACCCACTCACCCACCCACCCACTCACCCACTCACCCACCCACCCACTCACTCACCCACTCACTCACCCACCCACTCACCCACTCACCCACCCACTCACCCACTAACTCACCCACTCACCCACCGACTCACTCACCACCAACTCACTCACCCCCTCACTCACTCACTCACCCACCCACCCACCTACCCACTCACCCACCCACTCACTCACCCACTCGCCCACTCACTCACCCACCCACCTACTCACCCACCCACCTACTCACCCACCCACCTACTCACCCACCCACCCACCTACTCACCCACCCACCCACTCACCCACCCACCCACCCACTCACCCACCCACCCACCCACTCACCCACCCACCCACTCACCCACCCACCCACCCACTCACCCACCCACCCACTCACTCACTAACTTACATCCATATCTGCTGAGAGTTGAGCTGGGTGTGGAAGCTGCGAAGGTGAGAATGAGAGCTGTGACAATCGACTCACAGCCTCAGTACCTCCATTTATACTCACGGGCGTGTTTACATTCCTCTGTATCCCTCCGCTAAAACCGCACCCCCCGTTGCATCGAGAAAAAAAGTAGTTCCGTGTAAACGCTGGTCCATCCACTCAGTCACCCAACTACTCAGTCACCCACTCACTCAGTCACCCACTCAGTCACCCACCTACTCACTCAGTCACTCACTCACTCAGTCACCTACTCACTCAGTCACCCACTCAGTCACCCACCTACTCACTCAGTCACCCACTCACTCACTTAGTCACCCACTCACTCAGTCACCCACTCAGTCACCCACCTACTCACTCACTCAGTCACCCACTCACTCAGTCACCCACCTACTCACTCAGTCAGTCACCCACCTACTCACTCAGTCAGTCACCCACCTACTCAGTCACCCACTTACTCACTCACTCAGTCACCCACTCACTCAGTCACCCACCTACTCACTCAGTCACCCACTCACTCAGTCACCCACTCAGTCACCCACCTACTCACTCAGTCACCCACTCACTCAGTCACCCACTCAGTCACCCACCTACTCACTCACTCAGTCACCCACCTACTCACTCACTCAGTCACTCACTCACTCAGTCACCGACTCACTCACTTAGTCACTCACTCACTCAGTCACCCACTCAGTCACCCATCTACTCACTCACTCAGTCACCCACTCACTCAGTCACCCACTCAGTCACCCACCTACTCACTCACTCAGTCACCCACCTACTCACTCAGTCAGTCACCCACCTACTCACTCAGTCAGTCACCCACCTACTCACTCACTCAGTCACCCACCTACTCACTCAGTCACCCACGTACTCACTCACTCAGTCACCTACTCACTCAGTCACCCACCTACTCACTCACTCAGTCACCTACCTACTCACTCAGTCAGTCACCCACCTACTCACTCAGTCACCCACTCACTCAGTCACCCACTCAGTCACCCACCTACTCACTCACTCAGTCACCCACCTACTCACTCAGTCAGTCACCCACCTACTCACTCAGTCAGTCACCCACCTACTCACTCACTCAGTAACCCACCTACTCACTCAGTCACCCACCTACTCACTCACTCAGTCACCTACTCACTCAGTCACCCACCTACTCACTCACTCAGTCACCCACCTACTCACTCACTCACTCACCCACCTACTCACTCAGTCAGTCACCCACCTACTCACTCAGTCACCCACTCAGTCACCCACTCAGTCACCCACCTACTCACTCAGTCACTCACTCACTCACTCAGTCACCCACCTACTCACTCAGTCAGTCACCCACCTACTCACTCACTCAGTCACCCACCTACTCACTCAGTCAGTCACCCACCTACTCACTCACTCAGTCACCCACCTACTCACTCAGTCAGTCACCCACCTACTCACTCAGTCAGTCACCCACCTACTCACTCAGTCAGTCACCCACTCACTCAGTCACCCACCTACTCAATCAGTCAGTCACCCACCTACTCACTCACTCAGTCACCCACTCACTCAGTCACCCACTCAGTCACCCACCTACTCACTCAGTCACCTACTCACTCAGTCACCCACTCAGTCACCCACCTACTCACTCAGTCACTCACTCACTCACTCACCCACTCACTCACTTAGTCACCCACTCACTCAGTCACCCACTCAGTCACCCACCTACTCACTCACTCAGTCACCCACCTACTCACTCACTCAGTCACCCACCTACTCACTCAGTCAGTCACCCACCTACTCACTCACTCAGTCACCCACCTACTCACTCAGTCAGTCACCCACCTACTCACTCAGTCAGTTACCCACCTACTCAGTCACCCACCTACTCACTCAGTCAGTCACCCACCTACTCACTCACTCAGTCACCCACTCACTCAGTCACCCACCTACTCACTCAGTCACCCACTCACTCAGTCACCCACTCAGTCACCCACCTACTCACTCAGTCACCCACTCACTCAGTCACCCACTCAGTCACCCACCTACTCACTCACTCAGTCACCCACCTACTCACTCAGTCAGTCACCCACCTACTCACTCACTCAGTCACCCACCTACTCACTCACTCAGTCACCCACCTACTCACTCACTCACTCACCCACCTACTCACTCAGTCAGTCACCCACCTACTCACTCAGTCACCCACTCAGTCACCCACCTACTCACTCAGTCACTCGCTCACTCAGTCACCCACCTACTCACTCAGTCAGTCACCCACCTACTCACTCACTCAGTCACCCACCTACTCACTCAGTCAGTCACCCACTCACTCAGTCACCCACCTACTCAATCAGTCAGTCACCCACCTACTCACTCACTCAGTCACCCACCTACTCACTCAGTCAGTCACCCACTTACACAGTCACCCACCTACTCACTCACTCAGTCACCCACCTACTCACTCACTCAGTCACCCACCTACTCACTCAATCAGTCACAAACTCACTCACTCAGTCAGTCACCCACCTACTCACTCACTCAGTCACCCACCTACTCACTCAGTCACGCACCTACTCAATCAGTCAGTCACCCACCTACTCACTCACTCAGTCACCCACCTACTCACTCAGTCAGTCATCCACTCACTCAGTCACCCACTCAGTCACCCACCTACTCACTCACTCAGTCACCCACCTACTCACTCAGTCACTCACTCACTCAGTCACCCACCTACTCACTCACTCAGTCACCCACTCACTCAGTCACCCACCTACTCACTCACTCAGTCACCCACCTACTCACTCACTCAGTCACCCACCTACTCACTCAGTCAGTCACCCACCTACTCACTCAGTCACCCACTCAGTCACCCACCTACTCACTCACTCACTCACCCACCTACTCACTCAGTCAGTCACCCACCTACTCACTCAGTCACCCACTCAGTCACCCACCTACTCACTCAGTCACTCACTCACTCAGTCACCCACCTACTCACTCAGTCAGTCACCCACCTACTCACTCACTCAGTCACCCACCTACTCACTCAGTCAGTCATCCACTCACTCAGTCACCCACCTACTCACTCAGTCAGTCACCCACCTACTCACTCACTCAGTCACCCACCTACTCACTCAATCAGTCACAAACTCACTCACTCAGTCAGTCACCCACCTACTCACTCACTCAGTCACCCACTCACTCAGTCACCCACCTACTCACTCAGTCACCCACACACTCACTCAGTCACCCACCTACTCAATCAGTCAGTCACCCACCTACTCACTCACTCAGTCACCCACCTACTCACTCAGTCAGTCATCCACTCACTCAGTCACCCACTCAGTCACCCACCTACTCACTCAGTCACTCACTCACTCAGTCACCCACCTACTCACTCACTCAGTCACCCACCTACTCACTCACTCAGTCACCCACTCACTCAGTCACCCACCTACTCACTCACTCAGTCACCCACCTACTCACTCACTCAGTCACCCACTCACTCAGTCACCCACCTACTCACTCACTCAGTCACCCACTCACTCACTCAGTCAGTCACCCACCTACTCACTCAGTCAGTCACCCACCTACTCACTCACTCAGTCACCCACTCACTCAGTCACCCATCTACTCACTCATTCAGTCACCCACCTACTCACTCAGTCAGTCACCCACCTACTCACTCACTCAGTCACCCACTCAATCAGTCACCCACTCAGTCACCCACCTACTCACTCAGTCACTCACTCACTCAGTCACCCACTCACTCACTCAGCCTCCCACTCACTTATTCAGTCACCCACCTACCCACTCAGTCACCCACTCAATAACTCAGTCACTCAGTCACCCACTCACTCACTCAGCCGCTCACTCACGCAGTCACCCACCGGCTCACTCACTCACCCGCTCACTCACACACGTACTAACTCAGTCACCCACTCACAAACTCACTAACTCACACACCCACCCACTTACTCACCCACTCACTCACGCACTCACTCACCAACTCACCCCCTCACTCACCCACTCACCCACCCACTCACCCATTTCCACACTCACCACAATGATCATCTACATGAGGTGGAGTAGTCAAAGTCGCTAGCACTGAGGGAGACAAAGGCGGCCGGGCGTGGTGGTGCTGGTAGCCACCCACCCCCTCTGTGTGTGTAGCCACAGTGCCGGTAGCCTTCATAGACGCTGCTGCTGCTAACAGCACTTGCCCCTACAGCACTGTTAGAGGCTACCTGGGGGAGCTTTGTCTTTACCTGGTCATCAGCACTTGCCACTACAGCCCCGTGTGAGGCTACCTGGGGGAGCTTTGTCTTTACCTGGTCATCAGCACTTGCCCCTACAGCCCCGTGTGAGGCTACCTGGGGGAGCTTTGTCTTTGCCTGGCCATCAGCACTTGCCCCTACAGCCCCGTGTGAGGCTACCTGGGGGAGCTTTGTCTTTACCTGACCATCAACACTTGCCCCCACAGCCCCGTGTGAGGCTACCTGGGGGAGCTTTGTCTTTGCCTGGCCATCAGCACTTGCCCCTACAGCCCCGCGTGAGGCTACCTGGGGGAGCTTTGTCTTTCCCTGCCCATCAGCACCTGCCCCTACAGCCCCGTGTGAGGCTACCTGGGGAAGCTTTGTCTTTGCCTGGCCATCAGCACTTGCCCCTACAGCCCCGTGTGAGGCTACCTGGGGGAGCTTTGTCTTTACCTGGCCATCAGCACTTGCCCCTACAGCCCCGTGTGAGGCTAACTGGGGGAGCTTTGTCTTTGCCTGGCCATCAGCACTTGCCCCTACAGCCCCGTGTGAGGCTACCTGGGGGAGCTTTGTCTTTACCTGACCATCAACACTTGCCCCCACAGCCCCGTGTGAGGCTACCTGGGGGAGCTTTGTCTTTGCCTGGCCATCAGCACTTGCCCCTACAGCCCCGCGTGAGGCTACCTGGGGGAGCTTTGTCTTTACCTGGCTATCAGCACTTGCCCCTACAGCCCCGTGTGAGGCTACCTGGGGGAGCTTTGTCTTTGCCTGGCCATCAGCACTTGCCCCTACAGACCCGCGTGAGGCTACCTGGGGGAGCTTTGTCTTTCCCTGCCCATCAGCACCTGCCCCTACAGCCCCGTGTGAGGCTACCTGGGGAAGCTTTGTCTTTGCCTGGCCATCAGCACTTGCCCCTACAGCCCCGTGTGAGGCTACCTGGGGGAGCTTTGTCTTTACCTGGCCATCAGCACTTGCCCCTACAGCCCCGTGTGAGGCTACCTGGGGGAGCTTTGTCTTTACCTGGCCATCAGCACTTGCCCCTACAACCCCGTGTGAGGCTACCTGGGGGAGCTTTGTCTTTACCTGGCCATCAACACATGCCCTTACTGCCCCGTGTGAGGCTACCTGGGGGAGCTTTGTCTTTACCTGGCCATCAGCACTTGCCCCTACAGCCCCGCGTGAGGCTACCTGGGGGAGCTTTGTCTTTACCTGGCCATCAGCACTTGCCCCCACAGCCCCGTGTGAGGCTACCTGGGGAAGCTTTGTCTTTACCTGACCATCAGCACTTGCCCCTACAGCCCCGTGTGAGGCTACCTGGGGGAGCTTTGTCTTTGCCTGGCCATCAGCACTTGCCCCTACAGCCCCGCGTGAGGCTACCTGGGGGAGCTTTGTCTTTACCTGGCCATCAGCACTTGCCCCTACAGCCCCGTGTGAGGCTACCTGGGGGAGCTTTGTCTTTCCCTGGCCATCAACACTTGCCCGTACAGCCCCGTGTGAGGCTACCTGGGGGAGCTTTGTCTTTACCTGACCATCAGCACTTGCCCCCACAGCCCCGTGTGAGGCTACCTGGGGGAGCTTTGTCGTTGCCTGGCCATCAGCACTTGCCCCTACAATCCCGTGTGAGGCTACCTGGGGGAGCTTTGTCTTTACCTGACCATCAGATCTTGTTCTTACTGCCCCGTGTGAGGCTACCTGGGGGAGCTTTGTCTTTACCTGGCCATCAGCACTTGCCCCTACAGCCCCGTGTGAGGCTACCTGGGGGAGCTTTGTCTTTACCTGGCCATCAGCACTTGCCCCTACAGCCCCGTGTGAGGCTACCTGGGGGAGCTTTGTCTTTGCCTGGCCATCAACACTTGCCCCTACAGCCCCGTGTGAGGCTACCTGGGGGAACTTTGTCTTTACCTGGCCATCAGCACTTGCCCCCACAGCCCCGTGTGAGGCTACCTGGGAAGCTTTGTCTTTACCTGACCATCAGCACTTGCCCCTACAGCCCCGTGTGAGGCTACCTGGGGGAGCTTTGTCTTTGCCTGGCCATCAGCACTTGCCCCTACAGCCCCGTGTGAGGCTACCTGGGGGAGCTTTGTCTTTACCTGGCCATCAGCACTTGCCCCTACAGCCCGTGTGAGGCTACCTGGGGGAGCTTTGTCTTTACCTGACCATCAGCACTTGCCCCTACAGCCCCGTGTGAGGCTACCTGGGGGAGCTTTGTCTTTGCCTGGCGATCAGCACTTGCCCCTACAGCCCCGTGTGAGGCTACCTGGGGGAGCTTTGTCTTTACCTGGCCATCAGCACTTGCCCCTACAGCCCCGTGTGAGGCTACCTGGGGGAGCTTTGTCTTTGTGTCTGGGTGTGTGGAGAGCCTCAGGGTTTCTGGATCGGTGACGGAAAATTTATTTCGGTTGACACCCAGCGGAGACATCTTGAGGGTGAGTGAGTGACTGAGTGGGTGAGTGAGTGGGTGAGTGGGTGAGTGAGTGGGTGAGTGGGTGAGTGAGTGGGTGAGTGGGTGAGTGGGTGAGTGAGTGGGTGAGTGAGTGGGTGAGTGAGTGGGTGAGTGGGTGAGTGGGTCGGTGAGTGGGTGAGTGAGTGGGTGAGTGAGTGAGTGAGTGCGTGAGTGGGTCGGTGAGTGGGTGAGTGAGTGGGTGAGTGAGTGGGTGAGTGAGTGAGTGAGTGGGTGGGTGAGTGAGTGAGTGGGTGAGTGGGTGAGTGGGTGAGTGAGTGAGTGGGTGAGTGAGTGAGTGGGTGAGTGAGTGGGTGAGTGGGTGAGTGAGTGAGTGGGTGAGTGAGTGAGTGGGTGGGTGAGTGGCTGGGTGAGTGAGTGAGTGGGTGGGTGAGTGGGTGAGTGGGTGAGTGAGTGGGTGAGTGAGTGAGTGGGTGGGTGGGTGAGTGAGTGGGTGAGTGAGTGGGTGGGTGGGTGAGTGAGTGGGTGGGTGAGTGAGTGAGTGGGTGGGTGAGTGAGTGGGTGAGTGAGTGAGTGAGTGGGTGTGAGTGAGTGGGTGGGTGAGTGAGTGGGTGGGTGGGTGAGTGAGTGGGTGGGTGAGTGAGGGGGTGAGTGAGTGGGTGAGTGAGTGAGTGGGTGAGTGAGTGAGTAGGTGAGTGGGTGGGTGAGTGAGTGAGTGGGTGAGTGGGTGAGTGAGTGGGTGGGTGAGTGAGTGGGTGAGTGAGTGAGTGAGTGGGTGAGTGAGTGAGTGAGTGGGTGGGTGAGTGAGTGGGTGAGTGAGTGAGTGGGTGAGTGAGTGGGTGAGTGGGTGAGTGGGTGAGTGAGTGAGTGGGTGAGTGAGTGGGTGAGTGGGTGAGTGAGTGAGTGGGTGAGTGAGTGAGTGGGTGGGTGAGTGGCTGGGTGAGTGAGTGAGTGGGTGGGTGAGTGGGTGAGTGGTGGTGGGTGGGTGGTGAGTGGTGGGTGAGTGAGTGGGTGGGTGAGTGAGTGGTGGGTGAGTGAGTGGGTGGGTGAGTGAGTGGGTGAGTGAGTGAGTGAGTGGGTGAGTGAGTGGGTGGGTGAGTGAGTGGGTGGGTGAGTGAGTGGGTGGGTGGGTGAGTGAGTGGGTGGGTGAGTGAGGGGGTGAGTGAGTGGGTGAGTGAGTGAGTGGGTGAGTGAGTGAGGGTGAGTGGGTGGGTGAGTGAGTGAGTGGGTGAGTGGGTGAGTGAGTGGGTGGGTGAGTGAGTGGGTGAGTGAGTGAGTGAGTGGGTGAGTGAGTGAGTGGGTGAGTGAGTGAGTGAGTGGGTGAGTGGGTGAGTGAGTGGGTGAGTGAGTGAGTGAGTGGGTGAGTGAGTGAGTGGGTGAGTGGGTGGGTGAGTGAGTGGCTGGGTGAGTGAGTGAGTGGGTGAGTGAGTGGGTGAGTGGATGAGTGAGTGAGTGGGTGAGTGGATGAGTGAGTGAGTGGGTGAGTGGGTGAGTGGGTGAGTGAGTGAGTGATTGGGTGAGTGAGTAGGTGAGTGAGTGAGTGGGTGAGTGAGTGGGTGAGTGGGTGAGTGAGTGAGTGGGTGAGTGAGTGAGTGAGTGGGTGAGTGAGTGAGTGAGTGGGTGAGTGAGTGAGTGTGTGGGTGAGTGAGTGAGTAGGTGAGTGGGTGAGTGAGTGGGTGAGTGAGTGAGTGAGTGGGTGAGTGAGTGAGTAGGTGAGTGGGTGAGTGAGTGAGTAGGTGAGTGGGTGAGTGAGTGGGTGAGTGAGTGAGTGAGTGGGTGAGTGAGTAGGTGAGTGAGTGAGTGAGTGGGTGAGTGAGTGAGTGAGTGGGTGACTGGGTGCGTGAGTGAGTGAGTGGGTGAGTGAGTGAGTGGGTGAGTGAGTGGGTGAGTGGGTGAGTGAGTGGGTGAGTGAGTGGGTGAGTGAGTGAGTGAGTGGTTGGGTGAGTGAGTGAGTGAGTGGGTGAGTGAGTGAGTGGGTGGGTTAGTGGGTGAGTGAGTGAGTGGGTGGGTGAGTGGGTGAGTGAGTGGGTGAGTGGGTGGGTGGGTGGGTGAGTGAGTGGGTGGATGAGTGGGTGAGTGGGTGAGTGAGTGGGTTAGTGAGTGAGTGGGTGGGTGGGTGAGTGAGTGGGTGAGTGAGTGAGTGAGTGGGTGGGTGAGTGGGTGAGTGAGTGGGTGAGTGAGTGGGTGAGTGAGTGAGTGGGTGAGTGGGTGAGTGAGTGGGTGAGTGAGTGGCTGAGTGGGTGAGTGAGTGAGTGGGTGAGTGAGTGGGTGAGTGGGTGGGTGGGTGAGTGAGTGAGTGGGTGAGTGAGTGAGTGACTGGGTGAGTGGGTGGGTGAGTGGATGAGTGAGTGAGTGAGTGGTTGGGTGAGTGAGTGAGTGGGTGAGTGGGTGAGTGAGTGAGTGGGTGAGTGAGTGAGTGAGTGGATGAGTGGGTGAGTGAGTGGGTGGGTGGGTGAGTGAGTGGATGAGTGAGTGAGTGGGTGAGTGAGTGAGTAGGTGAGGGGGTGAGTGAGTGGGTGAGTGAGTGGGTGGGTGAGTGGGTGAGTGGGTGAGTGAGTGGGTGAGTGAGTGGGTGAGTGGATGAGTGAGTGGGTTAGTGGGTGAGTGGGTGAGTGGTGGGTGAGTGGGTGAGTGGGTGAGTGAGTAGGTGAGTGAGTGGGTGGGTGAGTGAGTGAGTGAGTGGGTGGGTGAGTGGGTGAGTGAGTGGGTGAGTGAGTGGGTGAGTGAGTGGCTGAGTGGGTGAGTGAGTGAGTGGGTGAGTGAGTGGGTGAGTGGGTGGGTGGGTGAGTGAGTGAGTGGGTGAGTGAGTGAGTGAGTGAGTGGGTGAGTGGGTGGGTGAGTGGATGAGTGAGTGAGTGAGTGGTTGGGTGAGTGAGTGAGTGGGTGAGTGGGTGAGTGAGTGAGTGGGTGAGTGAGTGAGTGAGTGGGTGAGTGGGTGAGTGAGTGGGTGGGTGGGTGAGTGAGTGGATGAGTGAGTGAGTGGGTGAGTGAGTGAGTAGGTGAGGGGGTGAGTGAGTGGGTGAGTGAGTGGGTGGGTGAGTGAGTGAGTGGGTGAGTGAGTGGGTGAGTGGGTGAGTGAGTGGGTTAGTGGGTGAGTGGGTGAGTGAGTGGGTGGGTGAGTGGGTGAGTGGGTGAGTGAGTAGGTGAGTGAGTGGGTGGGTGAGTGAGTGAGTGAGTGGGTGGGTGAGTGGGTGAGTGAGTGGGTGAGTGAGTGAGTGGGTGGGTTAGTGGGTGAGTGAGTGAGTGAGTGGGTGAGTGGGTGAGTGAGTGGGTGAGTGGGTGGGTGGGTGGGTGAGTGAGTGAGTGAGTGGGTGGGTGAGTGGGCGAGTGAGTGGGTGAGTGGGTGGGTGGGTGAGTGAGTGAGTGAGTGGGTGGTGAGTGAGTGAGTGAGTGGGTGAGTGAGTGAGTTAGTGAGTGGGTGACTGGGTGCGTGAGTGAGTGAGTGGGTGAGTGAGTGAGTGGCTGAGTGAGTGGGTGAGTGAGTGGGAGTGAGTGGGTGAGTGGGTGAGTGAGTGGGTGAGTGAGTGGGTGAGTGAGTCGGTGGGTGAGTGGATGAGTGAGTGAGTGGGTGAGTGGGTGAGTGAGTGGGTGGGTGAGTGAGTGGGTGAGTGAGTGAGTGAGTGGTGAGTGAGTGGGTGAGTGAGTGAGTGGGTGAGTGGGTGAGTGAGTGAGTGGGTGAGTGAGTGAGTGATTGGGTGAGTGAGTAGGTGAGTGAGTGAGTGGGTGAGTGAGTGGGTGGGTGAGTGAGTGGGTGAGTGAGTGAGTGAGTGGGTGAGTGAGTGGGTGAGTGAGTGGGTGAGTGGGTCGGTGGGTGAGTGAGTGGGTGAGTGAGTGAGTGTGTGAGTGAGAGGGTGAGTGAGTGGGTGAGTGAGAGGGTGACTGAGTGGATGAGTGAGAGGGTGAGTGAGTGGGTGAGTGAGAGGGTGAGTGAGTGGGTGAGTGGGTGAGTGAGTGAGTGGGTGGGTGAGTGGGTGAGTGAGTGGGTGAGTGAGTGGGTGAGTGGGTGGGTGGGTGAGTGAGTGGGTGGGTGGGTGAGTGAGTGAGTGGGTGAGTGAGTAGGTGAGTGAGTGGGTGAGTGAGAGGGTGATTGAGTGGGTGAGTGAGTGGGTGAGTGAGTGGGTGAGTGAGAGGGTGAGTGAGTGAGTGGGTGAGTGAGTGAGTGAGTGGGTGAGTGGGTGAGTGAGTGAGTGGGTGAGTGAGTGAGTGGGTGAGTGATTGAGTGAGAGGGTGAGTTAGTGAGTGGGTGAGTGAGTGAGTGGGTGAGTGTGTGAGTGAGTGGGTGGGTGAGTGAGTGGGTGAGTGAGTGAGTGGGTGGTTGAGTGGGTGAGTGAGTGGGTGAGTGGGTGGTTGAGTGGGTGAGTGAGTGGGTGAGTGGCTGAGTGGCTGAGTGAGTGTCTAAGTGAGTGAGTGGCTGAGTGAGTGGCTGAGTGAGTGAGTGGCTGAGTGAGTGTCTGAGTGAGTGTCTGATTGAGTGAGTGAGTGTCTGAGTGAGTCAGTGAGTAGTCCCTTTCTCCCATAAATCCGCTCATGGTCATCAACATAACAACATTGGACAATTATATATATTTTAAAAACACAGACACCCACACTATGAGCATGAGTCCACACTAAACAATTTTGTCTCAGATGCAGTATTTTCATGAACAACTCCGTTAAAATGAACGTAGTTCTAGCACGTGGTTGTATTATTACTACTAATAATATTTTACCGACCTGCAGGTATCCATCCAACCGAAGTCAACTTAAATGCTGAAACAGAGAGTGGGGAGGGGGTTATTATGAATAATTAATTATATTTCACCAAAGGCGTCTCCGGGAAAGTCACCACGTAGAAGGGAAACAATAAAATAATAAAAAATATATTTTTATTATTATTTTGGGTTTTTAAATTATTTTATTGTTTCCCTTGTACGTGGTGACTTTACCGAAAGAACCAAGAATAATAATTACGGGATCGTTCTGTCGTTTTATTTATTTATTTAGTATATCATTATCATCACCACATCATGTCTGTGGGTCTCTGTGTGGTGGTGAGTCTATGGGTCTCTGTGTGGTGGTGAGTCTATGGGTCTCTGTGTGGTGGTGAGTCTGTGGGTCTCTGTGTGGTGGTGAGTCTGTGGGTCTCTGTATGGTGGTGAGTCTATGGGTCTCTGTATGGTGGTGAGTCTATGGGTCTCTGTGTGATGATGAGTCTATGGGTCTCTGTGTGATGGTGAGTCTATGGGTCTCTGTGTGATGAGTCTATGGGTCTCTGTGTGTGGTGATGAGTCTATGGGTCTCTGTGTGTGGTGATGAGTCTATGGGTCTCTGTGTGGTGGTGCGTCTATGGGTCTCTATGTGTGATGAGTCTATGGGTCTCTGTGTGGTGGTGAGTCTATGGGTCTCTATGTGTGATGAGTCTATGGGTCTCTGTGTGGTGGTGAGTCTATGGGTCTCTGTGTGGTGGTGAGTCTATGGGTCTCTGTGTAGTGGTGGTGAGTCTATGGGTCTCTGTGTGATGGTGGTGAGTCTATGGGTCTCTGTGTAGTGGTGAGTCTATGGGTCTCTGTGTGATGGTTGTGAGTCTATGGGTCTCTGTGTAGTGGTGAGTCTATGGGTCTCTGTGTGGTGGTGAGTCTATGGGTCTCTGTGTGGTGGTGGTGAGTCTATGGGTCTCTGTGTGGTGGTGGTGAGTCTATGGGTCTCTGTGTAGTGGTGAGTCTATGGGTCTCTGTGTGATGGTTGTGAGTCTATGGGTCTCTGTGTGGTGGTGAGTCTATGGGTCTCTGTGTGGTGGTGAGTCTATGGGTCTCTGTGTGGTGGTGGTGAGTCTATGGGTCTCTGTGTGGTGATGAGTCTATGGTTCTCTGTGTGGTGGTGGTGAGTCTATGGGTCTCTGTGTGGTGATGAGTCTATGGGTCTCTGTGTAGTGGTGGTGAGTCTATGGGTCTCTGTGTGGTGGTGGTGAGTCTATGGGTCTCTGTGTGGTGATGAGTCTATGGGTCTCTGTGTAGTGGTGGTGAGTCTATGGGTCTCTGTGTTGGTTGTGATGTGTCTATGGGTCTCTGTGTGGTGGTGGTGAGTCTATGGATCGCTGTGTAGTGGTGGTGAGTCTATGGGTCTCTGTGTGGTTGAATCTGACACTGCCACAACGAACCCTCTGAGCGATGTTCCAGTAAAAAAAATGCATTCTGGTCTGGCCCACATTCTGTCATAATGTCTAAACCGGTTAAACCATCCACGTGGCTGATCTGTCTCTCTGCGTCTGTCTGTGTCTGTGTGTGTCTCTCAATGACTTCACCACCGTGTTCTCTCCACTGCTGGATGGAGATTAATGCGCTGGTGGTGTCTCTACCCTGCTGTGTGTTTTCTCGTCCGTGTGTCTCCACCCACTAATCCACCCACCCACTCACCAACCCACCCACTCATACACCCACCCACTCAACAACTCACCGACCCACCCACTCACCAACCCACCCACTCATACACCCACCCCTCGCTCATCCACCCACCCACCCGCTCGCCCACCCACCCGCCCGCCCGCTCGCTCATCCAGCCACCCACCCACTCATCCACCCACCCACTCAACAACTCACCAACCCACCCACTCACCCACCCACTCACGCACCCACTCACCAACCCACCCACTCGTACACCCACCCCTCGCTCATCCACCCACCCACCCGCTCGCCCACCCGCCCGCCCGCTCGCTCGCCCACCCACCCACCCACTCAACAACTCACCAACCCACCCACTCACCCACACACTCACCCACCCACTCACGCACCCACTCACTCATCCACCCATTCATCCACCCACTCATCCACCCACCCATCCACCCACTCACTCATCCACCTACTCACTCAACAACTCACCCACCCACTCACTCATCCACCCACTCATCCACCCACTCATCCACCGACTCGCTCATCCACCCACTCACTCACTCACCCACTCACTCAACAACTCACCCACCCACTCACTCATCCACCCACTCATCCACCCACTCATCCACCGACTCGCTCATCCACCCACTCACTCACTCCCCACTCACCCACTCACTCACTCACCCACTCACTCACTCACCCACTCACCCACTCACTCATCCACCCACGCATCCACCCACTCACTCACTCACCCACCCACTCGCCCCCCCACCCACCCCCCACTCACCCCCCCCACCCACCCACCCCCCACTCACCCCCCCCACCCACCCACCCCCCCACCCCCCCCCTCACCCCCTCCACCTACTCACCTGCACTAAAATGCCACCATAATATCACGCGAGGCTGGAACAGCTGACATCTGTATTCACAAACACGCACACAAAGGCAAAAGGCCCCAGGGTAGCTCTCGCGAGCTGCAGGGGCAAGGGTTGTGCAGGTGTCGACGCCGGGCCAAGGGTAGGGACAGCTGCCAGAGACAAAGCTCCCCCGTGTAGCCTCTAACAGACTGTAGGGGCAAGTGCTGCTAGCAGCGAGTAGCAGAAGCAGCAGCGTCTATGAAGGCTACCGGCACTGTGGTGCACACACACAGATACACACACACTGACACACACACTCTGACACACACACACAGATACACACACACTGACACACACACAGACACAAACACTGACACACACACACATAGACACACACACACTGACACACACACACTGACACACACACACAGACACACAGACACACACACTGACACACACACACACAGATACACACACACTGACACACACACACAGACACAAACACTGACACACACACACTGACACACACACACTGACACACACACACTGACACACACACACAGACACAAACACTGACACACACACACTGACACACACACACTGACACACACACACTGACACACACACACAGACACAAACACTGACACACACACAGACGCTGACACACACACACTGACACACACACAGACACACACACACAGACACACAGACACACACACACAGACACACACACTGACACACACACTGACACACACACACAGACACACACACATAGACACACACAGACAACAACAACCGCCATTCGCCACTAAGTGGCGGTGACGTCACCACGACGATTGTGCCAGGCTATGTGCACCTTGAGGCCACGTGAAGTGTCGAACGCCCGCTGGCAGGAGGTCACGGGGCAGACCCAGGTGCCACGGGTCGACTGACTGAGATGACTGAGATGACTGAGATGACTGGCTGATGCACCACCTGTGCCCCCCACTGTGCCAACCTGCTGTGCTTTAGCCACCCGGCGCTCCGCTCGTTGTTCTGAGCGTCGCTCCTCCGCCCTCCGTTGTTGTTGGAGGGCGACTGCCTCCAACTGCCCAGTAGCATCCTTCACGAGCCTCCTCCACAGAGGTCGATCTTGACACCGCTGGTACCAGTCATCGGCAAGTCCACTCAGCTCCACGTCCTCCTGTACCACATCACTCCATCTCTTCTCTAGCCCGTGCCGCGCCCGCTTAGCCCCCTCAATCCGGCCAAACAAAAGCTGTTTCGGCATGCGGTGGCTGGGCATGCGGGCTACATGACCCAGCCATCGCAGCCTTGCCCGCCGGAGGAGCTCACCGATGGGACCTTGCCCAGATCCTTCAAGGATTTGTGAGCTCCTCACACAATCCAGCCTGGTTAAACCCAGGATGGATCGTAGGCAGGCCAGCCTAAATGTTTATAACCGGCGGAGATGTTCCATTAGGGGGGGGGGTCCACGTTTCGCAAGCGTAGAGAAGGGAGGTAATGACCGTGGCCGAGAAGACCTGAAGCTTAGTGCGGAGCGACAGACCAGGTAGCTTCCACACAGCGTTACGCAACCGATGAAAAGATATTGCTGCTCGACTGATTCGGAGCGAGACCTCTGCTGTTAATCCGGAGCCGATCATGAGCACACTGCCCAGGTATGGGAAACTCTCCACTCTCTCCACAACTGCCCCATCACCGATTGGGAGTTGTGGCGGGTGGGGTGTCCGATGGTACAAAAACACCCAGGCAGGCGCTGAGTTTTGGTGGGGACTGATGGTAAGGCCCCCATCCTCTTGGTGGCACGCTCCAGTCTCAGCAGCAGCGTCTCCAACTCCCCCTGTCCGAGTGAGCGGCAAACACCAGATCACCGGCACACACGCGGCGCGGTTGACCAATAGGGAGCCGTCCTAGATTTGAAGCTTCCGCGACCGCAAGGATTCACACTCTTTGGCTTCATTAAAGGCGAAGTCGCGCAAGATCAAATAAAACAAAAATGAAAGCGGAAAAACTTCGTTTAAATCACAACGTTTCGGCGGGAGGCAACGCTAGCTTCCGTCTTCAGGTGGAACAGTCGCAGAAGAATATCCGTGTCAAGCGCACAGCTCTGAGACTATCGGGTTTATATATATATAGGTTAGGGGGGGGGGGGCGGGGCGGGAGGAGAGAGGAGCTTGTGTTGACGGAAGCTTGTGCTGTCTCCGAAACGTCGCGACTTAACTGCTTCCTTTCAAATTTTGATTTAAAGCTTTCGTGACTGCAGTAATTCATATTCTTAGTTTTTTCGGTAAAGTCACGTTGAAGAGAAACAACAAAATAACAAAATATATAAAACAATAAAAAATTCTCACGACGTTTCGACCATAACTCAAACGGTCATCATCAGGTGTGTCGGTTTGCAAACCGACATAAATTTATGCAAACCGACACACCTGATGATGACCGTTTGAGTTATGGTCGAAACGTCGTGAGAATTTTTTATTGTTTTATATATTTTGTTATTTTGTTGTTTCTCTTCAACGTGACTTTACCGAAAAAACTAAGAATATGCTTCCTTTCAATCTGTTTTCATTTTACCCGCGCGACTTTGCCGAGTAAAACCGGACGGTAGTGGAGCCGTCCGTTGCCCGCACCCGGGGGCCACCGCAGGGTGTCACACCGTGCGATGCCGGCCCCAGATCGCCGCGGTGTGCCGTGTGACGCCGTCGAGGACACCACGACACGGAGAGCTCCCCCCCCCAAGGATCGGGCGGCAGAGTGCGGCCCATCGGCAGTGGGGTTAGTGGGGGCCCTGGCGCGCCCGGCTGAACCGTGAAGTCCGCAGAGAGGCCCCAGGTTGGAGGCTGAGGGGTGGCCACGTGGACGGGGGCCAAAGATCCTGGCGGAGGGTTCCGGAAGGTGGGCGTGGCCGAGGGGGGGGGGGGGCGGGGCCCGGCCATGCCGCGGACGACTTCTAAAGCTGGGTCCACCCGGAATCGACCTGCGGCCGTTGCTAACCCCCGGAAGAAATCCTCGTTCCGCGTCCTTGCAAGGTGGGGGGCTGATGAGGGGTGGCCACGTGGACGGGGGCCAAAGATCCTGGCGGAGGGTTCCGGAAGGTGGGCGTGGCCGAGGGGGTCAGTGGGCGTGGCCGAGGGCAACCGTAGGGGCCGGAGACGCGCAATGCAACACATCTAGGGCGCGACAAGATCGTCGACGGCCAGCTAACATCGCCACCACCGCGCCTCGCCGAAGAGAAGCAGTCCCAGCCCCATCGTGGGGTGCGAGGTGCGAGTTAATTAAAAACGTTTGGCCGAATCATTTCGATTCAAAGCTTTCGTGACTGCAACAAGGACCCACCTTCTTTGGTCCTTTCGGTAAAGTCACCACGTAGAGTGAGAGTACAATAATGAAGCGATGATTTTTTTGTCGTGCTAGTGCCTTTGTCAAGGCATTCCCTGTTGCTTCTCACACGGCTCAAAGGTCGCGGTCTGAGCTTGGCCTTGTTCCGCTCCAGCGCTGTCCTCGAGGCGGTCTCGTCCCCTTCACCTGACGAAGGGCGCTTGCGTTGCGGGCCGAAACGTCGTGAGAATTTCACAGCGTTATTTTACGTTGTTAAGTTAAGTTATTACTTTCATTCTCATTCCACGTGGTGGTGACTTGACCGAAAGAACCAAAGAAATTTTGATTTAAAGCTTTCGTGACTGCAACAAGGACTCACCTTCTTTGGTCCTTTCGGTAAAGTCACCACGTAGAGTGAGAGTAAAATAATGAAGCGACGATTTTTTTGTCATGCTAGTGCCTTTGTCAAGGCATTCCCTGTTGCTTCTCACACGGCTCAAAGGTCGCGGTCTGAGCTTGGCCTTGTTCCGCTCCAGCGCTGTCCTCGAGGCGGTCTCGTCCCCTTCACCTGACGAAGGCCGCTTGCGTTGCGGGCCGAAACGTCGTGAGAATTTCACAGCGTTATTTTATGCAGTTAAGTTAAGTTATTACTTTCATTCTCATTCCACGTGGTGGTGACTTGACCGAAAGAACCAAAGAAATTTTGATTTAAAGCTTTCGTGACTGCAACAAGGGCCCACCTTCTTTGGTTCTTTCGGTAAAGTCACCACGTAGAGTGAGAGTACAATAATAAAGCGACGGATTTTTTGTCATGCTAGTGCCTTTGTCAAGGCATTCCCTGTTGCTTCTCACACGGCTCAAAGGTCGCGGTCTGAGCTTGGCCTTGTTCCGCTCCAGCGCTGTCCTCGAGGCGGTCTCGTCCCCTTCACCTGACGAAGGCCGCTTGCGTTGCGGGCCGAAACGTCGTGAGAATTTCACAGCGTTATTTTATGCAGTTAAGTTAAGTTATTACTTTCATTCTCATTCCACGTGGTGGTGACTTGACCGAAAGAACCAAAGAAATTTTGATTTAAAGCTTTCGTGACTGCAACAAGGGCCCACCTTCTTTGGTCCTTTCGGTAAAGTCACCACGTAGAGTGAGAGTAAAATAATGAAGCGACGATTTTTTTGTCATGCTAGTGCCTTTGTCAAGGCATTCCCTGTTGCTTCTCACACGGCTCAAAGGTCGCGGTCTGAGCTTGGCCTTGTTCCGCTCCAGCGCTGTCCTCGAGGCGGTCTCGTCCCCTTCACCTGACGAAGGGCGCTTGCGTTGCGGGCCGAAACGTCGTGAGAATTTCACAGCGTTATTTTATGCAGTTAAGTTAAGTTATTACTTTCATTCTCATTCCACGTGGTGGTGACTTGACCGAAAGAACCAAAGAAATTTTGATTTAAAGCTTTCGTGACTGCAACAAGGACTCACCTTCTTTGGTCCTTTCGGTAAAGTCACCACGTAGAGTGAGAGTAAAATAATGAAGCGACGATTTTTTTGTCATGCTAGTGCCTTTGTCAAGGCATTCCCTGTTGCTTCTCACACGGCTCAAAGGTCGCGGTCTGAGCTTGGCCTTGTTCCGCTCCAGCGCTGTCCTCGAGGCGGTCTCGTCCCCTTCACCTGACGAAGGCCGCTTGCGTTGCGGGCCGAAACGTCGTGAGAATTTCACAGCGTTATTTTACGTTGTTAAGTTAAGTTATTACTTTCATTCTCATTCCACGTGGTGGTGACTTGACCGAAAGAACCAAAGAAATTTTGATTTAAAGCTTTCGTGACTGCAACAAGGACCCACCTTCTTTGGTTCTTTCGGTAAAGTCACCACGTAGAGTGAGAGTAAAATAATGAAGCGACGATTTTTTTGTCATGCTAGTGCCTTTGTCAAGGCATTCCCTGTTGCTTCTCACACGGCTCAAAGGTCGCGGTCTGAGCTTGGCCTTGTTCCGCTCCAGCGCTGTCCTCGAGGCGGTCTCGTCCCCTTCACCTGACGAAGGCCGCTTGCGTTGCGGGCCGAAACGTCGTGAGAATTTCACAGCGTTATTTTACGTTGTTAAGTTAAGTTATTACTTTCATTCTCATTCCACGTGGTGGTGACTTGACCGAAAGAACCAAAGAAATTTTGATTTAAAGCTTTCGTGACTGCAACAAGGGCTCACCTTCTTTGGTTCTTTCGGTAAAGTCACCACGTAGAGTGAGAGTAAAATAATGAAGCGACGATTTTTTTGTCATGCTAGTGCCTTTGTCAAGGCATTCCCTGTTGCTTCTCACACGGCTCAAAGGTCGCGGTCTGAGCTTGGCCTTGTTCCGCTCCAGCGCTGTCCTCGAGGCGGTCTCGTCCCCTTCACCTGACGAAGGCCGCTTGCGTTGCGGGCCGAAACGTCGTGAGAATTTCACAGCGTTATTTTATGCAGTTAAGTTAAGTTATTACTTTCATTCTCATTCCACATAACTCAAACGGTCATCATCAGGTGATGATGACCGTTTGAGTTATGGTCGAAACGTCGTGAGAATTTTTTATTGTTTTATATATATATTTTGTTATTTTGTTGTTTCTCTTCAATGTGACTTTACCGAAAAAACTAAGAATAAGAACCAAAGAAGTTTGGCCGAATGCAACGGGCTAAAAATTTGTTTAAAGTCGACGATTGTGTCATGGCCTCGCGAATGATGTCACGTTAACGTCCGAGCCGCCGTTGGCAGGGAGAAGGGCCCCCGCCCTGGTGGTCTACATCCTACCGAGCCTCCAACACGTGGACCCGGACCCCAAGCTGTTGGTCGCGGTCCGTAGCAGCGGGTTACGTTGTAATTAGTCACGTGGTAGCTGCGCCAGTCACGTGGTAACTGCGCCAGTCACGTGGTAACTGCGCCAGTCACGTGGTAACTGCGCCAGTCACGTGGTAACTACGCCAGTCACGTGGTAGCTGCGCCAGTCACGTGGTAACTACACCAGTCACGTGGTAACTACGCCAGTCACGTGGTAACTACGCCAGTCACGTGGTAGCTGCACCAGTCACGTGGTAACTACGCCAGTCACGTGGTAACTACACCAGTCACGTGGCAACTGGTGTAGTTAGCCTGGTGGTCACCACCTGGCTAGCCACACCAGTCACGTGGTAACTACACCAGTCACGTGGTAACTGCGCCAGTCACGTGGTAGCTGCGCCAGTCACGTGGTAACTACGCCAGTCACGTGGTAACTACACCAGTCACGTGGTAACTAGTGTAGTTGGCCTGGTGGTCACCAGCTGGCTAGCTACACCAGTCACGTGGTAACTACACCAGTCACGTGGTAACTACACCAATCACGTGGTAACTGGTGTAGTTGGCCTGGTGGTCACCACCTGGCTAGCCACACCAGTCACGTGGTAACTGCACCAGTCACGTGGTAACTACACCAGTCACGTGGTAACTACACCAGTCACGTGGTAACTAGTGTAGTTGGCCTGGTGGTCACCACCTGGCTAGCTACATCAGTCACGTGGTAACTACACCAGTCACGTGGTAACTACACCAGTCACGTGGTAACTACACCAGTCACGTGGTAACTAGTGTAGTTAGCCTGGCATACATAACGTGGTTGAGCAATAGGGAGCCATCCCTTGACCGCACCCGGGCATCGATTAGCCTCCCATTATATCTGTACCATATGGAGATTCCCCCGGTACAGCTATTGAAGGCTTCACGAACTACGTGGTCAAAATAGATGTTAAATAATGTGGGAGCCAGAGGACATCCCTGTCGCACCCCAAGGTGTACAGGAAATGGCTCTGACTCCCGGCCACGTAGTTTTACCCCGGGCCTGCTCACCATCATGATGGTCCTTAATGATCATGAGCAGAGGGTCAGGTACTCCAAAAGCACGAAGAACGACCCAGAGCCCAGGCCTACTGATGGTATCATAGGCCTTGACCAGGTCAATAAAGCAGAGATGTAGGTCTTGTTGGAATTCCCTACACCTCTGCTGTAGCAGACGGACAGAAAATATGGCATCTGTGCAAGACCGCCCTTTCCTGAAACCGCATTGGGGCTCCGCAAGCCTCTCCTCAGCGTGCCTGGCAAGGCGATACTGAATAATCCTTGCCAGGACCTTTCCCGGCACACTGAGGAGTGAGATGCCCCTGTAGTTGTTACAGTCTGTGCGGTCCCCCTCTTTAAGAAAGGGGACCACCAGGGCATCCTTCCAATCCTGCGGAACCCGTCCAGTGGTCCAGACTGTTATGATGTCATCTAGGGCAGTCTGTGCACAAACGCCACCCTCCCTCAGCATTTCGCTTGGGAGATCATCTCTGCCCGCTGCCTTTCCTGGCCACAGACACACAGACACACACACAGACACACAGACACACAAACACACACACACAGACACACACACACACAGAAACACACACACTGACACACAGACACACACACAGACACACACACACAGACACACACACACAGACACACACACAGACACACACACACACAGACACACACACACACAGACACACACACAGACACACACAGACAGACACACACACACAGACACACAAACACTGACACACACAGACACACACAGACATACACACACTGACACACACACACTGACACACACACAGACACACACAGACACACACACACACAGACACACACAGACACACACACAGACACACACAGACACACACACAAACACACACACACACATGGGCACACACACACACAGACACACACAGACACACACACAGACACACACACACAGACACACACAGACACACACACAGACACACACACACACAGACACACACACACACACGGGCACACACACACAGACACACACACACAGAC
>NC_133748.1:938187-958187 GCF_048934315.1 Petromyzon marinus | reverse complement strand
GTGTGGTGAGTGGGGGGTGTGGTGAGTGGGGGGTGGTGAGTGGGGGGTGGTGAGTGGGGGTGTGGTGAGTGGGGGGTGTGGTGAGTGGGGGGTGAGTGGGGGTGTGGTGAGTGGGGGGTGGTGAGTGGGGGGTGTGGTGAGTGGGGGGTGGTGAGTGGGGGGTGGTGAGTGGGGGGTGGTGAGTGGGGGGTGTGGTGAGTGGGGGGTGGAGAGTGGGGGGTGGTGAGTGGGGGTGTGGTGAGTGGGGGGTGGAGAGTGGGGGGTGGTGAGTGGGGGTGTGGTGAGTGGGGGGTGTGGTGAGTGGGGTGTGGTGAGTGGGGTGTGGTGAGTGGGGGGTGTGGTGAGTGGGGGGTGGAGAGTGGGGGGTGGTGAGTGGGGGTGTGGTGAGTGGGGGTGTGGTGAGTGGGGGTGTGGTGAGTGGGGGGTATGGTGAGTGGGGGTGTGGTGAGTGGGGTGTGGTGAGTGGGGGGTATGGTGAGTGGGGGGTGTGGTGAGTGGGGGGTGTGGTGAGTGGGGGGTGGAGAGTGGGGGGTGGTGAGTGGGGGTGTGGTGAGTGGGGGGTGTGGTGAGTGGGGTGTGGTGAGTGGGGGGTGTGGTGAGTGGGGGTGTGGTGAGTGGGGTGTGGTGAGTGGGGGGTGGTGAGTGGGGTGTGGTGAGTGGGGGGTGTGGTGAGTGGGGGGTGGTGAGTGGGGGGTGGTGAGTGGGGGGTGTGGTGAGTGGGGGGTTGTGAGTGGGGGGTGGTGAGTGGGGGTGTGGTGAGTGGGGGGTGGTGAGTGGGGGGTGGAGAGTGGGGGGGTGGTAAGTGGGGGTGTGGTGAGTGGGGTGTGGTGAGTGGGGTGTGGTGAGTGGGGGGGTGGTGAGTGGGGGGGTGGTAAGTGGGGGTGTGGTGAGTGGGGTGTGGTGAGTGGGGGGTGTGGTGAGTGGGGGGTGGTGAGTGGGGGTGTGGTGAGTGGGGGGTGGTGAGTGGGGGGGGGGTGGTGAGTGGGGTGTGGTGAGTGGGGGTGTGGTGAGTGGGGGGTGGTGAGTGGGGGGGGGTGGTGAGTGGGGTGTGGTGAGTGGGGGTGTGTGGTGAGTGGGGGTGTGGTGAGTGGGGGTGTGTGGTGAGTGGGGGTGTGGTGAGTGGGTGTGTGGTGAGTGGGGGTTTGGTGAGTGGGGGTGTGGTGAGTGGGGGGTGGTGAGTGGGGTGTGGTGAGTGGGGGTGTGGTGAGTGGGGTGTGGTGATTGGGGGTGTGGTGAGTGGGGGGTGGTGAGTGGGGGGTGTGGTGAGTGGGGGTGTGGTGAGTGGGGGTGTGGTGAGTGGGGGGTGTGGTGAGTGGGGGGTGGTGATTGGAGGTGTGGTGAGTGGGGGTGTGGTGAGTGGGGGGGTGTGTGTCTGTGTGTGTGTTTCTGTGCGTGTGTGTCTGTGCGTGTCTGTGTGTGTTTGTGTGTCTGTGTGTGTATGTGTGTGTGTCTGTGTGTGTGTCTGTCTGTGTGTTTGTGTGTAACTAATAAGCTTGTGCCGGAGACCCCGGGGGGCCAGGCGTCTATGACGTCTCCTGGCCAAACCCCAATTGGCGGAGCCAGGAGATTGAATTTCTACCCTCGGGGCTCCTCCAGAAACAACGAAAAGCCACTACGGGTGGCCACGTGGAATGTTCGAACGGTCACTGCGGAGGAGAGGCTGCCACTCCTCTGTCGGGAGCTGGACCGGTACCGCCTGGATCTCTGCGGCATTCAGGAGGTCCGGTGGACCGGTTCTGGCTCCTGCCACCATGAGGGGTGGACAGTCCTCTACTCGGGGCAGCAGACTGCCAAACAACAGGGTGTGGGTCTTCTTTTGAACAAAATAATGAAGGGGGCGTGGGAGCGTGGGCTACTTTGGGCTCGCCTTCCCATCAACCGGAGGCGAGGAGTGGTGGTCGTGGTTACTTATGCCCCCACCGAAAACGAACATCTGTGGAGGGATGCAGGTAAAGCCGATGAGTCAGGTGCCTTCTATGATCTCCTGTCAGAGGTGCTGGCTAAAGTGACCCCTCATGATAGAGTCATCTTGTTGGGTGACTTCAATGCCCGAGTTGGTCATGATACTGGCACCTGGTCTGGAGTGATTGGAGGATATTGGCCAGATCAGCTCAATAACAACGGTAGGAGGCTGCTAGATTTTTGTGCAGCCCATGGGCTTGTAATTACCAACACGCTGTTCCGGCATCGGCGCAATCCACACAACATCATGGATGCATGCCGGGTCCAAGCAAGAACATCTGCTGGACTACATAGTGACGGACCAGCGGATGCGAGCCCATGTCCTTGACACCAGGACCTACCGTGGAGCTGATCTGCCCTCTGACCATCGACTAGTCATCTGTAAGATGCGCCTGCCATTCTTCCACTCCGGTGGTGGGTGTACACCCAGGACCCCATTCCAACCTAAAGTGGCCTGGTCTCAGTTATCTGATGAAATTTGCAAGCGAGAATTTAATCATCGCTTGCGGCTGGGGTTGGCATCGTCCCCCACTCCTCCTGATGTCGAGGGAAAATGGGCGAGGTTTAGGACTGTGATTCATGCAGCTGCAATGGCTGCTTTGGGAACGTGGTCCAGACCTCCCCAGAGACCCTGGCTGACAGAGGAGGTGTTCAGGATGGTTGAGAAAAAGCAACAGGCCCACTGTCATCGGCTACAGAATCCCACGTCAGAGAATGAGGAGGCTTACCGCAGCCTTCGCTCGGAGGTTCGGAGAGCCGTGAGGCGCTGCAAGGATGGGTGGTGGTCGCGGGTTGCTGAGGAGATGGAGTCTGCCTCAGTGGCCTGCGATCACAAATCTCTATTTAACTCCATCAAAAAAGTAACCTGCAGCGCCACACCTATTACCATCATTATGGGAAAAAACGGTGATCCAATCTCCAACCCCCAGGAACAGGTTTGCAGATTTGCTGAGCACATTTCTGTGAGGTCCTGGGGGAGGGAAAATCCCTCAGCCATTAAAACATCGTGGCACAAAGTGAGGATGACCCTGCTGAGACTGCGGTGCCTCAAATATTGGAAGAAGTCACCCCCTGTGAGTGGCTGGCTGAAGTGCCATCCGTTTGAGGAAGTATTGAAGGCGATCCGGAGTCTGAGACCAGGAAAGGCAGCGGGCAGAGATGATCTCCCAAGTGAAATGCTGAGGGAGGGTGGCGTTTGTGCACAGACTGCCCTATATGACATCATAACAACAGTCTGGACCACTGGACGGGTTCCGCAGGATTGGAAGGATGCCCTGATGGTCCCCCTCTTTAATAAGAGGGACCGCACAGACTGTACCAATTACAGGGGCATCTCACTCCTCAGTGTGCCGGGAAAGGTCCTGGCAAGGATTATTCAACATCGCCTTGTCAGGCACGCTGAGGAGAGGCTTGCAAAGCCCCAATGCAGTTTCAGGAAAGGGCGGTCCTGCACAGATGCCATATTTTATGTCCGTCTGCTACAGCAGAGGTGAAGGGAATTCCAGCAAGACCCACATCTCTGCTTTATTGACCTGGTCAAGGCCTATGATACCATCAGTAGGCCTGGGCTCTGGGTTGTTCTTCGTGCTTTTGGAGTACCTGACCATCTGCTCACGATCATTAAGGACCTTCATGATGGTGAGTGGGCCCAGGTAAAACTACGTGGCCGGGAGTCAGAGCCATTCCCTGTACAACTTGGGGTGCGACAGGGAAGTCCTCTGGCTCCCACATCATTTAACATCTATTTTGACCACGTAGTTCGTGAAGCCTTCAATAGCTGTACCGGGGGAATCTCTATATGGTACAGATATAATGGGAGGCTGATCGATGCCCAGGTGCGGTCAAGGGATGGCTCCCAATCGCTCAACTTCGTTATGTATGCCGATGATTTGGTAATAGCTGCTCATTCAGAGGAGGAGTTGGAGACGCTGCTGCTGAGACTGGAGCGTGCCACTAAGAGATGGGGCCTTACCATCAGCCCCACCAAAACTAAGCACCTGCCAAGGTATTTTGTACCATCAGACACTCCACCCCCACAACTCCCAATCGGTGATGGGGCAGTTGTGGAGAGAGTGGAGCGTTTCCCATACCTGGGCAGTGTGCTTATGACCAGCTCCAGTTTAACAGCAGAGGTCTCACTCCGAATCAGTCGAGCGGCAATATCTTTTCATCCGTTGCGTAACGCTGTGTGGAAGCTACCTGGTCTGTCGCTCTGCACTAAGCTTCAGGTCTTCTCGGCCACGGTCATTCCCTCCCTTCTCTACGCTTGCGAAACGTGGACCCCCCTAATGGAGCATCTTCGCCGGTTAGAAACATTTAGGCTAGCCTGCCTACTATCCATCCTGGGTTTACCAGACTGGATTGTGTGAGGAGCTCACAAATCCTTGAAGGATCTGGGCAAGGTCCCATCGGTGAGCTCCTCCGGCGGGCAAGGCTGCGATGGCTGGGTCATGTAGCTCGCATGCCCAGCCACCGCATGCCGAAACAGCTTTTGTTCGGCCGGATTGAGGGGGCTAAACAGGCGCGGCACGGGCTAGAGAAGAGATGGAGTGATGTGGTACAGGAGGACGTGGAGCTGAGTGGACTTGCCGATGACTGGTACCAGCGGTGTCAAGATCGGCCTCTGTGGAGGAGGCTCGTGAAGGACGCTACTGGGCAGTTGGAGGTAGTCGCCCTCCAACAACAACGGAGGGCGGAGGAGCGACGCTCACAACAACTAGCGGAGCGCCTGGTGGCTAAAACACAGCAGGTTGGCACAGTAGGGGGCACAGGTGGTGTACCAGCCAGTCATCTCAGTCATCTCAGTCAGTCGACGCGTGGCACTTGGGTCTGCCCCGTGACCTCCTGCCAGCGGGCGTTCGACACTTCACGTGACCTCAAGGTGCACGTGGCCTGGCACAATCGTCGTGGTGACGTCACCGCCACTTAGTGGCGAATGGCGGTTGTTGTTGTGTCTTTGTCTGTGTGTGTCACCGTCTGCCGCCGGATTCCGTCAACCACCTTTGACAAGTCCATGGCAAATTTATCTGCCCACCACACTATACACTACACTATACACTACTACACTACACTATACACTACCCTATACACTACTATACACTACACTATACACTACACTATACACTACTATACTATACACTCCACTATACACTACTACACTATACACTGCCCAATACACTACTATACACTACATTATACACTATACACTACTACACTATACACTACCCTATACATTACCCTATACACTACCCTATACACGACACTATACACTACACTATACACTACTACACTATACACTACTACACTATACACTACTACACTATACACTACTACACTATACACTACTACACTATACACTACTACACTATACACTACACTATACACTTCTACACTATACACTACACTATACACTACCCTATACACTACTATACACTACACTATACACTACACTATACACTACTACATTACACTATACACTACCCTATACACTACACTATAGACTACCCTATACACTACTATACACTACACTATACACTACTATACACTACACTATACACTACACTATACACTACTATACACTACACTATACACTACACTATACACTACACTATACACTACTAAACACTACACTGATATACACTACTATACACTACACTATACACTTTCGACATATAATCAATTACAATAAACGCATCATTATTATTGGCATTTAAATGCAAATATAAATGAAACCGCATCACGGCTTCCACCTACACCGTCTCTCTCCGCCACCCACAAGACTTATAAATCGGATTATTTGTTAGATTTTTTATCACATAAAGTAACTCTCACTTTCAATCAATAATCAATAACAATCAATGCATTATTATTGGCATTTAAATGCAAATATAAATGAAACCGCATCACGGCTTCCACCTCCACCGCCTCTCTCCGCCACTCACAAGACTTATAAATCGGATTATTTTTTAGATTTTTTTTATTAATCACGTAAAGGAACTCTCACTTTCAATCAATAATCAATAACAATCAACGCATCATTATTATTAAATGCAAATATCAATGAAACCGCATCACGGCTTCCACATCCACCGTCTCTCTCCGCCACCCACAAGACTTATAAATCGGATTATTTTTTTATTAATCACGTAAAGGAACTCTCACTTTCAATCAATAATCAATAACAATCAACGCATTATTATTGGCATTTAAATGCAAATATCAATGAAACCGCATCACGGCTTCCACCGTCTCTCTCCGCCACCCACAAGACTTATAAATCGGATTATTTTTTTATTAATCACGTAAAGGATCTCTCACTTTCAATCAATAATCAATAACAATCAACGCATCAATATTATTATTGACATATAAATGAAACCGCATCACGGCTTCCACCTCCGCCGTATCCCTCCGCGTCTTCGCCTTCGCGAATAAAAAAAAATTTTGTGTCTCCATGCGCGCAGCGACAAAATAGTTCCACCACCACCATCCCAGCCCTCCTCAGACGTCGCTATCGCTTAAGAACATTAAAATTCTAAAAAAGAGAGTAAAACGTAGGGACATCCCGCGTTAACGTTCTTCACACGTTCTTCACACAATATTCGATTAGTAGTTAACGATAAATAACAAAAAAATTTTTAATAACGTCGCAACGCTCCGGGGCCTACCCGCTCTTTCCCCGCGAAGCCTAGCGCCTTGCCTAGCGAGCCCCCAGCCGCCGAGGTAGGTCGCACGCTCGGGTACGCGCGCTCGGTTAGGGTACGCGCGCTCGGTTAGGGTACGCGCGCTCGTTCGAGTCGAGTACACGTTGCTTGTACGACAAAATAAACGACAAGAGGGACGTCGCGGCGTTTCGAGGCCTACCCGCTCGTTTCCGCGAAGCCTAGCGCCTTGCCTAGCGGTCCCCCGCCGCCGAGGTCGAGGGCACACACAGTCAGAGTACACACACTTAGAGTACACACACTCCGTACAAACAGTCAGAGTACACACACTCAGAGTACACACACTCAGAGTACACACTCAGTCAGAGTATACACAGTCAGAGTACACACAGTCAGAGTACACACACAGTCAGAGTACACACACACTCAGAGTACACACACTCAGAGTACACACACAGTCAGAGTATACACAGTCAGAGTACACACACAGTCAGAGTACGCACACAGTCAGAGTACGCACACAGTCAGAGTACGCACACAGTCAGAGTACGCACACAGTCAGAGTACGCACACAGTCAGAGTACGCACACACAGAGTACGCACACACAGAGTACGCACACACAGAGTACGCACACACAGAGTACGCACACACAGAGTACGCACACACAGAGTACGCACACACAGAGTACGCACACACAGAGTACGCACACACAGAGTACGCACACACAGAGTACGCACACACAGAGTACGCACACAGTCAGAGTACGCACACAGTCAGAGTACGCACACAGTCAGAGTACGCACACAGTCAGAGTACGCACACACAGAGTACGCACACACAGAGTACGCACACACAGAGTACGCACACACAGAGTACGCACACACAGAGTACGCACACACAGAGTACGCACACACAGAGTACGCACACACAGAGTACACACACTCAGAGTACACACACTCAGTACACACACTCAGTACACACACTCAGTACACACACTCAGAGTACACACACTCAGTAGAGTTGAGTACGCGCGCTTGTACAACAAAATAAATAAATAACAACATCATCGCCTCGCGTTGCAGCGTTCGAGGCCTACCCGCTCGTCCCGCGAAGCCTAGCGCCTTGCCTAGTGAGCCCCGCCGCCGAAGTCGAGGGCGCACACTCAGTACACACTCAGAGTACACACACTCAGAGTACACACACTCAAAGTACACACACTCAAAGTACACACACTCAGAGTACACATACTCAGTAGAGTTGAGTACGCGTGCTTGTACAACAAAATAAATAATAAACAACATCGCCTCACGTTTGCAGCGTTCGAGGCCTACCCGCTCGTCCCGCGAAGCCTAGCGCCTTGCCTAGTGAGCCCCGCCGCCGAAGTCGAGGGCACACACTCAGTACACACTCGGTAGGGTACACACACTCAGAGTACACACACTCAGTACACACACTCAGAGTACACACACACACACTCAGTAGAGTTGAGTACGCGTGCTTGTACAACAAAATAAATAATAAACATCATCGCCTCACGTTTGCAGCGTTCGAGGCCTACCCGCTCGTCCCGCGAAGCCTAGCGCCTTGCCTAGCGGTCCCCCACCGCCGAGGTCGAGGGACAACACACTCAGTACACACACTCAGTAGTGTCTACACCTTCAGTACACACACTCAGTACACACACTCAGAGTACACACACTCAGTACACACACTCAGTACACACACTCAGTAGAGTTGAGTACGCGTGCTTGTACAACAAAATAAATAAATAACAACATAATCGCCTCACGTTTGCAGCGTTCGAGGCCTACCCGCTCGTCCCGCGAAGCCTAGCCCCTTGCCTAGCGGTCCCCCGCCGCCGAGGTCGGCGACGATGGCCTCCGCCGGGGTTATAGACTTCAGGGACCCCCAGGCGGGAGTGGATGGCGGCGGCGTTGGCGGCGTTGGCGGCGGCGTCGGCGGCGAGGAGCCCAAGAAGTTGACGCGAGAGGACTGGAGGAAGAAGAAGGAGCTCGAGGAGCAGCGGAAACTCGGGAACGCTCCTGCCGAGGTGGACGAGGAGGGAAGGTGAGGGTGGTGGTGGTGGGGGTGACGGTGGTGGTGGTGGTGGTGATGATGGTGGTGGTGTGGGTGGTGGTGGTGGTGGTGAGGGTGGTGGTGGTGGTGGTGGTGAGGGTGGTGGTGGTGGTGGTGGGGGTGGTGGTGGTGGTGGTGGTGGGGGTGGTGGGGGTGGTGGGGGTGGTGGTGGTGAGGGTGGTGGTGGTGAGGGTGGTGGTGGTGGTGGTGGTTGTGATGGTGGTGGTGGTGGTGAAGGTGGTGGTGGTGGGGGTGGTGATGGCGGTGGTGGTGGTGGTGAGGGTGGTGGTAGTGGGGGTGATGGTGGTGGTGGTGAGGGTGGTGGTGGTGGTGGTTGTGATGGTGGTGGTGGTGGTGAAGGTGGTGGTGGTGGTGGTGGGGGTGGTGATGGCGGTGGTGGTGGTGGTGAGGGTGGTGGTGGTGGTGAGGGTGGTGGTGGTGAGGGTGGTGAGGGTGGTGGTAGTGGGGGTGGTGATGGTGGTGGTGAGGGTGGTGGGGGTGGTGGTGGTGATGGTGGTGGGGGTGGTGGTGGTGGTGGTGGTTGGGGTGACTCCCTCTGTAGTGTAGTGTAGTCACTATAGTGTAGTGTAGACACACTGTAGTGTAGTGTAGTCACTGTAGTGTAGTGTAGTCACTGTAGTGTAGTGTAGTCACACTGTAGTGTAGTGTAGTCTCACTGTAGTGTAGTGTAGTCACTGTAGTGTAGTGTAGACACACTGTAGTGTAGTGTAGTCACACTGTAGTGTAGTGTAGTCACTGTAGTGTAGTGTAGACACACTGTAGTGTAGTGTAGTCACACTGTAGTGTAGTGTAGTCACACTGTAGTGTAGTGTAGTCACACTGTAGTGTAGTGTAGTCACTGTAGTGTAGTGTAGTCACACTGTAGTGTAGTGTAGTCACACTGTAGTGTAGTGTAGTCACTGTAGTATAGTGTAGTCACACTGTAGTGTAGTGTAGTCACACTGTAGTGTAGTGTAGTCACACTGTAGTGTAGTGTAGTCACACTGTAGTGTAGTGTAGTCACTGTAGTGTAGTGTAGTCACACTGTAGTGTAGTGTAGTCACTGTAGTACAGTGTAGTCACACTGTAGTGTAGTGTAGACACACTGTAGTGTAGTGTAGTCACACTGTAGTGTAGTGTAGTCACTGTAGTGTAGTGTAGTCACACTGTAGTGTAGTGTAGTCACACTGTAGTGTAGTCACACTGTAGTGTAGTGTAGACACACTGTAGTGTAGTGTAGACACACTGTAGTGTAGTGTAGTCACACTGTAGTGTAGTGTAGTCACACTGTAGTGTAGTGTAGACACACTGTAGTGTAGTGTAGTCACACTGTAGTGTAGTGTAGTCACACTGTAGTGTAGTGTAGTCACACTGTAGTGTAGTGTAGTCACACTGTAGTGTAGTGTAGACACACTGTAGTGTAGTGTAGTCACACGGTAGTGTAGTGTAGTCACTGTAGTGTAGTGTAGTCACACTGTAGTGTAGTGTAGTCACACTGTAGTGTAGTGTAGTCACACTGTAGTGTAGTGTAGACACACTGTAGTGTAGTGTAGACACACTGTAGTGTAGTGTAGTCACACTGTAGTGTAGTGTAGTCACACTGTAGTGTAGTGTAGTCACACTGTAGTGTAGTGTAGTCACACTGTAGTGTAGTGTAGTCACACTGTAGTGTAGTGTAGTCACACTGTAGTGTAGTGTAGTCACACTGTAGTGTAGTGTAGTCACACTGTAGTGTAGTGTAGTCACACTGTAGTGTAGTGTAGTCACACTGTAGTGTAGTGTAGTCACTGTAGTGTAGTGTAGTCACTGTAGTGTAGTGTAGTCACTGTAGTGTAGTGTAGACACACTGTAGTGTAGTGTAGTCACTGTAGTGTAGTCACACTGTAGTGTAGTGTAGACACACTGTAGTGTAGTGTAGTCACACTGTAGTATAGTGTAGTCACACTGTAGTATAGTGTAGTCACACTGTAGTGTAGTGTAGTCACTGTAGTGTAGTGTAGTCACACTGTAGTGTAGTGTAGTCACACTGTAGTGTAGTGTAGTCACACTGTAGTGTAGTGTAGTCACACTGTAGTGTAGTCACACTGTAGTGTAGTGTAGTCACTGTAGTGTAGTGTAGTCACTGTAGTGTAGTGTAGTCACACTGTAGTGTAGTGTAGTCACTGTAGTGTAGTGTAGTCACTGTAGTGTAGTGTAGTCACACTGTAGTGTAGTGTAGTCACTGTAGTGTAGTGTAGACACACTGTAGTGTAGTGTAGTCACACTGTAGTGTAGTGTAGTCACACTGTAGTGTAGTGTAGTCACAGTGTAGTGTAGTCACACTGTAGTGTAGTGTAGTCACTGTAGTGTAGTGTAGTCACACTGTGGTGTAGTGTAGACACACTGTAGTGTAGTGTAGACACACTGTAGTGTAGTGTAGTCACTGTAGTGTAGTGTAGACACACTGTAGTGTAGTGTAGTCACACTGTAGTGTAGTGTAGACACACTGTAGTGTAGTCACTGTAGTGTAGTGTAGTCACACTGTAGTGTAGTGTAGTCACACTGTAGTGTAGTGTAGTCACACTGTAGTGTAGTGTAGTCACACTGTAGTGTAGTGTAGTCACTGTAGTGTAGTGTAGACACACTGTAGTGTAGTGTAGTCACACTGTAGTGTAGTGTAGTCACACTGTAGTGTAGTGTAGTCATTGTAGTGTAGTGTAGTCACACTGTAGTGTAGTGTAGTCACTGTAGTGTAGTGGTCTACAGGAGGTCGTGGGTTCCATCCCTGACAGCTGAGAGATGTTGACTACCTCGCTCGGTCTACAGGAGGTCGTGGGTTCTATCCCTGACAGCTGAGAGATGTTGACTACCTCGCCAGGTCTACAGGAGGTCGTGGGTTCCATCCCTGACAGCTGAGAGATGTTGACTACCTCGCCCGGTCTACAGGAGGTCGTGGGTTCCATCCCTGACAGCTGAGAGATGTTGACTACCTCGCCTGGTCTACAGGAGGTCGTGGGTTCCATCCCTGACAGCTGAGAGATGTTGACTACCTCGCCCGGTGTACAGGAGGTCGTGGGTTCCATCCCTGACAGCTGAGAGATGTTGACTACCTCGCCTGGTCTACAGGAGGTCGTGGGTTCCATCCCTGACAGCTGAGAGATGTTGACTACCTCGCCTGGTATACAGAAGGTCGTGGGTTCCATCCCTGACAGCTGAGAGATGTTGACTACCTCGCCTGGTATACAGGAGGTCGTGGGTTCCATCCCTGAAAGCTGAGAGATGTTGACTACCTCGCTAGGTCTACAGGAGGTCGTGGGTTCCATCCCTGACAGCTGAGGGATGTTGACTACCTCGCCTGGTCTACAGGAGGTCGTGGGTTCCATCCCTGACAGGTGAGAGATGTTGACTACCTCGCCTGGTCTATAGGAGGTCGTGGGTTCCATCCCTGACAGCTGAGAGATGTTGACTACCTCGCCTGGTATACAGGAGGTCGTGGGTTCCATCCCTGACAGCTGAGAGATGTTGACTACCTCGCCTGGTCTACAGGAGGTCGTGGGTTCCATCCCTGACAGCTGAGAGATGTTGGCTACCTCGCCTGGTCTACAGGAGGTCGTGGGTTCCATCCCTGACAGCTGAGAGATGTTGACTACCTCGCCTGGTCTACAGGAGGTCGTGGGTTCTATCCCTGACAGCTGCGAGATGTTGACTACCTCGCCTGGTATACAGGAGGTCGTGGGTTCCATCCCTGACAGCTGAGAGATGTTGACTACCTCGCCTGGTCTACAGGAGGTCGTGGGTTCCATCCCTGACAGCTGAGAGATGTTGACTACCTCGCCCGGTCTACAGGAGGTCGTGGGTTCCATCCCTGACAGCTGAGAGATGTTGACTACCTCGCCAGGTCTACAGGAGGTTGTGGGTTCCATCCCTGACAGCTGAGAGATGTTGACTACCTCGCCTTGTATACAGAAGGTCGTGGGTTACATCCCTGACAGCTGAGAGATGTTGACTACTTCGCCTGGTCTACAGGAGGTCGTGGGTTCCATCCCTGACAGCTGAGAGATGTCGACTACCTCGCCTGGTCTACAGGAGGTCGTGGGTTCCATCCCTGACAGCTGAGAGATGTTGACTACCTCGCCTGGTCTACAGGAGGTCGTGGGTTCCATCCCTGACAGCTGAGAGATGTTGACTACCTCGCCTGGTCTACAGGAGGTCGTGGGTTCCATCCCTGACAGCTGAGAGATGTTGACTACCTCGCCCGGTCTACAGGAGGTCGTGGGTTCCATCCCTGACAGCTGAGAGATGTTGACTACCTCGCCAGGTCTACAGGAGGTCGTGGGTTCCATCCCTGACAGCTGAGAGATGTTGACTACCTCGCCCGGTCTACAGGAGGTCGTGGGTTCCATCCCTGACAGCTGAGAGATGTTGACTACCTCGCCCGGTCTACAGGAGGTCGTGGGTTCCATCCCTGACAGCTGAGAGATGTTGACTACCTCGCCTGGTCTACAGGAGGTCGTGGGTTCCATCCCTGACAGCTGAGAGATGTTGACTACCTCGCCCGGTATACAGGAGGTCGTGGGTTCCATCCCTGACAGCTGAGAGATGTTGACTACCTCGCCAGGTCTACAGGAGGTCGTGGGTTCCATCCCTGACAGCTGAGAGATGTTGACTACCTCGCCTGGTATACAGGAGGTCGTGGGTTCCATCCCTGACAGCTGAGAGATGTTGACTACCTCGCCTGGTCTACAGGAGGTCGTGGGTTCCATCCCTGACAGCTGAGAGATGTTGACTACCTCGCCTGGTATACAGAAGGTCGTGGGTTCCATCCCTGACAGCTGAGAGATGTTGACTACCTCGCCTGGTATACAGGAGGTCGTGGGTTCCATCCCTGAAAGCTGAGAGATGTTGACTACCTCGCTAGGTCTACAGGAGGTCGTGGGTTCCATCCCTGACAGCTGAGGGATGTTGACTACCTCGCCTGGTCTACAGGAGGTCGTGGGTTCCATCCCTGACAGGTGAGAGATGTTGACTACCTCGCCTGGTCTACAGGAGGTCGTGGGTTCCATCCCTGACAGCTGAGAGATGTTGACTACCTCGCCTGGTCTATAGGAGGTCGTGGGTTCCATCCCTGACAGCTGAGAGATGTTGACTACCTCGCCTGGTATACAGGAGGTCGTGGGTTCCATCCCTGACAGCTGAGAGATGTTGACTACCTCGCCTGGTCTACAGGAGGTCGTGGGTTCTATCCCTGACAGCTGCGAGATGTTGACTACCTCGCCTGGTATACAGGAGGTCGTGGGTTCCATCCCTGACAGCTGAGAGATGTTGACTACCTCGCCTGGTCTACAGGAGGTCGTGGGTTCCATCCCTGACAGCTGAGAGATGTTGACTACCTCGCCTGGTATACAGGAGGTCGTGGGTTCCATCCCGACCCTAACACCACAGCGGAGATGTTGACTACCTCGCCTGGAACACAGGAGGTCGTGGATTTGACCCTGACCCTACAGTGGCTTGGGAGATGTTGACTACCTCGCCTGTTCTACAGGAGGTCGTGGGTTTTGACCCTGACCCTACAGTGGCTTGGGAGATGTTGACTACCTCGCCTGGTCTACAGGAGGTCGTGGGTTTTGACCCTGACGATGCCTGCTGCTGCCGCTGCTGCTGCTGTGTTTGTGGAGTGTCCGTCTCTCGTTCTGACCCTGTGCCCCCACATGGACGTCTCCCCCCTCTCTCCGCGTCTCCCCCTACAGAGACATCAACCCGCACATCCCCCAGTACATCTCGTCCGTGCCTTGGTACGTGGACCCCAGCAAGAGGCCGACCCTCAAGCACCAGAGGCCCCAGCCGGAGAGGCAGTACTAGCTACTGGACTGTGAGTCAATGTTCCACGGATGGATCGCTCGCTCGCTCGTTCACTCACCTCGCTCACTCACTGCACTCACGCACTCACCACCACCCACTCACCAACACCACTCACCCACTCACCCACTCACTCACTCACTCACTCACTCACCCTCATCACTCACCACCACTCACTCACCCACACCCACTCACCCACTCACCCACCCACCCACCCACTCACCACCCACCAACTACCACCAACCCCACTCACTCACTCTCTCACTCACTCACCCACTCACCCACCACTCACTCACTCCCACACTCACTCACCACACCCCCCTCCTCCCACTCCCTCACCCCTCACTCACCCACTCACTCACTCACCCTCACTCACCCACTCACTCACTCACTCACCCACTCACCCACTCACCCACTCACTCACCCACTCACCCACTCACTCACCCACCCACCCACTCACCCACTCACTCACCCACTCACTCACTCACCCACCCACCCACTCACTCACTCACCCACTCACTCACCCACCCACTCACTCACCCACTCACTCACGCACTCATCCACTCACTCACCGACTCACTCACCCACCCACTCACCCACTCACCCACCCACTCACCCACCCACTCACTCACCCACTCACTCACTCACCCACCCACCCACCCACTCACCCACCCACCCACTCACTCACTCACTCACCCACTCACTCACCCACTCACTCACCGACTCACTCACTCACTCACCCACTCACTCACCCACTCACTCACTCACCCACCCACTCACTCACTCACCCACTTACCCACCCACTCACTCACTCACCCACCCACCCACTCACCCACTCACTCACCCACTCACCCACTCACTCACCCACCCACTCACTCACCCACTCACTCACCCACCCACCCACTCACTCACCCACTCACTCACTCACTCACCCACTCACTCACTCACCCACTCACTAACTCACCCACTCACCCACCCACCCACTCACCCACTCACTCACCCACTCACTCACCCACTCACTCACCCACCCACCTGCTCAGGAACAATGGTGAGCGAGTGGAGCCCACCCACTCACTCACTCACTCACCCACTCACTCACCCACTCACTCACCGACTCACTCACTCACTCACCCACTCACTCACCCACTCACTCACTCACCCACCCACTCACTCACTCACCCACTTACCCACCCACTCACTCACTCACCCACCCACCCACTCACCCACTCACTCACCCACTCACCCACTCACTCACCCACCCACTCACTCACCCACTCACTCACCCACCCACCCACTCACTCACCCACTCACTCACTCACTCACCCACTCACTCACTCACCCACTCACTAACTCACCCACTCACCCACCCACCCACTCACCCACTCACTCACCCACTCACTCACCCACTCACTCACCCACCCACCTGCTCAGGAACAATGGTGAGCGAGTGGAGGTGCAATTGCTATTATCTGGGTCTTTCCCTAGGTCAACTCGGCCTTAAAAATGAGTCCCATGTGCTGTGGTGTGAGGTAGTGAACGTCGCCAGCACTGGGGGAGAGACAAAGGCGGCCGGGCGTGGTGGTGGTGCTGGTAGCCACCCACCCCCTCTGTGTGTGTAGCCACAGTGCCGGTAGCCTTCATAGACACTGCTGCTGCTGCTAACAGCACTTGCCCCTATAGCACTGTTAGAGGCAACCTGGGGGAGCTTTGTCTATGTCTCAGCACTTGCCCCTACAGCACTGTTAGAGGCTACCTGGGGGAGCTTTGTCTGTGTCTCAGCACTTGCCCCTACAGCCCTGCTAGAGGCTACCTGGGGGAGCTTTGTCTGTGTCTCAGCACTTGCCCCTACAGCACTGTTAGAGGCTACCTGGGGGAGCTTTGTCTGTGTCTCAGCACTTGCCCCTACAGCCCTGCTAGAGGCTACCTGGGGGAGCTTTGTCTGTGTCTCAGCACTTGCCCCTACAGCCCTGCTAGAGGCTACCTGGGGGAGCTTTGTTTGTGTCTCAGCACTTGCCCCTACAGCCCTGCTAGAGGCTACCTGGGGGAGCTTTGTCTGTGTGTGTGTAACAGCACTTGCCCCTACAGCCCTTCTAGAGGCTACCTGGGGGAACTTGTCTGTGTCTCAGCACTTGCCCCTACAGCCCCGTGTGAGGCTACCTGGGGGAGCTTTGTCTGTGTCTCAGCACTTGCCCCTACAGCCCTGCTAGAGGCTACCTGGGGGAGCTTTGTCTGTGTCTCAGCACTTGCCCCTACAGCCCTGCTAGAGGCTACCTGGGGGACCTTTGTCTCTGTGTCTCAGCACTTGCCCCTACAGCCCTGCTAGAGGCTACCTGGGGGAGTTTTGTCTGTGTCTCAGCACTTGCCCCTACAGCCCTGCCAGGGGCTACCTGGGGGAGCTTTGTCTGTGTCTCAGCACTTGCCCCTATAGCCCTGCTAGAGGCTACCTGGGGGAGCTTTGTCTGTGTCTCAGCACTTGCCCCTACAGCCCTGCTAGAGGCTACCTGGGGGAGCTTTGTCTGTGTGTGTACACAGCACTTGCCCCTACAGCACTGCTAGAGGCTACCTGGGGGAGCTTTGTCTGTGTCTCAGCACTTGCCCCTACAGCCCTGCTAGAGGCTACCTGGAGGACCTTTGTCTCTGTGTCTCAGCACTTGCCCCTACAGCCCTGCTAGAGGCTACCTGGGGGAGCTTTGTCTGTGTCTCAGCACTTGCCCCTACAGCCCTGCTAGAGGCTACCTGGGGGAGCTTTGTCTGTGTCTCAGCACTTGCCCCTACAGCCCTGCTAGAGGCTACCTGGGGGAGCTTTGCATGTGTCTGAGCACTTGCCCCTACAGCACTGCTAGAGGCTACCTGGGGGAGCTTTGTCTGTGTCTTAGCACTTGCTCCTACAGCCCTGCTAGAGGCTACCTGGGGGAGCTTTGTGTGTCTCAGCACTTGCCCCTACAGCCCCCTGCTAGAGGCTACCTGGGGTAGCTTTGTCTGTGTCTCAGCACTTGCCCCTACAGCCCTGCTAGAGGCTACCTGGGGGAGCTTTGTCTGTGTCTCAGCACTTGCCCCGACACCCCGCGTGAGCTACTTGGGGGAGCTTTGTCTGTGTCTCAGCACTTGCCCCGACACCCTGCGTGAGCTACCTGGGGGAGCTTCGTCTGTGTCTCAGCACTTGCCCCTACAGCCCTGCTAGAGGCTACCTGGGGGAGCTTTGTCTGTGTTTCAGCACTTGCCCCTACAGCCCTGCCAGAGGCTACCTGGGGGAGCTTTGCCTCTGTTGCTCGCTGCTCTCGGCACTTGCCCCGACACCCTGCGTGAGCTACCTGGGGGAGCTTTGTCTGTGTCTCAGCACTTGCCCCTACAGCCCTGCCAGAGGCTACCTGGGGGAGCTTTGTCTGTGTCTCAGCACTTGCCCCTACAGCCCTGCCAGAGGCTACCTGGGGGAGCTTTGTCTGTGTCTCAGCACTTGCCCCTACAGCCCTGCCAGAGGCTACCTGGGGGAGCTGTAGCTGTGTCTCAGCACTTGCCCCTACAGCCCTGCTAGAGGCTACCTGTGGGAGCTTTGTCTGTGTCTCGGCACTTGCCCCGACACCCCGCGTGAGCTACCTGGGGGAGCTTTGTCTGTGTCTCGGCACTTGCCCCTACAGCCCTGCCAGAGGCTACCTGGGGGAGCTTTGTCTGTGTCTCAGCACTTGCCCCTACAGCCCTGCCAGAGACTACCTGGGGGAGCTTTGTCTGTGTCTCAGCACTTGCCCCTACAGCCCTGCTAGAGGCTACCTGGGGGAACTTTGTCTGTGTCTCAGCACTTGCCCCTACAGCCCTACTAGAGGCTACCTGGGGAGCTTTGCCTCTGTTGCTCGCTGCTAACAGCACTTGCCCCTACAGCACTGCTAGAGGCTACCTGGGGGAGCTTTGTCTGTGTCTCAGCACTTGCCCCGACACCCTGCTAGAGGCTACCTGGGGGAGCTTTGTCTGTGTCTCAGCACTTGCCCCTACAGCCCTGCTAGAGGCTACCTGGGGGAGCTTTGTCCGTGTCTCAGCACTTGCCCCGACACCCCGTGTGAGCTACCTGGGGGAGCTTTGTCTGTGTCTCAGCACTTGCCCCTACAGCCCTGCTAGAGGCTACCTGGGGGAGCTTTGTCCGTGTCTCAGCACTTGCCCCTACAGCCCTGCTAGAGGCTACCTGGGGGAGCTGTGTCTCAGCACTTGCCCCGACACCCCGCGTGAGCTACCTGGGGACCTTTGCCCTTGTGTGGAACCTCCGCAGCAATCGGTCGCCACCAAGTTTCGCAAGGGAGCCTGCGGCAACTGCGGCGCCACCACTCACAAAAAGAAAGACTGCATGGAGGTTGGTGGGTGGGTGGGTTGGTGGGTGGGTGGGTGGGTTGGTGGGTGGGTGGGTTGGTGGGTGGGTGGGTTGGTGGGTGGGTGGGTTGGTGGGTGGGTGGGTGCGTGGGTGGGTTGGTTTGTTGGGGGGTGGGTTGGTGGGTGGGTGGGTTGGTTGGTAGGTGGGTGGGTTGGTTGGTAGGTGGGTGGTTGGGGTGGGTTGGTGTGTGCGTGGGTGGGTGGGTTGGTGGGTGGGTGGGTTGGTGGGTGGGTTGGTGGGTGGGCGGGTTGGTGGGTGGGCGGGTTGGTGGGTGAACGGGTTGGTGGGTGGGCGAGGGAGCGGGTGGGCGAGGGAGCGAGTGAGTGAGTGAGTGGGTGAGTGGCTGAGTGAGTGGCTGAGTGAGTGGCTGAGTGAGTGAGTGGCTGAGTGAGTGAGTGGCTGAGTGAGTGGCTGAGTGAGTGAGTGGCTGAGTGAGTGGCTGAGTGGATGAGTGAGTGAGTGGCTGAGTGAGTGAGTGGCTGAGTGAGTGAGTGGCTGAGTGAGTGAGTGGCTGAGTGAGTGGCTGAGTGAGTGAGTGGCTAAGTGAGTGAGTGGCTGAGTGAGTGACTGAGTGACTGAGTGTCTGAGTGAGTGGCTGAGTGAGTGAGTGGCTGAGTGAGTGAGTGGCTGAGTGAGTGAGTGACTGAGTGAGTGTCTGAGTGAGTGACTGAGTGAGTGAGTGGCTGAGTGAGTGAGTGTCTGAGTGAGTGGCTGAGTGAGTGAGTGGCTAAGTGAGTGAGTGACTGAGTGAGTGAGTGAGTGGCTGAGTGAGTGGCTGAGTGAGTTAGTGGCTGAGTGGCTGAGTGAGTGACTGAGTGGCTGAGTGAGTGGCTGAGTGACTGAGTGAGTGAGTGAATGACTGAGTGACTGAGTGAGTGACTGAGTGAGTGAGTGAGTGACTGAGTGAGTGAATGGCTGAGTGAGTGAGTGGCTGAGTGAGTGTCTGAGTGAGTGACTGAGTGAGTGAGTGGCTGAGTGAGTGAGTGACTGAGTGAGTGAATGGCTGAGTGAGTGAGTGGCTGAGTGAGTGACTGAGTGAGTGAGTGGCTGAGTGAGTGAGTGGCTGAGTGAGTGAGTGACTGAGTGAGTGCCACTCCCCCCGCGGCAGCGC
>NC_133748.1:911095-938087 GCF_048934315.1 Petromyzon marinus | reverse complement strand
GACGTTGGGGTGACGTTGGGGGGGGTGACGTTGGGGTGATGTTTGGAGACGTTTGGAGACGTTGGGGTGACGTGGGGGTGACATGGGGGTGACATGGGGAGACGTTGGGAGACGTTGGGGAGACGTGGGTTGATGTGGGGTGACGTGGGGTGACGTTGGGGTGACGTTGGGGGGTTACGTGGGGGTGACGTTGGGGGTGACGTTGGGGGGGTGACGTTGGGGGTGACGTGGGGGTGACGTGGGGGTGACGTTGGGGGTGACGTTGGGGGGGTGACGTGGGGGGTGACTTGGGGGTGACGTGGGGGTGACTTGGGGGTGACGTGGGGGTGACGTGGGGGTGACGTGAGGAGAGAGATATGGACAAGAGATGGTGAGAGAGAGGGGAAGAGAAATGTGGAGCGGTGCCACTGATGGTGATGACGTTGTTGACGGTGATGACGATGATGTTGACGATGATGATGACGGTGATGTTGACGATGATGATGTTGATGGTGATGTTGACGATGATGATGTTGATGGTGATGTTGACGGTGATGTTGACGATGTTGACGATGATGACGATGGTGATGTTGACGATGATGTTGACGATGATGTTGACGATGATGACGATGTTGACGGTGATGACGGTGATGTTGACGATGGTGACGGTGATGACCATGTTGACGATGATGACGATGTTGACGGTGATGACGACGTTGACGATGGTGACGATGATGACGGTGATGACGATGTTGACGATGTTGACGATGATGTTGACGGTGATGTTGACGGTGATGTTGACGATGGTGACGACGACGTTGACGATGTGCGAGTAGAAGCTGGAGCAGGACATGAACGAGGTGAAGGTTCGTCTGGAGGAGCTGGAGCGCCGCTACCACGAGGTGAAGAACAAGAAGGACGAGTTGCAGAGTGAACGCAAGTGAGTGGTGGGGGGAGGGTGACGAGGTGGTGGGGGGGGGTGACGAGGTGGGGGGGGGGGTGACGAGGTGGTGGGGGGGGTGACGAGGTGGGGGGTGACGGAGCAGCAGGCTCTGTGTGAGTGTGTGTGTAAGGTGTGTGAGTGTGTGTGAGTGTGTGTATAAGGTGTGTGAGTGTGTGTATAAGGTGTGTGAGTGTGTGTATAAGGTGTGTGAGTGTGTGTGTATAAGGAGTGTGAGTGTGTGTATAAGGTGTGTGAGTGTGTGTGTATAAGGTGTGTGAGTGTGTGAGTGTGTGTAAGGTGTGTATAAGGTGTGTGAGTGTGTGTGAGTGTGTGTATAAGGTGTGTGTGTGTATAAGGTGTGTGAGTGTGTGTATAAGGTGTGTGAGTGTGTGTATAAGGTGTGTGAGTGTGTGTGTATAAGGTGTGTGTGTGTAAGGTGTGTGAGTGTGTGTGTATAAGGTGTGTGAGTGTGTGTGTATAAGGTGTGTGAGTGTGTGTATAAGGTGTGTGAGTGTGTGTATAAGGTGTGTGTGAGTGTGTATAAGGTGTGTGTGAGTGTGTATAAGGTGTGTGAGTGTGTATAAGGAGTGTGTGTTTGTGTATAAGGGGAGTGTGTGTTTGTGTATAAGGGGAGTGTGTGTGTATAAGGTGTGTGTGTGTATATAAGGTGTGTGTGTGTATAAGGTGTGTGTGTATAAGGTGTGTGTGTGTATAAGGTGTGTGAGTGTGTGTGTATAAGGTGTGTGAGTGTGTGTATAAGGTGTGTGAGTGTGTGTATAAGGTGTGTGAGTGTGTGTATAAGGTGTGTGAGTGTGTGTGTATAAGGTGTGTGAGTGTGTGTGAGTGTGTATAAGGTGTGTGAGTGTGTGTATAAGGTGTGTGTATAAGGTGTGTGAGTGTGTGTATAAGGTGTGTGAGTGTGTATATAAGGTGTGTGAGTGTGTATAAGGTGTGTGAGTGTGTGTATAAGGTGTGTGAGTGTGTGTATAAGGTGTGTGAGTGTGTATACGGTGTGTGAGTGTGTGTATAAGGTGTGTGAGTGTGTGTATAAGGTGTGTGAGTGTGTGTATAAGGTGTGTGTATGTGTGTATAAGGTGTGTGAGTGTATGTATAAGGTGTGTGAGTGTATGTATAAGGTGTGTGAGTGTATGTATAAGGTGTGTGAGTGTATGTATAAGGTGTGTGAGTGTGTATAAGGTGTGTGAGTGTGTGTATAAGGTGTGTGAGTATGTATAAGGTGTGTGAGTGTGTGTATAAGGTGTGTGAGTGTGTGTATAAGGTGTGTGAGTGTGTGTATAAGGTGTGTGAGTGTGTGTGTATAAGGTGTGTGAGTGTGTATAAGGTGTGTGAGTGTGTGTATAAGGTGTGTGTGTATAAGGTGTGTGAGTGTGTGTATAAGGTGTGTGAGTGTGTGTATAAGGTGTGTGTGAGTGTGTATAAGGTGTGTGAGTGTGTGTATAAGGTGTGTGTGTGTATAAGGTGTGTGAGTGTGTGTATAAGGTGTGTGAGTGTGTGTGTATAAGGTGTGTGAGTGTGTGTATAAGGTGTGTGAGTGTGTGTATAAGGTGTGTGAGTGTGTATAAGGTGTGTGAGTGTGTGTATAAGGTGTGTGAGTGTGTGTATGAGGTGTGTGTGTGTATAAGGTGTGTGTATATAAGGTGTGTGAGTGTGTGTATAAGGTGTGTGAGTGTGTGTATAAGGTGTGTGAGTGTGTGTGTAAGGTGTGTGAGTGTGTGTATAAAGTGTGTGAGTGTGTGTGTATAAGGTGTGTGAGTGTGTGTGTGTATGAGGTGTGTGAGTGTGTGTATAAGGTGTGTGTGAGTGTGTATAAGGTGTGTGAGTGTGTGTGTATAACGTGTGTGAGTGTGTATAAGGTGTGTGAGTGTGTGTATAAGGTGTGTGAGTGTGTGTATAAGGTGTGTGAGTGTGTGTATAAGGTGTGTGAGTGTGTGTATAAGGTGTGTGAGTGTGTGTATAAAGTGTGTGAGTGTGTGTGTAAGGTGTGTGAGTGAGTGTATAAGGTGTGTGTGAGTGTGTATAAGGTGTGTGAGTGTGTGTATAAAGTGTGTGAGTGTGTGTATAAAGTGTGTGAGTGTGTATACGGTGTGTGAGTGTGTGTATAAGGTGTGTGAGTGTGTGTATAAGGTGTGTGAGTGTGTGTATAAGGTGTGTGTATAAGGTGTGTGTATGTGTGTATAAGGTGTGTGAGTGTATGTATAAGGTGTGTGAGTGTATGTATAAGGTGTGTGAGTGTGTGTATAAGGTGTGTGAGTGTGTGTATAAGGTGTGTGAGTGTGTATAAGGTGTGTGAGTGTGTGTATAAGGTGTGTGAGTGTGTGTATAAGGTGTGTGAGTGTGTGTATAAGGTGTGTGAGTGTGTGTGTATAAGGTGTGTGAGTGTGTATAAGGTGTGTGAGTGTGTGTATAAGGTGTGTGTGTATAAGGTGTGTGAGTGTGTGTATAAGGTGTGTGAGTGTGTGTATAAGGTGTGTGTGAGTGTGTATAAGGTGTGTGAGTGTGTGTATAAGGTGTGTGTGTGTATAAGGTGTGTGAGTGTGTGTATAAGGTGTGTGAGTGTGTGTGTATAAGGTGTGTGAGTGTGTGTATAAGGTGTGTGAGTGTGTGTATAAGGTGTGTGAGTGTGTATAAGGTGTGTGAGTGTGTGTATAAGGTGTGTGAGTGTGTGTATAAGGTGTGTGAGTGTGTGTATGAGGTGTGTGTGTGTATAAGGTGTGTGTATATAAGGTGTGTGAGTGTGTGTATAAGGTGTGTGAGTGTGTGTGTAAGGTGTGTGAGTGTGTGTATAAAGTGTGTGAGTGTGTGTGTATAAGGTGTGTGAGTGTGTGTGTGTATGAGGTGTGTGAGTGTGTGTATAAGGTGTGTGTGAGTGTGTATAAGGTGTGTGAGTGTGTGTGTATAACGTGTGTGAGTGTGTATAAGGTGTGTGAGTGTGTGTATAAGGTGTGTGAGTGTGTGTATAAGGTGTGTGAGTGTGTGTATAAGGTGTGTGAGTGTGTGTATAAGGTGTGTGAGTGTGTGTATAAAGTGTGTGAGTGTGTGTGTAAGGTGTGTGAGTGAGTGTATAAGGTGTGTGTGAGTGTGTATAAGGTGTGTGAGTGTGTGAGTGTGTGTATAAAGTGTGTGAGTGAGTGTATAAGGTGTGTGAGTGTGTATAAGGTGTGAGTGTGTGTATAAGGTGTGTGTGTGTGTGTGTATAAGGTGTGTGAGTGTGTGTATAAGGTGTGTGAGTGTGTGTGTATAAGGTGTGTGAGTGTATAAGGTGTGTGAGTGTGTGTATAAGGTGTGTGAGTGTGTGTGAGTGTGTGTATAAGGTGTGCGAGTGTGTGTATAAGGTGTGTGAGTGTGTGTATAAGGTGTGTGAGTGTGTGTATAAGGTGTGTATGTGTGTGTGTATAAGGTGTGTGAGTGTGTGTATAAGGTGTGTGTGTGTGTATATAAGGTGTGAGTGTGTGTATATAAGGTGTGTGAGTGTGTGTATAAGGAGTGTGTGTATAAGGAGTGTGTGTATAAGGGGTGTGTGTATGTGTGTATGTGTGTTTGTGTGTTTGTAGTTTTCTATGGAGAGAGGAGAACACTCAGCAGCAGGCTCTCGCTGCCAAGCGCGAGGAGCTGGAGAAGAAGCAGCAGCTGAAGAGGGCAGCCACGGGGAAGGTGACGGAGAGACACGGAGACACGGAGACACAGAGAGAGAGACAGAGAGACAGAGAGACAGAGAGACAGAGACAGAGAGACAGAGAGACAGAGACACAGAGACAGAGAGACACAGAGACACAGAGACAGAGAGACACAGAGACAGAGAGACACACGGGGACAGAGAGACACGGAGACACAGAGACACGGAGACAGAGAGAGAGAGACACAGAGACACAGAGACACAGAGACAGAGAGACACAGAGACAGAGAGACACGGGGACAGAGAGACACGGAGACAGAGAGACACGGAGACAGAGAGACACAGAGACAGAGAGACACGGAGACAGAGAGACACGGAGACAGAGAGACACGGAGACAGAGAGACACGGAGACAGAGAGACACAGAGACAGAGAGACACAGAGACAGAGAGACAGAGACACAGAGACAGAGAGACACAGGGATACAGAGACACGGAGACACGGAGACAGGGAGACGGAGGGACACGGAGACACTGAGACAGATAGACACAGAGACACAGAGACAGAGAGACACAGAGACACGGGGACACAGAGACACGGGGACACAGAGACACGGGGACACAGAGACACGGGGACACAGAGACACGGAGACGGAGACACAGAGACACAGACAGAGTGACACAGAGACACGGAGACACGGAGAGACAGAGAGAGACAGAGAGAGACAGACAGAGACAGAGAGAGACAGACAGAGACACAGATAGACAGAGAGACAGAGACAGACAGACAGACAGAGAGAGAGAGAGACAGACAGACACACACGGAGACAGAGAGACACGGAGACAGAGCGACACAGAGAGACAGATAGACACAGAGACACAGATACACAGAGACACAGAGACACAGACAGAGAGACAGAGAGACACGGAGACCTGTAGACAGAGAGACACGGAGACAGAGAGACACGGAGACAGAGAGACATAGACAGAAAGACACGGAGACACGGGATAGTGAGACACAGACACGGGATAGAGAGACACAGAGACACGGGATAGTGAGACACAGAGACACGGGATAGAGAGACACGGGATAGAGAGACACAGAGACACGGGATAGAGAGACACACAGAGACACGGGATAGAGAGACACAGAGACAGGATAGAGAGACACAGAGACACGGGATAGTGAGACACAGAGACACGGGATAGAGACACAGAGACACTGGATAGAGAGACACAGAGACACGTGATAGAGAGACACAGAGACACGGGATAGAGAGACACAGAGACACGGGATAGTGAGACACAGAGACAGGGGATAGAGAGACACAGAGACACGGGATAGAGAGACACAGAGACACGGGATAGAGAGACACAGAGACACGGGATAGAGAGACACAGAGACACGGGATAGAGAGACATAGAGACACGGGATAGAGAGAGACAGGGACACAGAGACACGGGATAGAGAGACAGAGAGACACGGGGACAGAGAGACACGGAGACACAGAGACACGGAGGCAGAGAGACACAGAGACACAGATAGAGAGACACAGAGACACGAGATAGAGAGACACAGAGACACGGGATAGTGAGACACAGAGACACGGGATAGAGAGGCACAGAGACACGGGATAGAGGGACAGAGACACGGCATAGAGAGACACAGAGACACGGGATATAGAGACACAGAGACACGGGATAGAGAGACAGAGACACGGGATAGAGAGACACAGAGACACGGGATAGAGAGACACGGGATAGAGAGACACAGAGACACGGGATAGTGAGACACAGAGACACGGGATAGAGAGACACAGAGACACGAGATAGAGAGACACAGAGACACGGGATAGAGAGACACAGAGACACGGGATAGAGAGACACAGAGACACGGGATAGTGAGACACAGAGACACGGGATAGAGAGACACAGAGACACAGATAGAGAGACACAGAGACACGAGATGGAGAGACACAGAGACACGGGATAGTGAGACACAGAGACACGGGATAGAGAGACACAGAGACACGGGATAGTGAGACACAGAGACACGGGATAGAGAGACACAGAGACACGGGATAGAGAGAGACAGAGACATGGGATAGAGAGACACAGAGACATGGGATAGTGAGACACAGAGACACGGGATCGAGACAGAGACACGGGATAGAGAGACACAGAGACACGGGATAGACACAGAGACACGGGATAGAGAGACAGAGACACGGGATAGAGAGACATAGAGACACGGGATAGAGAGAGACAGAGACATGGGATAGAGAGACAGAGAGACACGGGAACAGAGAGACACGGAGACACAGAGACACGGAGACAGAGAGACACAGAGACACGGGATAGAGAGACACAGAGACACGGGATAGAGAGACACAGAGACACGAGATAGAGACAGACACGGGATAGAGAGAGACAGAGACACGGGATAGAGAGAGACAGAGACACGGGATCGAGACAGAGACACGGGATAGAGAGACACGGGATAGAGACAGAGACACGGGATAGAGAGAGACAGAGACACGGGATAGAGAGACACAGAGACACGGGATAGAGAGAGACAGAGACACGGGATAGAGAGAGAGGTTAGAGAGAGAGACGGGATACAGAGAGCTATACACAGAGACATTGTGTGTGTATGTCTCTGTCTCTACGCATACCGCTATTTCTCTTTATATTTATCTGTGCATATCTCTGTATCTGTTTTTGTTATCTCTGTATATCTCTCTCTATGTATATCTCTGTCTCTGTGTAAACATATCTCCGTGTACATCTCTCTGTGTATATATATATCTCTGTGTGTATATATGTGATGGTGTTATTGGGCGAAGATGTGGTTTTCACACCTGATGATGATTGCTTGTGTTGCAGTCGAAACGTCGTGAGAATTTGTATTCTATTATATTTTTATTATTTTATTGTTTTATATTTTTATTATTTTATTGTTTCCCTTCTACGTGGTGACTTTACCGAAAGATCCAAGAATAATAATTTTATTGTTTTATATTTTTATTATTTTATTGTTTCCCTTCTACGTGATGACTTTACCGAAAGATCCAAGAATAATAATTTTATTGTTTTACAATAATTGTATTGTTTTAGATTTTTGTTTTTTTATTATTTCCCTTCTACGTGGTGGTGACTTTACCGAAAGAACCAAGAATAATAATTTTATTGTTTTACAATAATTTTATTGTTTTATATTTTTATTATTTTATTGTTTCCCTTCTACGTGGTGGTGACTTTACCCAAATAACCAAGAATAATAATTTTATTGTTTTATATTTTTATTATTTTATTGTTTTCCTTCTACGTGGTGGTGACTTTACCGAAAGAACCAAGAATATGAATCCCTGCAGTCACAAAAGCTTTAAATAAAAAATTACTGTTAATAAACCGTGTTGCCTCAAATAAACTCTCCTCCAATTATTTACCCACTACATAAATCTCTCTGTGTCTATATCTCTCTGTGTGTCTCTCTCTCTGTATATCTCTCTGTGTGTCTCTATCTCTCTGTGTGTATCTCTCTGTGTCTCTATCTCTCTGTGTGTATCTCTCTGTATGTATCTCTCTGTGTGTCTCTATCTCTCTGTGTGTATCTCTCTGTGTCTCTATCTCTCTGTGTGTATCTCTCTGTATGTATCTCTCTTTGTGTCTCTCTGTGTGTCTCTCTGTGTGTATCTCTCTGTATGTATCTCTCTCTGTGTCTCTCTGTGTGTCTATATCTCTCTGTGTGTCTCTCTGTGTGTATCTCTGTGTGTCTCTATGTCTCTGTGTGTATCTCTCTGTATGTATCTCTCTGTATGTATCTCTCTGTATGTATCTCTCTTTGTGTCTCTCTTTGTGGCTCTCTGTGTGTCTCTCTGTGTGTCTCTATCTCTCTGTGTGTATCTCTCTGTATGTATCTCTCTGTGTGTCTCTATCTCTCTGTGTGTATCTCTCTGTGTGTGTCTCTATCTCTCTGTGTGTATCTCTGTATGTGTCTCTCTGTATATATCTCTCTGTGTAACTCTCTGTGTCTCTCTCTGTATATATCTCTCTTTGTATGTATGTGTCTCTCTGTGTGTGTCTCTCTGTGTGTGTGTCTCTGTGTGTATCTCTCTGTGTATCTTTCTGAATGTATCTCTCTCTGTATGTATCTCTCTATGTATCTCTGTATGTATCTCTCTGTATGTATCTCTGTGTGTATGTCTATCTCTGTATTTATCTCTCTGTATGTCTCTCTGTGTCTATATCTCTCTGTATGTATCTCTCTGTGTCTATATCTCTCTGTATGTATCTCTCTGTATGTATCTCTCTGTATGTATCTCTCTGTGTCTCTATCTCTCTGTATGTATATCTCTGTGTGTCTCTCTATGTATCTCTCTGTATTTTTCTCTCTGTATGTATCTCTCTGTATGTATATCTCTGTATGTATCTCTCTGTATATCTCTCTGTGTCTATATCTCTCTGTATGTATCTCTCTGTATGTATATCTCTGTATGTATCTCTCTCTATGTATCTCTCTGTGTCTATATCTCTCTGTATGTATCTCTCTGTATGTATATCTCTGTATGTATCTCTCTGTATATCTCTCTGTATATCTCTCTGTGTCTATATCTCTCTGTATGTATCTCTCTGTATGTATCTCTCTGTATGTATATCTCTGTGTCTATATCTCTGTATGTATCTCTCTGTATGTGTATCTCTGTATGTATCTCTCTGTATGTATCTCTCTGTATGTGTATCTCTGTATGTATCTCACTGTATGTATCTCTCTCTGTATGTATATCTCTGTATATCTCTCTGTATATCTCTCTGTGTCTATATCTCTCTGTATGCATCTCTCTGTATGTGTATCTCTGTATGTATATCTCTGTATCTCTCTGTCTATATCTCTCTGTATGTATCTCTCTGTATGTATCTCTCTCTGTATGTATCTCTCTGTATATATCTCTCTGTATAGCTCTCTGTGTCTATATCTCTCTGTATGTATCTCTCTATGTATATCTCTGTATGTATCTCTGTGTGTGTATCTCTGTATGTATCTCTCTGTATGTATCTCTCTGTATGTCTCTATGTGTCTATATCTCTCTGTATGTATCTCTCTGTATGTGTATCTCTGTATGTGTATCTCTGTATGTATATCTCTGTATATCTCTCTGTGTCTATATCTCTCTGTGTCTATATCTCTGTGTCTATATCTCTCTCTGTATGTATCTCTCTGTATGTGTATCTCTGTATGTATCTCTCTGTATATCTCCAGGCCATTCTGAACGGCATGGACAGCATCAGCAAGGTGCTGGACTACTTCCGCCGGCGGGGCATCAATCAGCACGTCATCAACGGATACCGGGGCATCGTTATGAACAACTTTGAGTGCGAGCCGGCGTTCTATACTTGTGTGGAGGTCACGGCTGGAAACCGGTACTCAGACACTCACTCACTCAGACACTCACTCACTCAGACACTCACTCACTCATACACTCACTCATACACTCACTCAGACACTCACTCACTCATACACTCACTCACTCATACACTCACTGATACACTCACTCACTCGTACACTCACTCGTACACTCACTCATACACTCACTCACTTATTCACTCACTCATACACTCACTCATTCACTCATACACTCACTCATCCACTCACTCATTCACTCACTCACTCATGCACTCACTCATACACTCACTCATACACTCACTCATACACTCACTCACTCATACACTCACTCATCCACTCACTCACTCATACACTCACTCACTCAGAGCCGGCGTTCTGCACGTGTCTGTATGCCCGTGTGTGTGTACCACTGTGTGTGTATACCACTGTGTGTGTACCACTGTGTGTGTGTACCACTGTGTGTGTGTATCACTGTGTGTGTGTGTACCACTGTGTATGTGTGTGTACCACTGTGTGTGTACCACTGTGTGTGTGTATCACTGTGTGTGTGTGTACCACTGTGTGTGTGTACCACTGTGTGTGTACCACTGTGTGTGTACCACTGTTTGTGTGTACCACTGTGTGTGTACCACTGTGTGTGTATCACTGTGTGTGTGTGTACCACTGTGTGTGTGTACCACTGTGTGTGTACCACTGTGTGTGTGTACCACTGTGTGTGTGTACCACTGTGTGTGTGTGTGTGTATCACTGTGTGTGTACCACTGTGTGTGTGTACCACTGTGTGTGTGTATCACTGTGTGTGTGTGTACCACTGTGTATGTGTGTACCACTGTGTGTGTACCACTGTGTGTGTGTATCACTGTGTGTGTGTGTACCACTGTGTGTGTGTACCACTGTGTGTGTACCACTGTGTGTGTGTGTACCACTGTGTGTGTGTACCACTGTGTGTGTGTGTATCACTGTGTGTGTACCACTGTGTGTGTACCACTGTGTGTGTACCACTGTGTGTGTGTGTGTATCACTGTGTGTGTGTACCACTGTGTGTGTGTATCACTGTGTGTGTGTGTATCACTGTGTGTGTGTGTATCACTGTGTGTGTGTGTATCACTGTGTGTGTATCACTGTGTGTGTGTGTGTCACTGTGTGTGTACTACTGTGTGTGTGTGTATCACTGTGTGTGTGTGTGTGTGTATCACTGTGTGTGTACCACTGTGTGTGTGTGTATCACTGTGTGTGTGTGTATCACTGTGTGTGTGTGTGTCACTGTGTGTGTATCACTGTGTGTGTGTGTGTGTCACTGTGTGTACCACTGTGTGTGTGTGTGTGTATCACTGTGTGTGTGTGTGTATCACTGTGTGTGTATCACTGTGTGTGTGTACCACTGTGTGTGTGTGTACCACTGTGTGTGTGTGTACCACTGTGTGTGCATGTGTACCACTGTGTGTGTGTGTATCACTGTGTGTACCACTGTGTGTGTGTGTACCACTGTGTGTGTGTACCACTGTGTGTGTGTGTACCACTGAGTGTGTACCACTGTGTGTGTGTGTGTCACTGTGTGTGTGTATCACTGTGTGTGTGTACCACTGTGTGTATGTGTGTATCACTGTGTGTGTACTACTGTGTGTGTGTATCACTGTGTGTGTATCACTGTGTGTGTGTACCACTGTGTGTGTGTGTGTCACTGTGTGTGTATCACTGTGTGTGTGTGTACCACTGTGTGTGTGTGTGTACCACTGTGTGTGTGTATCACTGTGTGTGTATCACTGTGTGTGTGTGTGTCACTGTGTGTGTACTACTGTGTGTGTGTGTTCCCAGGCTGTTCTACCACATTGTCGACTCTGACGACGTGAGCACCAAGATCCTGGTGGAGTTCAACAAACAGAACCTGCCGGGAGAGGTCACATTCTTACCCCTCAACAAGCTGGACGTGCGAGACACCCCCTACCCAGACACCAACGTACGTGGGGGGGGTGGTGGACACATGGGGTGACGCACGGGGGGACGCACAGGGTGACTCAGCACTGTCACCCATAGACTCAGCACTGTCATAGACTCAGCACTATCACCCATAGACTCAACACTGTCATAGACTCAGCACTGTCACCCATAGACTCAACACTGTCATAGACTCAGCACTATCACCCATAGACTCAGCACTGCTACCCATAGACTCAACACTGTCATAGACTCAGCACTGTCACCCATAGACTCAGCACTGCCACCCATAGCCTCAACACTGCCACCCATAGACTCAGCACTGTCACCCATAGACTCAGCACTGTCACCCATAGACTCAGCACTGCCACCCATAGACTCAGCACTGTCACCCATAGACTCAACACTGTCACCCATAGACTCAGCACTGTCACCCATAGACTCAGCACTGCTACCCATAGACTCAGCGCTGCCACCCATAGACTCAGCACTGTCATAGACTCAGCGCTGCCACCCATAGACTCAACACTGTCATAGACTCAGCACTGTCACCCATAGACTCAACACTGTCATAGACTCAGCACTATCACCCATAGACTCAGCACTGCTACCCATAGACTCAACACTGTCATAGACTCAGCACTGCTACCCATAGACTCAACACTGTCATAGACTCAGCACTGCTACCCATAGACTCAACACTGTCACCCATAGACTCAGCACTGTCACCCATAGACTCAGCACTGTCACCCATAGACTCAGCACTGTCACCCATAGACTCAACATTGTCACCCATAGACTCAACACTGTCACCCATAGACTCAGCACTGCCACCCATAGACTCAGCACTGTCACCCATAGACTCAACACTGCTACCCATAGACTCAACACTGCTACCCATAGACTCACTGCCACCCATAGACTCAGCACTTTCACCCATAAACTCAGCACTGTCACCCATAGACTCAGCACTGCCACCCATAGACTCAACACTGTCACCCATAGACTCAGCACTGTCACCCATAGACTCAGCACTGTCACCCATAGACTCAACACTGCTACCCATAGACTCAGAACTGTCACCCATAGACTCAACACTGCTACCCATAGACTCGGCACTGTCACCCATAGACTCAGCACTGCTACCCATAGACTCACTGCCACCCATAGACTCAGCACTGCCACTCATAGACTCAACACTGTCATAGACTCAGCACTGTCATAGACTCAGCACTGTCACCCATAGACTCAACACTGTCATAGACTCAGCACTATCACCCATAGACTCAACACTGTCATAGACTCAGCACTGCTACCCATAGACTCAGCACTGCTACCCATAGACTCAGCACTGCCACCCACAGACTCAGCACTGCTACCCATAGACTCAGCACTGCCACCCATAGACTCAGCACTGCCACCCATAGACTCAGCACTGTCACCCATAGACTCAGCACTGTCACCCATAGCCTCAGCACTGCCACCCATAGACTCAGCACTGTCACCCATAGACTCAACACTGTCAAAGACTCAGCACTATCACCCATAGTCTCAGCACTGCTACCCATAGACTCAACACTGTCATAGACTCAGCACTGCTACCCATAGACTCAACACTGTCACCCATAGACTCAGCACTGTCACCCATAGACTCAGCACTGTCACCCATAGACTCAGCACTGTCACCCATAGACTCAACATTGTCACCCATAGACTCAACACTGTCACCCATAGACTCAGCACTGCCACCCATAGACTCAGCACTGTCACCCATAGACTCAACACTGCTACCCATAGACTCAACACTGCTACCCATAGACTCACTGCCACCCATAGACTCAGCACTTTCACCCATAAACTCAGCACTGTCACCCATAGACTCAGCACTGCCACCCATAGACTCAACACTGTCACCCATAGACTCAGCACTGTCACCCATAGACTCAGCACTGTCACCCATAGACTCAACACTGCTACCCATAGACTCAGCACTGTCACCCATAGACTCAGCACTGTCACCCATAGACTCAACACTGTCATAGACTCAGCACTGCCACCCACAGACTCAGCACTGCCACCCACAGACTCAGCACTGCTACCCATAGACTCAGCACTGCTACCCATAGACTCAGCACTGCCACCCATAGACTCAGCACTGCCACCCATAGACTCAGCACTGTCACCCATAGACTCAGCACTGTCACTCATAGACTCAGCACTGCCACCCATAGACTCAGCACTGCCACCCATAGACTCAGCACTGTCACCCATAGACTCAGCACTGTCACTCATAGACTCAGCACTGCCACCCATAGACTCAGCACTGCCACTAATAGACTCAACACTGCCACCCATAGACTCAACACTGTCATAGACTCAGCACTATCACCCATAGACTCTGCACTGCTACCCATAGACTCAACACTGTCATAGACTCAGCACTGCCACCCATAGACTCAACACTGCTACCCATAGACTCAGCACTGCCACCCATAGACTCAGCACTGCCACCCATAGACTCAGCACTGTCACCCATAGACTCAACACTGTCACCCATAGACTCAGCACTGTCACTCATAGACTCAGCACTGCCACCCATAGACTCAGCACTGCTACCCATAGACTCAGCACTGCCACCCACAGACTCAGCACTGCCACCCACAGACTCAGCACTGCTACCCACAGACTCAGCACTGCTACCCATAGACTCAGCACTGCCACCCATAGACTCAGCACTGCCACCCAGAGACTCAGCACTGTCACCCATAGACTCAGCACTGTCACTCATAGACTCAGCACTGCCACCCATAGACTCAGCACTGCCACCTATAGACTCAGCACTGTCACCCATAGACTCAGCACTGTCACCCATAGACTCAGCACTGCCACCCATAGACTCAGCACTGCCACTCATAGACTCAACACTGTCATAGACTCAGCACTATCACCCATAGACTCAACACTGTCATAGACTCAGCACTATCACCCATAGACTCAACACTGTCATAGACTCAGCACTGCTACCCATAGACTCAGCACTGCTACCCATAGACTCAGCACTGCCACCCACAGACTCAGCACTGTCACCCATAGACTCAGCACTGCCACCCATAGACTCAGCACTGTCACCCATAGACTCAACACTGTCATAGACTCAGCACTATCACCCATAGACTCAGCACTGCTACCCATAGACTCAACACTGTCATAGACTCAGCACTGCTACCCATAGACTCAACACTGTCACCCATAGACTCAGCACTGTCACCCATAGACTCAGCACTGTCACCCATAGACTCAGCACTGTCACCCATAGACTCAACATTGTCACCCATAGACTCAACACTGTCACCCATAGACTCAGCACTGCCACCCATAGACTCAGCACTGTCACCCATAGACTCAACACTGCTACCCATAGACTCAACACTGCTACCCATAGACTCACTGCCACCCATAGACTCAGCACTTTCACCCATAAACTCAGCACTGTCACCCATAGACTCAGCACTGCCACCCATAGACTCAACACTGTCACCCATAGACTCAGCACTGTCACCCATAGACTCAGCACTGTCACCCATAGACTCAACACTGCTACCCATAGACTCAGCACTGTCACCCATAGACTCAACACTGCTACCCATAGACTCGGCACTGTCACCCATAGACTCAGCACTGCTACCCATAGACTCAGCACTGCTATCCATAGACTCACTGCCACCCATAGACTCAGCACTGCCACTCATAGACTCAACACTGTCATAGACTCAGCACTGTCACCCATAGACTCAACACTGTCATAGACTCAGCACTATCACCCATAGACTCAACACTGTCATAGACTCAGCACTGCTACCCATAGACGCAGCACTGCTACCCATAGACTCAGCACTGCCACCCACAGACTCAGCACTGCTACTCATAGACTCAGCACTGCCACCCATAGACTCAGCACTGCCACCCATAGACTCAGCACTGTCACCCATAGACTCAGCACTGTCACTCATAGACTCAGCACTGCCACCCATAGACTCAGCACTGTCACCCATAGACTCAGCACTGTCACCCATAGCCTCAGCACTGCCACCCATAGACTCAGCACTGTCACCCATAGACTCAACACTGTCATAGACTCAGCACTATCACCCATAGACTCAGCACTGCTACCCATAGACTCAACACTGCTACCCAGAGACTCAGCACTGCCACCCATAGACTCAACACTGTCACCCATAGACTCAGCACTGTCACCCATAGACTCAGCACTGTCACCCATGGACTCAGCACTGTCACCCATAGACTCAACATTGTCACCCATAGACTCAACACTGTCACCCATAGACTCAGCACTGCCACCCATAGACTCAGCACTGTCACCCATAGACTCAACACTGCTACCCATAGACTCAACACTGCTACCCATAGACTCACTGCCACCCATAGACTCAGCACTTTCACCCATAAACTCAGCACTGTCACCCATAGACTCAGCACTGCCACCCATAGACTCAACACTGTCACCCATAGACTCAGCACTGTCACCCATAGACTCAGCACTGTCACCCATAGACTCAACACTGCTACCCATAGACTCAGCACTGTCACCCATAGACTCAACACTGCTACCCATAGACTCGGCACTGTCACCCATAGACTCAGCACTGTCACCCATAGACTCAACACTGTCATAGACTCAGCACTGCTACCCATAGACTCAGCACTGCCACCCACAGACTCAGCACTGCCACCCACAGACTCAGCACTGCCACCCACAGACTCAGCACTGCTACCCATAGACTCAGCACTGCCACCCATAGACTCAGCACTGCCACCCATAGACTCAGCACTGCCACCCATAGACTCAGCACTGTCACCCATAGACTCAGCACTGTCACTCATAGACTCAGCACTGCCACCCATAGACTCAGCACTGTCACCCATAGACTCAGCACTGTCACCCATAGCCTCAGCACTGCCACCCATAGACTCAGCACTGTCACCCATAGACTCAACACTGTCATAGACTCAGCACTATCACCCATAGACTCAGCACTGCTACCCATAGACTCAACACTGTCATAGACTCAGCACTGCTACCCATAGACTCAACACTGTCACCCATAGACTCAGCACTGTCACCCATAGACTCAGCACTGTCACCCATGGACTCAGCACTGTCACCCATAGACTCAACATTGTCACCCATAGACTCAACACTGTCACCCATAGACTCAGCACTGCCACCCATAGACTCAGCACTGTCACCCATAGACTCAACACTGCTACCCATAGACTCAACACTGCTACCCATAGACTCACTGCCACCCATAGACTCAGCACTTTCACCCATAAACTCAGCACTGTCACCCATAGACTCAGCACTGCCACCCATAGACTCAACACTGTCACCCATAGACTCAGCACTGTCACCCATAGACTCAGCACTGTCACCCATAGACTCAACACTGCTACCCATAGACTCAGCACTGTCACCCATAGACTCAACACTGCTACCCATAGACTCGGCACTGTCACCCATAGACTCAGCACTGTCACCCATAGACTCAACACTGTCATAGACTCAGCACTGCTACCCATAGACTCAGCACTGCCACCCACAGACTCAGCACTGCCACCCACAGACTCAGCACTGCCACCCACAGACTCAGCACTGCTACCCATAGACTCAGCACTGCCACCCATAGACTCAGCACTGCCACCCATAGACTCAGCACTGCCACCCATAGACTCAGCACTGTCACCCATAGACTCAGCACCGTCACTCATAGACTCAGCACTGCCACCCATAGACTCAGCACTGCCACCCATAGACTCAGCACTGTCACCCATAGACTCAGCACTGTCACTCATAGACTCAGCACTGCCACCCATAGACTCAGCACTGCCACTCATAGACTCAACACTGTCATAGACTCAGCACTGTCACCCATAGACTCAACACTGTCATAGACTCAGCACTATCACCCATAGACTCAACACTGTCATAGACTCACCACTGTCTTAGACTCAGCACTGTCACCCATAGACTCAACACTGTCATAGACTCAGCACTATCACCCATAGACTCAACACTGTCATAGACTCAGCACTATCACCCATAGACTCTGCACTGCTACCCATAGACTCAACACTGTCATAGACTCAGCACTGCTACCCATAGACTCAGCACTGCTACCCATAGACTCAGCACTGCTACCCATAGACTCAGCACTGCCACCCACAGACTCAGCACTGCTACCCATAGACTCAGCACTGCCACCCATAGACTCAGCACTGTCACCCATAGACTCAACACTGTCATAGACTCAGCACTATCACCCATAGACTCAGCACTGCTACCCATAGACTCAACACTGTCATAGACTCAGCACTGCTACCCATAGACTCAACACTGTCACCCATAGACTCAGCACTGTCACCCATAGACTCAGCACTGTCACCCATAGACTCAGCACTGTCACCCATAGACTCAACATTGTCACCCATAGACTCAACACTGTCACCCATAGACTCAGCACTGCCACCCATAGACTCAGCACTGTCACCCATAGACTCAACACTGCTACCCATAGACTCAACACTGCTACCCATAGACTCACTGCCACCCATAGACTCAGCACTGTCACCCATAGACTCAGCACTGTCACCCATAGACTCAGCACTGCCACGCATAGACTCAACACTGTCACCCATAGACTCAGCACTGTCACCCATAGACTCAGCACTGTCACCCATAGACTCAACACTGCTACCCATAGACTCAGCACTGTCACCCATAGACTCAACACTGCTACCCATAGACTCAGCACTGTCACCCATAGACTCAGCACTGCTACCCATAGACTCAGCACTGCTATCCATAGACTCACTGCCACCCATAGACTCAGCACTGCTACCCATAGACTCAGCACTGTCACCCACAGACTCAGCACTGCCACCCATAGACTCAGCATTGCCACACATCGACTCAGCACTGTCACCCATAGACTCAACACTGTCACCCATAGACTCAACACTGCTACCCAGAGACTCAGCACTGCCACCCATAGACTCAACACTGTCACCCATAGACTCAGCACTGTCACCCATAGACTCAGCACTGTCACCCATGGACTCAGCACTGTCACCCATAGACTCAACATTGTCACCCATAGACTCAACACTGTCACCCATAGACTCAGCACTGCCACCCATAGACTCAGCACTGTCACCCATAGACTCAACACTGCTACCCATAGACTCAACACTGCTACCCATAGACTCACTGCCACCCATAGACTCAGCACTTTCACCCATAAACTCAGCACTGTCACCCATAGACTCAGCACTGCCACCCATAGACTCAACACTGTCACCCATAGACTCAGCACTGTCACCCATAGACTCAGCACTGTCACCCATAGACTCAACACTGCTACCCATAGACTCAGCACTGTCACCCATAGACTCAACACTGCTACCCATAGACTCGGCACTGTCACCCATAGACTCAGCACTGTCACCCATAGACTCAACACTGTCATAGACTCAGCACTGCTACCCATAGACTCAGCACTGCCACCCACAGACTCAGCACTGCCACCCACAGACTCAGCACTGCCACCCACAGACTCAGCACTGCTACCCATAGACTCAGCACTGCCACCCATAGACTCAGCACTGCCACCCATAGACTCAGCACTGCCACCCATAGACTCAGCACTGTCACCCATAGACTCAGCACTGTCACTCATAGACTCAGCACTGCCACCCATAGACTCAGCACTGCCACCCATAGACTCAGCACTGTCACCCATAGACTCAGCACTGTCACTCATAGACTCAGCACTGCCACCCATAGACTCAGCACTGCCACTCATAGACTCAACACTGTCATAGACTCAGCACTGTCACCCATAGACTCAACACTGTCATAGACTCAGCACTATCACCCATAGACTCAACACTGTCATAGACTCACCACTGTCTTAGACTCAGCACTGTCACCCATAGACTCAACACTGTCATAGACTCAGCACTATCACCCATAGACTCAACACTGTCATAGACTCAGCACTATCACCCATAGACTCTGCACTGCTACCCATAGACTCAACACTGTCATAGACTCAGCACTGCTACCCATAGACTCAGCACTGCTACCCATAGACTCAGCACTGCTACCCATAGACTCAGCACTGCCACCCACAGACTCAGCACTGCTACCCATAGACTCAGCACTGCCACCCATAGACTCAGCACTGTCACCCATAGACTCAACACTGTCATAGACTCAGCACTATCACCCATAGACTCAGCACTGCTACCCATAGACTCAACACTGTCATAGACTCAGCACTGCTACCCATAGACTCAACACTGTCACCCATAGACTCAACACTGTCACCCATAGACTCAGCACTGTCACCCATAGACTCAACACTGTCACCCATAGACTCAGCACTGTCACCCATAGACTCAACACTGCTACCCATAGACTCAGCACTGCTACCCATAGACTCAGCACTGTCACTCATAGACTCAACACTGTCACCCATAGACTCACTGTCACCCATAGACTCAGCACTATCACCCATAGACTCAGCACTGCTACCCATAGACTCAACACTGTCATAGACTCAGCACTGCTACCCATAGACTCAACACTGTCACCCATAGACTCAACACTGTCACCCATAGACTCAGCACTGTCACCCATAGACTCAACACTGTCACCCATAGACTCAGCACTGTCACCCATAGACTCAACACTGCTACCCATAGACTCGGCACTGTCACCCATAGACTCAGCACTGTCACCCATAGACTCAACACTGTCATAGACTCAGCACTGCTACCCATAGACTCAGCACTGCCACCCACAGACTCAGCACTGCCACCCACAGACTCAGCACTGCCACCCACAGACTCAGCACTGCTACCCATAGACTCAGCACTGCCACCCATAGACTCAGCACTGCCACCCATAGACTCAGCACTGCCACCCATAGACTCAGCACTGTCACCCATAGACTCAGCACTGTCACTCATAGACTCAGCACTGCCACCCATAGACTCAGCACTGCCACCCATAGACTCAGCACTGTCACCCATAGACTCAGCACTGTCACTCATAGACTCAGCACTGCCACCCATAGACTCAGCACTGCCACTCATAGACTCAACACTGTCATAGACTCAGCACTGTCACCCATAGACTCAACACTGTCATAGACTCAGCACTATCACCCATAGACTCAACACTGTCATAGACTCACCACTGTCTTAGACTCAGCACTGTCACCCATAGACTCAACACTGTCATAGACTCAGCACTATCACCCATAGACTCAACACTGTCATAGACTCAGCACTATCACCCATAGACTCTGCACTGCTACCCATAGACTCAACACTGTCATAGACTCAGCACTGCTACCCATAGACTCAGCACTGCTACCCATAGACTCAGCACTGCTACCCATAGACTCAGCACTGCCACCCACAGACTCAGCACTGCTACCCATAGACTCAGCACTGCCACCCATAGACTCAGCACTGTCACCCATAGACTCAACACTGTCATAGACTCAGCACTATCACCCATAGACTCAGCACTGCTACCCATAGACTCAACACTGTCATAGACTCAGCACTGCTACCCATAGACTCAACACTGTCACCCATAGACTCAACACTGTCACCCATAGACTCAGCACTGTCACCCATAGACTCAACACTGTCACCCATAGACTCAGCACTGTCACTCATAGACTCAACACTGCTACCCATAGACTCAGCACTGCTACCCATAGACTCAACACTGCTACCCATAGACTCAACACTGTCACCCATAGACTCAACACTGTCACCCATAGACTCAACACTGCCACCCATAGACTCAGCACTGCTACCCATAGACTCAGCACTGTCACCCATAGACTCACCACTGTCACCCATAGACTCAGCACTGTCACCCATAGACTCAGCACTGTCACCCATAGACTCACCACTGTCACCCATAGACTCACTGTCACCCATAGACTCAACACTGCTACCCATAGACTCAGCACTGTCACCCATAGACTCAGCACTGTCACCCATAGACTCAGCACTGCTACCCATAGACTCAGCACTGCTACCCATAGACTCAGCACTGCTACCCATAGACTCAACACTGTCACCCATAGACTCAACACTGTTCACCATAGACCCTACACTGCACCGAAGTTCAGCACACACACACGTATGTACGTACTGTGTTCTTATCCCCCGCAGGACGCGATTCCCATGATCAGCAAGCTGACGTATGACTCGATCTTTGACAAGGCCTTTAAGCACGTGTTCGGGAAGACGCTGATCTGCCGCAGCATGGATGTCTCCACGCAGCTGGCTCGCGCATTCAACCTGGACTGCATCACTCTAGAGGGTGAGACACACGGGGCGGAGACACGGGGGAGATATAGAGACAGACACGGGGAGAGAGACACGGGGGGAGAGGAGACACGGGGAGAGAGACACGGGGGAGATATAGAGACAGACACGGGGAGAGAGACACGGGGAGAGAGACACGGGGGAGATATAGAGACAGACACGGGGGAGAGAGACATGGGGGAGATATAGAGACAGACACGGGGGAGAGAGACATGGGGGAGATATAGAGACAGACACGGGGAGAGAGGAGACACGGGGAGAGAGACACGGGGGAGAGACACGGGGAGAGAGACACGGGGAGAGAGACACGGGGGAGATATAGAGACAGACACGGGGAGAGAGACACGGGGGAGATATAGAGACAGACACGGGGGAGATATAGAGACAGACACGGGGAGAGAGACACGGGGAGAGAGACACGGGGGAGATATAGAGACAGACACGGGGGAGATATAGAGACAGACACGGGGAGAGAGACATGGGGAGATATAGAGACAGACACGGGGGAGATATAGAGACAGACACGGGGAGAGAGACACGGGGAGATATAGAGACAGACACGGGGAGAGAGACACGGGGAGAGAGACATGGGGGAGATATAGAGACAGACACGGGGAGAGAGACACGGGGAGAGAGACATGGGGGAGATATAGAGACAGACACGGGGGAGATATAGAGACAGAGACGGGGAGAGAGACACGGGGAGAGAGACACGGGGGAGATATAGAGACAGACACGGGGAGAGAGACACGGGGGGGGGGGAGACACGGGGGAGAGATGGGGAGAGAGAGACATGGGAGAGAGAGACGGGGGAGAGAGACACGGGGGGGAGACACGGGGGGGAGAGAGACACGGGGGAGAGACACGGGGAGAGAGACACGGGGAGAGAGACACGGGGGAGATATAGAGACAGACACGGGGAGAGAGACACGGGGGAGATATAGAGACAGACACGGGGGGGGGGAGACACGGGGGAGAGACACGGGGGGGGGGAGAGACGAGAGAGAGACACGGGGAGAGAGACACGGGGGGAGGGGGGGAGAGACGGGGGGAGAGAGACACGTGGGGGAGAGACACGGGGGGAGAGACACGGGGGGGGGGGGGGGGGAGAGACGGGGGAGAGAGACACGGGGGGAGAGACACGGGGGGGAGAGACGGGGGAGAGAGACACGGGGGTGAGACACGCGGGGGGGGGGAGACACGGGGGGAGAGAGACACGGGAGAGAGACACGTGAAGGAGACAGGGGGAGAGAGACACGGGGGTGAGACACGGGGGGGGGGGTCGGGGGGGGGAGACAGGGAGAGAGACACGAGGGGTGAGACACACGGGGTGAGACACACACGGGTGGTGGAGACGAGTGACCAGGCTGGACAGACGGATTGCCCTGACTGACGGCCGCTCCGAGTCACCTGCACCTGGTCACCTGTGGCCGTGCCTCCCAGGTGACCAGGTGAGCCATCGGGGAGCTCTGACTGGAGGTTACTACGATTCGCGCAAGTCTCGCCTGGAGCTGCAGAAGGACGCCAAGCGCACCGAGGTGGAGCTGGGGGAGCTGGAGGCTCGCCTCAACGAACAACTGCGACGTAACATTGAACATATCCTAGCGTCCATCCCGCTCGCTCGCTCGCCCGCCCGCCCGTCCGTAGAGTCGCTCGCTTCTGAGTGAGTCTCCGAGTGAGTGAGTCTCTGAGTGAGTGTCTGAGTGAGTGAGTGTCTGGGTGAGTGAGTGTCTGAGTGAGTGTCTGGGTGAGTGAGTCTCTGAGTGAGTGTCTGGGTGAGTGAGTGTCTGAGTGAGTGTCTGGGTGAGTGAGTCTCTGAGTGAGTCTCTGGGTGAGTCTCTGGGTGAGTGCCTGAGTGAGTGAGTCTCTGAGTGAGTCTCTGGGTGAGTCTCTGGGTGAGTCTCTGGGTGAGTGAGTCTCTGAGTGAGTGAGTCTCTGAGTGAGTCTCTGGGTGAGTGTCTGAGTGAGTGAGTCTCTGAGTGAGTCTCTGGGTGAGTCTCTGGGTGAGTCTCTGGGTGAGTGAGTCTCTGAGTGAGTGAGTCTCTGAGTGAGTCTCTGAGTGAGTCTCTGGGTGAGTGCCTGAGTGAGTGAGTCTCTGGGTGAGTCTCTGGGTGAGTCTCTGGGTGAGTGAGTCTCTGAGTGAGTGAGTCTCTGAGTGAGTCTCTGGGTGAGTGTCTGAGTGAGTCTCCGAGTGAGTGAGTCTCCGAGTGAGTGAGTCTCTGAGTGAGTGAGTCTCTGAGTGAGTGAGTCTCTGAGTGAGTCTCTGGGTGAGTGAGTCTCTGAGTGAGTTTCTGAGTGAGTGAGTGAGTCTCTGAGTTAGTCTCTGAGTGAGTCTCTGAGTGAGTGAGTCTCTGAGTGAGTGTCTCTGAGTGAGTCTCTGAGTGAGTGAGTCTCTGAGTGAGTCTCTTGAGTGAGTTAGTCTCTGAGTGAGTGTCTCTGAATGAGTGAGTGTCTCTGAGTGAGTGAGTCTCTGAGTGAGTGAGTCTGAGTGAGTCTCTGAGTGAGTGAGTCTCTTGAGTGAGTGAGTCTCGGAGTGAGTCTCTGAGTGAGTGAGTCTCTGAGTGAGTGAGTCTCTGAGTGAGTCTCTTGAGTGAGTTAGTCTCTGAGTGAGTGTCTCTGAATGAGTGAGTTTCTGAGTGAGTGAGTCTCTGAGTGAGTGAGTCTGAGTGAGTCTCTGAGTGAGTGAGTCTCTGGGTGAGTGAGTCTCTGAGTGAGTCTCTGAGTGAGTGAGTCTCTGAGTGAGTCTCTGAGTGAGTGAGTCTCTGAGTGAGTGTCTCTGAATGAGTGAGTTTCTGAGTGAGTGAGACTCTGAGTGAGTGAGCCTCTGAGTGAGTGAGTCTGAGTGAGTCTCTGAGTAAGTGAGTCTCTGAGTGAGTGAGTCTGAGTGAGTCTCTGAGTGAGTCTCTGAGTGAGTCTGAGTGAGTCTCTGAGTGAGTGAGTCTCTGAGTGAGTGTCTCTGAATGAGTGAGTTTCTGAGTGAGTGAGTCTCTGAGTGAGTGAGTCTGAGTGAGTCTCTGAGTGAGTGAGTTTCTGAGTGAGTGAGTGAGTCTCTGAGTGAGTGAGTCTCTGAGTGAGTGTCTCTGAGTGAGTGAGTCTCTGAGTGAGTCTCTGAGTGAGTATCTCTGAATGAGTGAGTTTCTGAGTGAGTGAGTCTGAGTGAGTCTCTGAGTGAGTGAGTCTCTGAGTGAGTGTCTCTGAATGAGTGAGTTTCTGAGTCAGTGAGTCTCTGAGTGAGTGAGTCTGAGTGAGTCTCTGAGTGAGCCTCTGAGTGAGTCTCTGAGTGAGTGAGTTTCTGAGTGAGTGAGTGAGTCTCTGAGTGAGTCTCTGAGTGAGTGAGTCTCTGAGTGAGTCTCTGAGTGAGTGAGTCTCTGAGTGAGTCTCTGAATGAGTGAGTCTCTGAGTGAGTGTCTCTGAATGAGTGAGTTTCTGAGTGAGTGAGTCTCTGAGTGAGTGAGTCTCTGAGTGAGTCTCTGAGTGAGTGAGTCTGAGTGAGTCTCTGAGTGAGTGAGTCTCTGAGTGAGTGAGTCTCTGAGTGAGTGAGTCTCTGAGTGAGTCTCTGAGTGAGTGTCTCTGAGTGAGTGAGTCTCTGAGTGAGTCTCTGAGTGAGTGAGTCTCTGAGTGAGTCTCTGAGTGAGTGAGTCTCTGAGTGAGCCTCTGAGTGAGTCTCTGAGTGAGTGAGTCTCTGAGTGAGTGAGTCTCTGAGTGAGTGAGTCTCTGAGTGAGTGAGTTTCTGAGTGAGTCTCTGAGTGAGTCTCTGAGTGAGTCTCTGAGTGAGTGTCTCTGAATGAGTGAGTTTCTGAGTGAGTGAGTCTCTGAGTGAGTGAGTTTGAGTGAGTCTCTGAGTGAGTGAGTCTCTGAGTGAGTGAGTCTCTGAGTGAGTGATTGAGTGAGTGAGTCTCTGAGTGAGTGAGTCTCTGATTGAGTGAGTCTCTGAGTGAGTAAGTCTGAGTGAGTCTCTGAGTGAGTCTCTGAGTGAGTCTCTGAGTGAGTGAGTCTCTGAGTGAGTGATTGAGTACTCTTTGGTTCTATTGGGTAAAGTCACGTAGGTGTAAAAAATAAAATAACAAATTCCCACGACGTTTCGGCCACAACACAAGCGGCCTTCATCAGGTGAAGGGACGAGACTGTCTGGAGGACAGCGCTGGAGTGGGAGAAGCCACGCTTAGATCACGACCTTTAAGCTGTGTGAGAAGAAAAACACCAAGCGCCTTGACAAAGGAATTAGCATATAATTTAGCATTGAAATGGCTCATTGAAATAGCTAAGTTAAAGTATACACATCCGCAGAGGCACCCCTTGACAAAGGAATTAGCATAGAATTTAGCATTGAAATGGCTGAGTGATTAGCTTGTAAATGGTCACAGAAATGGCTATGTTAAAGTCAAAGCATACACATTCACCGAGGCACCCCTTGACAAAGGAATTAGCATAGAAATTAGCATTGAAATGGCTGAGTGATTAGCTTGTAACTGGTCACAGAAATAGCTAAGTTAAAGTATACACATCCGCAGAGGCACCCCTTGACAAAGGAATTAGCATAGAATTTAGCATTGAAATTTCTCATTGAAATAGCTAAGTTAAAGTATACACATCCGCAGAGGCACCCCTTGACAAAGGAATTAGCATAGAATTTAGCATTGAAATGGCTCATTGAAATAGCTA
>NC_133748.1:826095-903595 GCF_048934315.1 Petromyzon marinus | reverse complement strand
AGGGTGGTGAGGGTGGTGAGGGTGGGTGAGTGAGTGCGCGAGTGGGCGAACAGGTGAGCGAGTGGGGGGGGTGGGTGAGTGGGCGAGTGGGTGGGTGGGTGAGAGGGCAGGTGTGTGACTGTGTGTGTGACTGTGTGTGTGTGACTGTGTGTGTGACTGTGTGTGTGACTGTGTGTGTGACTGTGTGTGTGACTGTGTGTGTGACTGTGTGTGTGACTGTGTGTGTGTGACTGTGTGTGTGACTGTGTGTGTGACTGTGTGTGTGTGTGTGTGGGGTGTGTGTGTGACTGTGTGTGTGTGACTGTGTGTGTGTGTCACTGTGTGTGTCACTGTGTGTGACTGTGTGTGTCTGTGTGTGTGTGGGGTGTGTGTGTGACTGTGTGTGTGTGACTGTGTGTGTGTGTGTGACTGTGTGTGTGTGACTGTGTGTGTGTGTGTGTGTGATTGTGCGTGTGATTGTGTGTGTGACTGTGTGTGTGTGTGTGACTGTGTGTGTGTGTGACTGTGTGTGTGTGTGACTGTGTGTGTGTGTGTGACTGTGTGTGTGACTGTGTGCGTGACTGTGTGTGTGCGTGACTGTGTGTGTGTGTGACTGTGTGTGTGTGTGACTGTGTATGTGCGTGACTGTGTGCGTGACTGTGTGTGTGCGTGACTGTGTGTGTGTGTGACTGTGTGTGTGCGTGACTGTGTGTGTGTGTGACTGTGTGTGTGTGTGACTGTGTGTGTGTGTGACTGTGTGTGTGCGTGACTGTGTGTGTGCGTGACTGTGTGTGTGCGTGACCGTGGGTGTGGGGTGTGTGTGTGACTGTGTGTGTCGGTTGTGTGTGTGTGTGTGGGGTGTGTGTGTGACTGTGTGTGTGTGTGTGGGGTGTGTGTGTGACTGTGTGTGTGCGTGACCGCGGGTGTGTGTGTTTGACTGTGTGTGTGTGTATGGGGTGTGTGTGTGACTGTGTGTGTGTGACTGTGTGTGTGTGACTGTGTGTGACTGTGTGTGTGACTGTGTGTGTGACTGTGTGTGTGACTGTGTGTGACTGTGTGTGACTGTGTGTGTGACTGTGTGTGACTGTGTGTGTGTGTGACTGTGTGTGTGTGTGACTGTGTGGGGTGTGTGTGTGTGACTGTGTGTGTGACTGTGTGTGTGACTGTGTGTGTGACTGTGTGTGACTGTGTGTGTGTGTGTGACTGTGTGTGTGACTGTGTGTGTGTGTGACTGTGTGTGTGTGACTGTGTGTGTGTGTGTGTGTGACTGTGTGTGTGACTGTGTGTGTGACTGTGTGTGTGTGTGACTGTGTGTGTGTGTGACTGTGTGTGTGACTGTGTGTGTGACTGTGTGTGTGTGTGACTGTGTGTGTGACTGTGTGAGTGTGTGTGTGTGTGACTGTGTGTGTGACTGTGTGTGTGACTGTGTGTGTGTGACTGTGTGTGTGACTGTGTGATTGTGTGTGTGTGACTGTGTGTGTGTGTGACTGTGTGTGTGTGTGACTGTGTGTGTGACTGTGACTGTGTGTGTGACTGTGTGTGTGACTGTGTGTGTGACTGTGTGTGACTGTGTGTGTGTGTGACTGTGTGTGTGACTGTGTGTGTGTGTGTGACTGTGTGTGTGACTGTGTGTGTGACTGTGTGTGTGTGTGACTGTGTGTGTGTGTGACTGTGTGTGTGTGTGTGACTGTGTGTGTGTGACTGTGTGTGTGTGTGACTGTGTGTGTGTGTGTGACTGTGTGTGTGTGTGACTGTGTGTGTGTGTGACTGTGTGTGTGTGTGACTGTGTGTGTGACTGTGTGTGTGTGTGACTGTGTGTGTGACTGTGTGTGTGACTGTGTGTGTGTGACTGTGTGTGTGTGTGACTGTGTGTGTGTGTGTGACTGTGTGTGTGACTGTGTGTGTGTGTGACTGTGTGTGTGTGTGACTGTGTGTGTGTGTGTGTGTGACTGTGTGTGTGTGTGTGACTGTGTGTGTGTGTGTGTGACTGTGTGTGTGACTGTGTGTGTGACTGTGTGTGTGTGTGACTGTGTGTGTGTGTGACTGTGTGTGTGACTGTGTGTGTGACTGTGTGTGTGTGTGTGACTGTGTGTGCGACTGTGTGTGTGACTGTGTGTGTGACTGTGTGTGTGTGTGACTGTGTGTGTGTGTGACTGTGTGTGTGTGACTGTGTGTGTGTGTGACTGTGTGTGTGTGACTGTGTGTGTGACTGTGTGTGTGACTGTGTGTGTGTGTGTGACTGTGTGTGTGTGTGACTGTGTGTGTGTGTGACTGTGTGTGACTGTGTGTGTGACTGTGTGTGACTGTGTGTGTGACTGTGTGTGTGTGTGACTGTGTGTGTGTGTGACTGTGTGTGTGTGACTGTGTGTGTGTGACTGTGTGTGTGACTGCGTGTGTGTGTGTGACTGTGTGTGTGACTGTGTGTGTGTGACTGTGTGTGTGTGTGACTGTGTGTGTGTGTGACTGTGTGTGTGTGTGTGTGTGACTGTGTGTGTGACTGTGTGTGTGTGACTGTGTGTGTGTGTGTGTGACTGTGTGTGTGACTGTGTGTGTGTGTGTGACTGTGTGTGTGTGACTGTGTGTGTGACTGTGTGTGTGTGTGACTGTGTGTGTGTGACTGTGTGTGTGTGTGTGACTGTGTGTGTGACTGTGTGTGTGTGTGACTGTGTGTGTGTGTGACTGTGTGTGTGTGTGACTGTGTGTGTGACTGTGTCTGTGTGTGACTGTGTGTGTGTGTGACTGTGTGTGTGACTGTGTGTGTGTGACTGTGTGTGTGACTGTGTGTGTGTGTGACTGTGTGTGTGTGTGACTGTGTGTGTGTGTGTGTGACTGTGTGTGTGTGTGACTGTGTGTGTGTGTGACTGTGTGTGTGACTGTGTGTGTGTGTGACTGTGTGTGTGACTGTGTGTGTGACTGTGTGTGTGACTGTGTGTGTGACTGTGTGTGTGTGTGTGTGACTGTGTGTGTGTGTGTGACTGTGTGTGTGACTGTGTGTGTTGTGTTGCGAGAGTAGGAGAATCGCCAGCTGCTCAACGAGCGAATCAAGTACGAAAGCATCATGACTCGTCTAGAGACGTACCTCAATGAGAACCTACGCAAGAGACTGGACCAGGTGGAAGCGGTGAGTCACTCACAACTCACTCAGCCACTCACTCACCCACTCACTCACTCACCCACTCACTCAGCCACTCACACACCCACTCGCCCACCCACCCACTCACTCACCCACTCACTCACCACTCACTCAGCCACTCACCCACTCACTCACTCACTCACCCACTCACTCAGCCACTCACACACCCACTCGCCCACCCACCCACTCACTCACCCACTCACTCACCACTCACTCAGCCACTCACTCACCCACTCACCACTCACTCACTCACCCACTCACTCACTCACCCACCCACCCACTCACTCACCCACTCGCTCACCACTCACCCACTCACTCACTCATTCACTCACCCACTCACTCACCCACTCACTCACCCATTCACTCACCCACCCACCCACTCACTCACCCACCCACTCACTCACCCACCCACCCACTCACTCACCCACTCGCTCACCACTCACCCACCCACTCACTCACCAACTCACTCACCCACTCACTCACCAACTCACTCACCCACTCACTCACTCACCCACTCACTCACTCACCCACCCACTCACTCACCCACTCACCCACCCACTCACTCACTCATTCACTCACTCACTCACTCACCCACGCACTCACTCACCCACTCGCTCACCACTCACCCACCCACTCACTCACCAACTCACTCACCCACTCACTCACCCACTCACCCACTCACCCACTCACTCACTCACCCACTCACTCTCTCACTCACCCACCCACTCACTCACCCACTCGCTCACCACTCACCCACCCACTCACTCACCAACTCACCCACTCACTCACTCACCCACTCACCCACTCACTCACCCACTCACCCACTCACTCACTCACTCACCCACTCACCCACTCACTCAGCCACTTACTCACCCACTCTCTCACTCACTCACTTACCCACTCACTCACCCACTCACTCACTCACCAACTCACTCACCCACTCACTCACCCACTCACTCACTCACCCACCCACCCACTCACTAACTCACTCACTCACCTACTCACTCACTCACCCACTCACTCACCCACTCACCCACCCATTCACTCATCCACTCACCCACTCACTCACTCACCCACCCACCCACTCACTCACCCACCCACTCACTCACCCACCCACTCACCCACCCACTCACCCACTCACTCACCCACTCACTCACCCACTCACCCACCCACTCACCCACCCACTCAATGACAAAGATCCCCCGTGTAGCCTTAACAGGCTGTAGGGGCAAGTGCTGTTAGCGAGCACCTATGAAGGCTGGCACAGCACACGAGGGGGTGGGTGGCCAGCACCACGCCCGGCCGCCTTTGTCTTCCCAGTGCTAGCGATGGTTACTACACCACCACCGCTACACCAGCTACTTATTCGAGGCCCAGGACCGGTTCATATAATCGTCACCGGTGTTGGCCCGGTTTTGTAGCACAGCGTAGCGCTAACCACTACACGACCGCTCCCCTCTGTGTCTCGTTGTGTCTGTCTCTCTGTGTCTGTCTGTGTCTCTGTGTGTCTTTGTGTGTCTCTGTCTGTCTGTGTCTCTCTGTGTCTCTCTGTGTGTCTTTGTGTGTCTCTCTCTCTGTCTCTGTCTCTCTGTGTCTCTCTGTGTCTCTGTGTGTCTTTGTGTCTCTCTCTCTGTCTCTCTGTGTATCTCTGTGTCTCTGTGTGTCTTTGTGTCTCTCTCTCTGTCTCTCTGTGTCTCTCTGTGTAGGAGCTTAAGGAGATCCGTGAGACAGAGAGTAACAAGACTCTCAGCTCCACCAACTCTGTGTCTCTGTGTGTCTCTGTGTGTCTCTGTGTGTCTCTGTCTCTTTGTGTCTGTCTGTGTCTCTGTGTCTATGTGTGTCTGTGTGTGACTGTGTGTCTCTGTGTGTGTCTGTGTGCGTCTGTGTGTCTGTGTAGGAGCTGAATGAGATCCGTGAGACAGAGAGTAACAAGACTCTCAGCTCCACCAACTCTGTCTCTGTGTGTCTCTGTGTGTCTCTTTCTCTCTGTGTCTCTCTGTGTCTCTGTGTCTGTGTGTGTCTGTGTGTGACTGTGTGTCTCTGTGTGTGTCTGTGTGCGTCTGTGTGTCTGTGTAGGAGCTGAATGAGATCCGTGAGACAGAGAGTAACAAGGCTCTCAGCACCACCAACGCTGTGTCTCTGTGTGTCTCTGTGTCTGTGTGTCTCTGTGTGTGACTGTGTGTCTCTATCTCTTTGTGTCTGTCTGTGTCTCTGTGTCTATGTGTGTGACTGTGTGTCTCTGTGTGTCTCTGTGTGTGTCTGTGTGTCTCTGTGTGTCTCTGTGTGTGTCTGTGTAGGAGCTGAATGAGATCCGTGAGACAGAGAGTAACAAGATTCTCAGCTCCACCAACTCTGTGTCTCTGTGTGTCTCTGTGTCTGTGTGTCTCTGTGTGTGACTGTGTGTCTCTGTCTCTTTGTGCCTGTCTGTGTCTATGTGTGTGACTGTGTGTCTCTGTGTGTCTCTGTGTGTGTCTGTGTAGGAGCTGAATGAGATCCGTGAGACAGAGAGTAACAAGACTCTCAGCACCACCAACTCAGAGTTGGAGGCCTTCAACAAGCGCATCGGAGACACCACGAAACGCTCCGAGGGTGAAACACTCACTCACCAAAACGCTCACCAGAACACTCACCAAAACGCTCACCAGAACACTCACCAAAACGATCACCAGAACACTCACCAAAACGATCACCAGAACACTCACCAAAACGATCAGCAGAACACTCGCCAAAACGATCACCAGAACACTCGCCAAAACGATCACCAGAACACTCGCCAAAACGATCACCAGAACACTCGCCAAAACGCTCGCTCACCAAAACACCCGTTCACCAAAACACCCGTTCACCAAAACGCTCACCAAAACACTCACCAGACCGCTCACCAAAACACTCACTAAAACGCTTACCAGAACGCTCGCCAAAACACTCGCTCACCAAAACGCTCGCCCAAATGCTCACCAGAACGTTCACCAAAACACTCGCTCGCCGTGTCTCTCCAGAGCTGGACGTGCTGACGGACAAGCTGGAGGGAGAGATACAGCAGCTCTGTGTGAGTGTGTGTGAGTGAGTCTCTCTCTGTGTCTGTCTCTCCGTGTCTCTGTCTCTCTCCCTGTCTCTCTCACCGTCTCTCTCTCCGTGTCTCTCTCCGTGTCTCTCTAAAGCTGGACGTGCTGACGGACAAGCTGGAGGGAGAGATCAAGCAGCTCTGTGTGAGTGAGTGTGTCTCTGTCTGTCTCTCCGTGTCTGTCTCTCTGTGTCTCTCTCTCTCTGTGTCTCTGTCTCCGTGTCTCTCTCTGTCTCTGTGTCTCTCTCTCTCCCTGTCTCTCTCTCCCTGTCTCTCTCTCCCCGTGTCTCTCTCTCTCCCTGTCTCTGTCTCTCTCTCTCCAGAGCTGGACGTGCTGACGGACAAGCTGGAGGGAGAGATCAAGGAGCTCTGTGTGAGTGTGTGTGTGAGTCTCTGTCTGTCTCTCTCTCTCTCCCTGTCTCTCGCTCTCCATGTCTCTCTAGAGCTGGACGTGCTGACGGACAAGCTGGAGGGAGAGATACAGCAGCTCTGTGTGAGTGTGTGTGAGTGAGTCTCTCTCTGTCTGTCTCTGTCTCTCCGTGTCTCTGTCTCTCTCCCTGTCTCTCTCACCGTCTCTCTCTCCGTGTCTCTCTCTCCGTGTCTCTCTAGAGCTGGACGTGCTGACGGACAAGTTGGAGGGAGAGATCAAGCAGCTCTGTGTGAGTGAGTGTGTCTCTGTCTGTCTCTCCGTGTCTCTCCGTGTCTCTGTCTCTCTCCGTGTCTCTCTCTCCGTCTCTCTCCCTGTCTCTCTCTCTCTCCGTGTCTCTCTAGAGCTGGACGTGCTGACGGACAAGCTGGAGGGAGAGATCAAGCAGCTCTGTGTGAGTGTGTGTGAGTGAGTCTCTCTCTGTGTCTGTCTCTCTGTGTCTCTCTCCCCGTGTCTCTCTCTCCCTGTCTCTCTCTCTCCAGAGCTGGACGTGCTGACGGACAAGCTGGAGGGCGAGATCAAGGAGCTGCAGCGGACGATGGACTCGTGGAAGGGGCGCGAGAAGGAGCAGCTGGAGGCCATCAACCACGACGCCAAGGAGCTGGACAAGATGACTAATCGGCAGAGCATGCTGCTCAAGAAGAAGGACGACTACATGAAACGAATCCGGGAGCTGGGATCTCTGCCACTGGACGCCTTTGAGAAGTACCAGAACCTGTCACTCAAGCAGGTGAGGGTCTGCCCGTGTGTGTGTGTTGCCGTGTGTTTGGTATACTGTGTGCGTGTGTGAAGTCCGACTCAGTGGCCCGCGATCACAAATTCCTATTTAGCTCGGTCGAGAAAGCAACCTTGCAGCGCCCGAGCGTGATTAGGTGAAAGAAGGGTGATCCAATCTCCGAACCCCTGCTGCAAACCAGGGACAGGTGTGCGGATTTGCCGAGCAATTCTGTGAGGCGTACTGGGTGGGGGGTGGAGGTGGAGGTGGGATCCCTCAGCCAGGAAAACATCGTGGGAACAAAGTGGGGATGACCCTGCTGAGGCTGCGGTGCCTCAAATATTGGAGGAGGAAGTCACCCCCTGTGAGTGGCTGGCTGAGGTGCCATCTGCTGAGGAAGTACTGAGGGCGATCCGGAGTCTGAGACCAGGAAAGGCAACCGGGCAGAGATGATCTCCCAAGTGAAATGCTGAGGGAGGGCGGCGTTTGTGCACAGACTGCCCTACATGACATCATAACAACAGTCTGGACCACTGGACGGGTTCCGCAGGATTGGAAGGATGCCCTGGTGGTCCCCCTCTTTGAGAAGGGGGACCGCACAGACTGTAACAACTACAGGGGCACGCTGAGGAGTGAGACGCCCCCTCTCTCTCACCGTGTCTCTCTCGCCGTGTCTCTCACCGTGTCTCTCTCACTCTCACCGTGTCTCTCACACCGTGTCTCTCTCACTCTCACCTTGTCTCTCTCATCGTGTCTCTCTCGCCGTGTCTCTCTCTCCGTGTCTCTCTCTCGCCGTGTCTCTCTCGACGTGTCTCTCTTGCCGTGTCTCTCTCTCTCCCCGTGTCTCTCTCTCTCTCACCGTGTCTCTCCCCCCGTGTCTCTCTCACCGTCTTTTTCTCACCGTGTCTCTCCCGCCGTGTCTCTCTCACCGTGTCTCTCTCTCTCCCGCCGTGTCTCTATCTCCGTGTCTCTCTCTCACCGTGTCTCTCACCGTGTCTCCCTCACCGTGTCTCTCTCTCCGTGTCTCTCTCTCTCCCGCCGTGTCTCTATCTCACCGTGTCTCTCTCACCGTGTCTCTCTCTCTCTATGTCTCTCCCCCCGTGTCTCTCTCTCCGTGTCTCTCTCACCATGTCTCTCCCCCCGTGTCTCTCTCTCTGTCTCTCTCTCACCGTGTCTCTCTCACCGTGTGTCTCCCTCACCGTGTCTCTCTCTCACCGTGTCTCTCCCCCCGTGTCTCTCTCACCGTGTCTCTCCCGCCGTGTCTCTCCCCCCGTGTCTCCCGCCGTGTCTCTCTCACCGTGTCTCTCTCTCGCCGTGTCTCCCTCACCGTGTCTCTCTCTCGCCGTGTCTCCCTCACCGTGTCTCTCTCCCCCCGTGTCTCTCTCTCTCCCGCCGTGTCTCTCTCTCTCCCGCCGTGTCTGTCTCCCGCCGTGTCTCTCTCTCTCTCACCGTGTCTCTCTCTCTCCCGCCGTGTCTCTCTCTCTCCCCCCGTGTCTCTCTCACCGTGTCTCTCTCTCTCCCGCCGTGTCTCTCTCTCTCCCCCCGTGTCTCTCTCCCCGTGTCTCTCTCCGTCTCTCCCCCCCGTGTCTCTCCCCCCGTGTCTCTCACTGTGTCTCTCTCTCTGTGTCTCTCTCACCGTGTCTCTCCCGCCGTGTCTCTCCCGCCGTGTCTCTCTCTCTCCCGCCGTGCCTCAGCTGTTCAAGAAGCTGGAACAGTGCAACCAGGAGCTGAAGAAGTATGGCCACGTGAACAAGAAGGCGCTGGACCAGTTTGTGAACTTCTCGGAACAGAAGGAGAAGCTGATGAAACGGCAGGAGGAGCTCGACCGAGGCTACAAGTCCATCATGGAGCTCATGAACGTGCTGGAGCTGCGCAAATACGAAGCCATACAGCTCACTTTCAAGCAGGTGAGAGACGCACAGAGAGACACAGAGACACAGAGAGACAGAGACACAGAGACACACAGAGAGAGAGACAGAGACAGCTCACTTTCAAGCAGGTGAGAGACACACAGAGAGAGACAGAGACACACAGAGAGACACAGAGAGAGACAGAGAGAGAGAGAGAGACACAGCTCACTTTCAAGCAGGTGAGAGACACACAGAGAGACACAGAGACACAGAGACACACAGAGAGACAGAGAGAGAGAGAGACACAGCTCACTTTCAAGCAGGTGAGAGACACACAGAGAGACACAGAGACACACAGAGAGACAGAGACACACACTGAGAGACACAGAGAGACAGAGACACAGAGAGACAGAGAGACAGAGACACAGAGACACACAGAGAGACAGAGACACAGAGACACAGAGACACACAGAGAGACACACAGAGAGAGAGAGACACAGCTCACTTTCAAGCAGGTGAGAGACACACAGAGACACACAGAGAGACACAGAGACACAGAGACACAGAGACACACAGAGAGACACAGAGACACAGAGACACACAGAGAGACACAGAGAGAGAGACAGAGACAGCTCACTTTCAAGCAGGTGAGAGACACACAGAGAGACACAGAGACACAGAGACACACAGAGAGACAGAGAGAGAGAGAGAGACACAGCTCACTTTCAAGCAGGTGAGAGACACACAGAGAGACAGAGACACACAGAGAGACAGAGACACACACTGAGAGACACAGAGAGACAGAGACACAGAGAGACAGAGAGACAGAGACACAGAGACACACAGAGAGACAGAGAGACAGAGACACACAGAGAGACACACAGAGAGACAGAGACACAGCTCACTTTCAAGCAGGTGAGAGACACACAGAGACACAGAGACACACAGAGAGAGACACAGAGAGAGAGAGACAGAGACACAGCTCACTTTCAAGCAGGTGAGAGACACACAGAGACACAGAGAGACAGAGAGAGACACACAGAGAGACACAGAGAGACACACAGACACAGAGAGAGACACACAGAGACACAGCTCACCTTTACACAGGTGAGAGACACACAGAGAGACACACAGAGACAGACACACAGACACAGAGACACACAGAGAGACACAGAGACACACAGAGAGACACAGAGAGAGAGAGAGAGACACAGCTCACTTTCAAGCAGGTGAGAGACACACAGAGAGACACAGAGACACACAGAGAGACAGAGAGACAGAGACACACACTGAGAGACACAGAGAGAGACACACAGAGAGACAGAGACACAGAGAGACACACAGAGAGACAGAGACACAGCTCACTTTCAAGCAGGTGAGAGACACACAGAGACACACAGAGAGAGACACAGAGAGAGAGAGACAGAGACACAGCTCACTTTCAAGCAGGTGAGAGACACACAGAGACACAGAGAGACAGAGAGAGACACACAGAGACACACCGAGAGACACACAGACACAGAGAGAGACACACAGAGACACAGCTCACCTTCACACAGGTGAGAGACACACAGAGAGACACACAGACACAGAGACACACAGAGAGACACAGAGACACACAGAGACACACAGAGACACAGCTCACCTTCACACAGGTGAGAGACACACAGAGAGACACACAGAGAGACACACAGAGACAGACACACAGAGACAGACACACAGACACAGAGACACACAGAGACACAGCTCACTTTCACACAGAGAGACATACAGAGACACACAGAGAAAGACACAGAGAGACACACAGAGACAGAGACACACAGAGAGACACAGAGAGACAGAGACACACACACAGAGAGACAGAGAGACACAGAGAGAGACAGAGAGACAGAGACACAGAGAGAGAGACACAGAGACAGAGACACCACCACGTGTGTCCCCTCATTTCCTCCTCCTCCACCTCTCCCACCTCCTCCTCTACCGCTTCCTCCTGCTCCTCCACCACCCTCACCACCACCACCACCCTCACCACCACCACCCTCACCATCTCCCCCCGCTCACCACCACCATCTCCCCCCGCTCACCACCCTCACCATCTCCCCCCCGCTCACCACCACCACCACCATCTCCCCCTGCTCACCACCCTCACCACCACCACCACCCTCTCCCCTGCTCACCACCACCCTCACCACCACCCTCACCATCTCCCCCCCACTACACCACCACCACCCTCACCATCTCCCCCTGCTCACCACCCTCACCACCACCACCACCCTCTCCCCTGCTCACCACCACCCTCACCATCTCCCCCTGCTCACCACCACCACCACCACCCTCACCATCTCCCCCCGCTCACCACCCTCACCATCTCCCCCTGCTCACCACCACCACCACCCTCACCATCTCCCCCCGCTCACCACCACCATCTCCCCCGCTCACCACCACCACCACCCTCACCATCTCCCCCGCTCACCACCACCACCCTCACCATCTCCCCCTGCTCACCACCACCACCACCCTCACCATCTCCCCCCGCTCACCATCACCCTCACCACCCTCACCACCACCACCTCCCAGGTGTCTCGCAACTTCAGCGAGGTCTTCCAGAAGCTGGTGCCGGGCGGCAAGGCGACGCTCATCATGAAGAAGGGCGACATTGACGGCGCCGGGGCCGCCGCCGCCGCCGCTGGTGGCTCAGCGGGCGGCCAGGACGATGGAGGGGATGGCGGTGGGGCTGGTGGCTCCGGCGGGGACCCCGGCCCCTCGCACGGCAGCAGCAGCGGCAGCAGCGGCAGCGGCGGCAACGTCCCCTCCATCGAGCAGTTCACGGGAGTCAGCATCCGGGTCACTACACTGCACTATACACTACGCACTACATTATACACTATACACTACACTATACACTACATTATACACTACACTATACACTGCACTATACACTACACTATACACTACATTACACTACACTATACACTGCACTATACACTACACTATACACTACATTACACTACACTATACACTACACTATACACTACATTACACTACATTATACACTACATTATACACTACACTATACACTACTATACACTACACTACTATACACTACACTATACACTACTATACACTACATTATACACTACATTACTGTACACTACATTACTATACACTACACTATACACTACATTATACACTGCACTATAAACTACACTATACACTACATTATACACTACACTACTATACACTACACTATACACTACATTATACACTACATTACTATACACTACATTATACACTACACTCTACACTACACTATACACTACACTATACACCACTATACACTACACTACTATACACTACTATACACTACACTATACACTACTATACACTACACTATACACTACATTATACACTACACTATACACTACACTATACACTACTATACACTACATTATACACTACACTATACACTACACTATACACTACATTATACACTACATTACTATACACTACACTATACACTACACTACTATACACTACACTATACTACTACACTATACTACTACACTACTATACACTACACTACTGTACACTACACTACTATACACTGTACACTACACTACTATATATTGCACTACTATACACTACACCACTATACACTACTATACACTACACTACTATACACTACACTATTATACACTACTATACACTACACTATACACTACACCACTATACACTACTATACACTACACTACTATACACTACACTATACACTACTATACACTACACCACTATACACTACTATACACTACACTATTATACACTACTATACACTACACCACTATACACTACACTACTATACACTACACTATACACTACTATACACTACACCACTATACACTACTATACACTACACCACTATACACTACACTACTATACACTACACTATACACTACTATACACTACACCACTATACACTGCTATACACTACACCACTATACACTACACTACTATACACTACACTATACACTACTATACACTACACCACTATACACTACTATACACTACACCACTATACACTACTATACACTACACTACTATACACTACACTACTATACACTACACTACTATACACTACTTTACACTACACTCCTATACACTACACTACTATACACTACACTATTATACACTACACTACTCTCTCTTTCTCTGTGCCTCTGTCTCTCCGTGTCTCTGTGTCTCTGTCTCCGTGTCTCTGTGTCTCTGTGTCTCTGTCTCCGTGTCTCTGTGTCTCTCTGTCTCTGTGTCTCTCTGTCTCTGTGTCTCTGTGTCTCTCTGTCTCTGTGTCTCTGTGTCTCTCTGTCTCTGTGTCTCTCTGTCTCTGTGTCTCTCTGTCTCTGTGTCTCTGTGTCTCTCTGTCTCTGTGTCTCTGTGTCTCCGTGTCTCTGTGTCTCTCTGTCTCTGTGTCTCTGTGTCTCTCTGTCTCTGTGTCTCTGTGTCTCTGTGTCTCTGTCTCCGTGTCTCTGTGTCTCTCATCACCGTGTCTCTGTGTCTCTCTGTCTCTGTGTCTCTCTGTCTCTGTGTCTCTCTGTGTCTCTCTGTCTCTGTGTCTCTGTGTCTCTCTGTCTCTGTGTCTCTGTGTCTCTGTGTCTCTGTCTCTGTGTCTCTGTCTCTGTGTCTCTGTGTCTCTGTCTCTGTGTCTGTGTCTCTGTGTCTCTGTGTCTCCGTGTCTCTGTCTCTCTGTCTCTGTGTCTCTGTCTCCGTGTCTCTCTGTCTCCGTGTCTCTGTGTCTCTGTCTCTGTGTCTCTCTGTCTCTGTGTCTCTGTCTCTGTGTCTCTCTGTCTCTGTGTCTCTCTGTCTCTGTGTCTCTGTGTCTCTCATCACCGTGTCTCTGTGTCTCTCTGTCTCTGTGTCTCTTTGTCTCTGTGCCTCTGTCTCTGTGTCTCTCTGTCTCTGTGTCTCTGTCTCTGTGTCTCTCTGTCTCTCTCTCTCTGTGTCTCTCTGTCTCTGTGTCTCTGTGTCTCTCTGTCTCTGTGTCTCTGTGTCACCGTGTCTCTGTGTCTCTCTGTCTCCGTGTCACCGTGTCTCTCTGTCTCTGTGTCTCTGTGTCTCTCATCACCGTGTCTCTGTGTCTCTGTGTCTCTCTGTCTCTGTGTCTCTGTGTCTCTGTGTCTCTGTGTCTCTCTGTCTCTCTGTCTCTGTGTCTCTCTGTCTCCCTGTCTCTGTGTCTCTGTAGGTATCGTTCACAGGCAAGCAGGCGGAGATGAGAGAGATGCAGCAGCTCGCTAATCACCGTGTCTCTGTGTCTCTCTGTGTCTCTGTCTCTCTGTCTCTGTGTCTCTGTGTCTCTGTGTCTGTGTCTCTCTGTCTCCGTGTCTCTGTAGGTATCGTTCACAGGCAAGCAGGCGGAGATGAGAGAGATGCAGCAGCTCTCTAATCACCGTGTCTCTGTGTCTCTGTGTCTCTCATCACCGTGTCTCTGTGTCTCTCTGTCTCCCTGTCTCTGTGTCTCTGTGTCTCTCTGTCTCTGTGTCTCTGTGTCTCTGTGTCTCTCTGTCTCTGTGTCTCTGTGTCTCTGTGTCTCTGTGTCTCTGTGTCTCTGTGTCTCTCTGTCTCTCTGTCTCTGTGTCTCTGTAGGTATCGTTCACAGGCAAGCAGGCGGAGATGAGAGAGATGCAGCAGCTCTCTAATCACCGTGTCTCTGTGTCTCTCTGTCTCTGTGTCTCTGTGTCTCTGTGTCTCTCTGTCTCTGTGTCTCTGTGTCTCTGTGTCTCTCTGTCTCTGTGTCTCTGTGTCTCTCTGTCTCTGTGTCTCTCTGTCTCTGTGTCTCTGTGTCTCTCTGTCTCCCTGTCTCCGTGTCTCTGTAGGTATCGTTCACAGGCAAGCAAGCGGAGATGAGAGAGATGCAGCAGCTCGCTAATCACCGTGTCTCTGTGTCTCTGTGTCTCTGTGTGTCTCTGTCTCTGTGTCTCTCATCACCGTGTCTCTGTCTCTCTGTCTCTCTGTCTCTGTGTCTCTGTGTCTCTCTGTCTCTGTGTCTCTGTGTCTCCGTGTCTCTCTGTCTCTGTGTCTCTCTGTCTCTGCCTCCGTGTCTCTGTCTCTCTGTCTCCGTGTCTCTGTAGGTATCGTTCACAGGCAAGCAGGCGGAGATGAGAGAGATGCAGCAGCTCGCTAATCACCGTGTCTCTGTGTCTCTGTGTCTCTGTGTCTCTCTGTCTCTGTGTCTCTCATCACCGTGTCTCTGTCTCCCTGTCTCCGTGTCTCTGTAGGTATCGTTCACAGGCAAGCAGGCGGAGATGAGAGAGATGCAGCAGCTCGCTAATCACCGTGTCTCTGTGTCTCTGTGTCTCTCTGTCTCTGTGTCTCTCTCTCTGTCTCCGTGTCTCTGTGTCTCTGTCTCTGTGTCTCTGTGTCTCCCTGTCTCCGTGTCTCTGTAGGTATCGTTCACAGGCAAGCAGGCGGAGATGAGAGAGATGCAGCAGCTCTCTAATCACCGTGTCTCTGTGTCTCTCTGTCTCTGTGTCTCTGTGTCTCTGTGTGTCTCTGTGTCTCTCTGTCTCTCTGTCTCTGTGTCTCTCTGTCTCTGTGTCTCTCTGTCTCCGTGTCTCTGTCTCTGTGTCTCTGTGTCTCTCTGTCTCTGTGTCTCTGTCTCTGTGTCTCTCTGTCTCTGTGTCTCTCTGTCTCTGTGTCTCTGTCTCTGTGTCTCTGTGTCTCTCTGTCTCTGTGTCTCTCTGTCTCTGTGTCTCTCTGTCTCTGTGTCTCTGTGTGTCTCTGTCTCTGTGTCTCTCATCACCGTGTCTCTGTCTCTCTGTCTCTCTGTCTCTGTGTCTCTGTGTCTCTCTGTCTCTGTGTCTCTGTGTCTCCGTGTCTCTCTGTCTCTGTGTCTCTCTGTCTCTGTGTCTCTCTCTCTGTCTCTGTGTCTCTGTAGGTATCGTTCACAGGCAAGCAGGCGGAGATGAGAGAGATGCAGCAGCTCGCTAATCACCGTGTCTCTGTGTCTCTCTGTCTCTGTGTCTCTCATCACCGTGTCTCTGTCTCTGTGTCTCCGTGTCTCTCTGTCTCTGTGTCTCTCTGTCTCTGTGTCTCTGTCTCTGTCTCTCTGTCTCCCTGTCTCCGTGTCTCTGTAGGTATCGTTCACAGGCAAGCAGGCGGAGATGAGAGAGATGCAGTCTCTCATCACCGTGTCTCTGTGTCTCTGTGTCTCTGTGTCTCTCTGTCTCTGTGTCTCTCTCTCTGTCTCCGTGTCTCTGTGTCTCTGTCTCTGTGTCTCTGTGTCTCCCTGTCTCCGTGTCTCTGTAGGTATCGTTCACAGGCAAGCAGGCGGAGATGAGAGAGATGCAGCAGCTCGCTAATCACCGTGTCTCTGTGTCTCTGTGTCTCTCTGTCTCTGTGTCTCTGTGTCTCTCTGTCTCTGTGTCTCTGTCTCTCTGTCTCCGTGTCTCTGTAGGTATCGTTCACAGGCAAGCAGGCGGAGATGAGAGAGATGCAGCAGCTCGCTAATCACCGTGTCTCTGTGTCTCTGTGTCTCTGTGTCTCTCATCACCGTGTCTCTGTCTCTGTGTCTCCGTGTCTCTCTGTCTCTCTGTGTCTCTGTCTCTGTGTCTCTGTCTCCGTGTCTCTGTCTCTGTGTCTCTGCAGGTATCGTTCACAGGCAAGCAGGCGGAGATGAGAGAGATGCAGCAGCTCGCTAATCACCGTGTCTCTGTGTCTCTCTGTCTCTGTGTCTCTCTCTCCGTGTGTCTCTCTGTCTCTGTCTCTCTGTCTCCCTGTCTCCGTGTCTCTGTAGGTATCGTTCACAGGCAAGCAGGCGGAGATGAGAGAGATGCAGCAGCTCGCTAATCACCGTGTCTCTGTGTCTCTGTGTCTCTGTGTCTCTCTGTGTCTCTCTGTCTCCGTGTCTCTGTAGGTATCGTTCACAGGCAAGCAGGCGGAGATGAGAGAGATGCAGCAGCTCGCTAATCACCGTGTCTCTGTGTCTCTCTGTCTCTGTGTCTCTGTCTCTCTGTCTCTGTCTCCCTGTCTCTGTGTCTCTGCAGGTATCGTTCACAGGCAAGCAGGCGGAGATGAGAGAGATGCAGCAGCTCGCTAATCACCGTGTCTCTGTGTCTCTCTGTCTCTGTGTCTCTCTCTCCGTGTGTCTCTCTGTCTCTGTGTCTCTGTCTCTCTGTCTCCCTGTCTCCGTGTCTCTGTAGGTATCGTTCACAGGCAAGCAGGCGGAGATGAGAGAGATGCAGCAGCTCGCTAATCACCGTGTCTCTGTGTCTCTGTGTCTCTGTGTCTCTGTGTCTCTGTGTCTCTCTGTCTCTGTGTCTCTCTCTCTGTCTCTGTGTCTCTGTAGGTATCGTTCACAGGCAAGCAGGCGGAGATGAGAGAGATGCAGCAGCTCGCTAATCACCGTGTCTCTGTGTCTCTCTGTCTCTGTGTCTCTCTCTCCGTGTGTCTCCGTGTCTCTGTGTCTCCGTGTCTCTCTGTCTCTGTGTCTCTCTGTCTCTGTGTCTCTGTGTCTCTCTGTCTCCCTGTCTCCGTGTCTCTGTAGGTATCGTTCACAGGCAAGCAGGCGGAGATGAGAGAGATGCAGCAGCTCGCTAATCACCGTGTCTCTGTGTCTCTCTGTCTCTGTGTCTCTCATCACCGTGTCTCTGTGTCTCTGTGTCTCCGTGTCTCTCTGTCTCTCTGTCTCTGTGTCTCTGTGTCTCTGTGTCTCCGTGTCTCTGTAGGTATCGTTCACAGGCAAGCAGGCGGAGATGAGAGAGATGCAGCAGCTCGCTAATCACCGTGTCTCTGTGTCTCTGTGTCTCTGTGTCTCTCTGTGTCTCTCTGTCTCCGTGTCTCTGCAGGTATCGTTCACAGGCAAGCAGGCGGAGATGAGAGAGATGCAGCAGCTATCCGGCGGGCAGAAGTCGCTCGTGGCACTGGCTCTCATCTTCGCCATCCAGAAATGCGACCCAGCACCGTTCTACCTCTTTGACGAGATAGACCAAGCACTTGACGCACAGCACCGCAAGGCTGTGTCTGGTGAGAGACAGACACAGAGAGAGAGAGAGAGAGACACACAGGGAGAGAGAGAGACAGAGAGAGACAGAGACACAGAGAGAGAGAGAGACACAGAGAGAGAGACACAGAGAGAGACACACAGAGACACAGAGAGAGAGACACAGAGAGACAGAGAGAGAGACAGAGACACAGAGAGAGACAGAGAGAGACACACACACAGAGAGACAGAGACACAGAGAGACACAGAGACGCAGAGAGAGACAGAGAGAGAGACACAGAGAGAGACACAGAGAGAGAGACGCAGAGAGAGACACAGACAGAGACACACAGAGAGAGAGAGACACAGAGAGAGAGAGAGACACAGAGAGAGAGACAGAGAGAGAGACACACACAGAGAGACAGACACAGAGAGAGACAGAGACGCAGAGAGAGAGACAGAGATGCAGAGAGAGAGACAGAGACACAGAGAGAGAGACACACAGAGAGACAGAGAGAGAGACAGAGACACAGAGAGAGAGAGACACAGAGAAAGAGAGAGAGACACACAGAGAAAGAGAGAGACACACAGAGAGAGACAGAGACACAGAGAGAGAGACAGAGACACAGAGAGAGAGAGAGGAGACACAGAGAGAGAGACACACAAAGACAGAGAAAGAGACACAAAGACAGAGAAAGAGACACAGAGAGAGACAGAGACACAGAGAGAGAGACAAAGACACAGAGAGAGAGAGAGAGGAGACAGAGAGAGAGACAAAGACAGAGAGAGAGGAGACAGAGAGAGAGACAGAGACACAGAGAGAGAGAGAGACACAGAGAGAGACACACAGAGACAGATAGAGACACAGAGAGACAGAGACACAGAGACACAGAGAGACAGTGAGAGAGAGAAGCTGTGTGTGTGTGTATCTCCTGTGTGTGTATCCCCTGTGTGTGTGTACACTGTGTGTGTACACTGTGTGTGTGTACACTGTGTGTGTGTACACTGTGTGTGTGTGTGTGCATTGTGTGTGTGTGTGTACACTGTGTGTGTCTACCTGTGTGTGTGTACCCTGTGTGTGTGTGTACACTGTGTGTGTGTGTACACTGTGTGTGTGTACACTGTGTGTGTGTACCCTGTGTGTGTGTACACTGTGTGTGTACACTGTGTGTGTGTGTATCCCCTGTGTGTGTGTGTACCCTGTGTGTGTGTGTGCCCTGTGTGTGTGTACCCCCTGTGTGTGTATCCCCTGTGTGTGTGTGTACCCTGTGTGTGTGTATCCCCTGTGTGTGTGTGTGTACCCCCTGTGTGTGTATACCCTGTGTGTGTGTGTACCCTGTGTCTGTGTATCCCCAGTGTGTGTACCCTGTGTCTGTGTGTGTACCCTGTGTGTGTGTGTACCCTGTGTGTGTACCCTGTGTGTGTGTACACTGTGTGTGTATCTCCTGTGTGTGTGTGTGTACCCTGTGTGTGTACCCTGTGTGTGTGTGTACCCGTGTGTGTGTGTACCCTGTGTCTGTGTGTATCCCCTGTGTGTGTGTACCCTGTGTGTGTATCCCCTGTGTGTGTGTGTGTACCCTGTGTGTGTGTGTACCCTGTGTGTTTACCCTGTGTGTGTGTGTACCCTGTGGGTGTGTGTACCCTGTGTGTGTGTGTGCCCTGTGTGTGTGTACCCCCTGTGTGTGTATCCCCTGTGTGTGTGTGTGTACCCTGTGTGTGTGTATCCCCTGTGTGTGTGTGTGTGTACCCCCTGTGTGTGTATACCCTGTGTGTGTGTGTGTGTACCCTGTGTCTGTGTATCCCCAGTGTGTGTACCCTGTGTCTGTGTGTGTACCCTGTGTGTGTGTGTACCCTGTGTGTGTACCCTGTGTGTGTGTACACTGTGTGTGTATCCCCTGTGTGTGTGTGTGTACCCTGTGTGTGTACCCTGTGTGTGTGTGTACCCGTGTGTGTGTGTACCCTGTGTCTGTGTGTATCCCCTGTGTGTGTGTACCCTGTGTGTGTATCCCCTGTGTGTGTGTGTGTACCCTGTGTGTGTGTGTACCCTGTGTGTTTACCCTGTGTGTGTGTACCCTGTGGGTGTGTGTACCCTGTGTGTGTGTGTGCCTTGTGTGTGTGTGTGTACCCTGTGTGTGTACCCTGTGTGTGTGTGTACTCTGTGTGTGTGTGTACCCTGTGTGTGTGTGTACCCTGTGTGTGAACCCATCTGTGTAACCCATCTGTGTAACCCCTGTGTGTGAACCCCTGTGTGTGTATATGTCCGCGTGTGTGTGTCCGTGCGTGTGTGTGCGTGTGTGTGTGTGCGCGTGTGTGTGCGTGTGTGTGTGTGCGCGTGTGTGTGCGTGAGTGTGTGTGCGTGCGTGTGTGTGTGCGTGTGTGTGAATGTGCGTGTGTGCGTGTGTGTGAATGTGTGTGTGTGCGTGTGTGTGAATGTGTGTGTGTGCGTGTGTGTGTGAATGTGTGTGTGTGCGTGTGTGTGAATGTGTGTGTGTGCGTGTGTGTGTGCGTGTGTGTGTGAATGTGTGTGTGTGCGTGTGTGTGCGTGTGTGTAGACATGATTGCTGAGTTGTCCCAGCATGCCCAGTTCATCACCACCACGTTCAGGCCGGAGCTACTGGAGTCAGCGGACAAATTCTACGGAGTGAAGTTCCGCCACAAAGTGATGCTCGCAGTACACACACAGTACACACACAGTACACACACACACAGTACACACATAGTACACAGTACACACACAGTACACACACAGTACACACAGTACACACACACAGTACACACACAGTTCACACACAGTACACACACAGTACACACAGTATACACAGTATACACACAGTATACACACAGTACACACACAGTACACACAGTACACACACACAGTACACACACAGTATACACAGTATACACACAGTATACACAGTATACACACAGTATACACACAGTACACACACAGTACACACACAGTATACACAGTATACACACAGTATACACACAGTACACACACAGTACACACAGTATACACACACAGTACACACACACACAGTACACACACAGTACACACACAGTACACACACAGTATACACAGTACACACACAGTACACACACAGTACACAGTACACACAGTACACAGTATACACACAGTACACACACAGTATACACACACAGTACACACACACACAGTACACACACAGTACACACAGTACACACACACAGTACACACACAGTATACACAGTACACACACACTACACACACAGTACACACACAGTACACAGTACACACAGTACACACAGTATACACACAGTACACACATAGTACACACAGTATACACACACAGTACACACACACACAGTACACACACGGTACACACACAGTACACACACAGTATACACAGTACACACACAGTACACACACAGTACACACACAGTACACAGTACACACAGTACACACACAGTACACACACAGTATACACACAGTACACACACAGTATACACACAGTACACACAGTACACACACAGTACACACACACAGTACACACAGTACACACACAGTACACACACAGTACACACAGTACACAGTATACACACAGTACACAGTACACACACAGTACACACAGTATACACACACAGTACACACAGTATACACACAGTACACACACAGTATACACACAGTACACACACAGTACACACAGTACACACACACAGTATACACACACAGTACACACACAGTACACACACAGTATACACACACAGTACACTGTACACACACAGTATACACACAGTATACACACAGTACACACACAGTACACACACAGTACACACACAGTACACACACAGTACACAGTACACACAGTACACAGTACACACAGTATACACACAGTACACACACAGTATACACACACAGTACACACACACACAGTACACACACAGTACACACAGTACACACACACAGTACACACACAGTATACACAGTACACACACAGTACACACACAGTACACACACAGTACACAGTGCACACAGTACACAGTACACACAGTATACACACAGTACACACACAGTACACACAGTATACACACACAGTACACACACACACAGTACACACACAGTACACACACAGTACACACACACAGTACACACACAGTATACACAGTACACACACAGTACACACACAGTACACAGTACACACAGTACACAGTACACACAGTACACACACAGTACACACACAGTATACACACAGTACACACACAGTACACACAGTATACACACAGTACACACACAGTACACACACACAGTACACACAGTATACACACAGTACACACACAGTACACACACAGTACACACAGTACACAGTATACACACAGTACACAGTACACACACAGTACACACAGTATACACACACAGTACACACAGTATACACACAGTACACACACAGTACACACAGTATACACACAGTACACACACAGTACACACAGTACACACACACAGTATACACACACAGTACACACACAGTACACACACAGTATACACACACAGTACACAGTACACACAGTATACACACAGTACACACACAGTACACACACACACAGTACACACAGTACACACACAGTATACACACAGTACACACACAGTATACACACAGTACACACACAGTACACACAGTACACACACAGTACACACACAGTACACACAGTACACACACAGTACACACACACAGTACACACACAGTACACACACACAGTACACACACAGTACACACACACAGTATACACACACAGTACACAGTATACACACAGTACACACACAGTATACACACAGTACACACACACAGTACACACAGTACACACACAGTACACACACAGTACACACAGTACACACACACTGTACACACACAGTACACACAGTACACACACAGTACACACACAGTACACAGTACACACACACAGTACACACACAGTACACACACAGTACACACACAGTACACACACACAGTACACACACACAGTACACACACAGTACACACACACAGTATACACAGTACACACACAGTACACACACACAGTATACACACAGTACACACACACAGTACACACACAGTACACACAGTACACACACACAGTACACACACAGTATACACACAGTACACACACAGTACACACACAGTACACACACAGTACACACACAGAACACACACAGTACACACAGTACACACACAGTATACACACAGTACACAGTACACACACAGTACACACAGTACACACACACAGTACACAGTATACACACAGTACACACACACAGTACACACACAGTACACACACACAGTACACACACACAGTACACACACACAGTACACAGTATACACACAGTACACACACACAGTACACACACACAGTACACACACAGTACACACACAGTACACACACACAGTACACACACACAGTACACACACAGTATACACAGTACACACAGTACACACACAGTACACACACACACAGTATACACGCAGAACACACACAGTACACACAGTACACACAGGACACACACACACACAGTATACACACAGTACACACACAGTACACACAGTACACAGTATACACACAGTACACACAGTACACAGTATACACACAGTACACACACACACAGTATACACGCAGAACACACACAGTACACACAGTACACAGTATACACACAGTACACACACACACACAGTATACACACAGTACACACACAGTACACACACACAGTACACACGCAGTACACACACAGTACACACACAGTACACACACACAGTACACACGCAGTACACACAGTACACACACAGTACACACACAGTACACACACACAGTACACACGCAGTACACACGCAGTACACACAGTACACACACACAGTACACACACAGTACACACACACAGTACACACACAGTACACAGTATACACACAGTATACACACAGTACACACACAGTACACACACACAGAACACACACAGTACACACACTATACACACAGTACACACACAGTACACACACAGTATACATACACAGTATATACACACAGTACACACACACAGTACACACACACAGTACACACACTCAGACAACACGCAGTACACACACACAGTATATAAACACAGTACACACACACAGTACACATACGCAGTACACACACAGTAAACACAGTACACACACACAGTACACACACAGTACACACACACAGTACACACACAGTACACACACAGTACACACGCAGTACACACACAGTACACACAGTACCAAATACACACACACAGTATATATACACACAGTATATACACACAGTATACACAGTACACACGCAGTACACACGCAGTACACACACACAGTACACACACGCAGTACACACGCAGTATACACACAGTACACACACACACAGTATACACACAGTACACACACAGTATACACACAGTACACACACACACAGTATACACACAGTACACACGCAGTACACACACAATACACACACACACAGTACACACAGTACACACACAGTACACACACACAGTACACACACACAGTACACACAGTATACACACAGTACACACACACAGTACACACTCAGTACACACACAATACACACACAGTATACACACAGTACACACACACAGTACACACACACAGTACACACTCAGTACACACGCAGTACACACGCAGTACACACGCAGTACACACGCAGAACACACAGAGTATACACACATAGTACACAACACACAGTACACACACAGTATACACACATAGTACACAACACACAGTACACACACAGTATACACACATAGTACACAACACACAGTACACACGCAGTACACACACAGTACACACACACAGTTCACACACAGTACACATGCAGTACATGCAGTATACACGCAGTACACACACAGTACACACACACAGTACACAATGTGTGTGACACTGTGTGTGTGACACTGTGTGTGACACTGTGTGTGTGACACGTGTGTGTGTAACACTGTGTGTGTGTGTGTGACACTGTGTGTGTGTGACACTTTGTGTGTGTGACACTTTGTGTGTGTGACACTGTGTGACACTGTGTGTGTAACACTGTGTGTGTGACACTGTGTGTGTGACACTGTGTGTGTGTGACACTGTGTGTGTGACACTGTGTGTGTGACACTGTGTGTGTGTGACACTGTGTGTGTGTGTGAGACACTGCGTGTGACACTTTGTGTGCGTGTGACACTGTGTGTGACACTGTGTGACACTGTGTGTGTCACACTGTGTGTGTGACACTGTGTGTGTGACACTGTGTGTGTGTGACACTGTGTATGACACTGTGTGTGTGACACGTGTGTGTGTAACACTGTGTGTGTGTGTGACACTGTGTGTGTGTGACACTTTGTGTGTGTGACACTTTGTGTGTGTGACACTGTGTGACACTGTGTGTGTGTGACACTGTGTGTGTAACACTGTGTGTGTGACACTGTGTGTGTGACACTGTGTGTGTGTGTGACACTGTGTGTGTGACACTGTGTGTGTGTGTGTGACACTGTGTGTGTGTGTGACTGTGTGTGTGTACACTGTGTGTGTGACACTGTGTGTGTGACACTGTGTGTGTGTGACACTGTGTGTGTGTGACACTGTGTGTGACACTGTGTGTGTGACACTGTGTGTGTGACACTGTGTGTGTGACACTGTGTGTGTGACACTGTGTGTGTGTGACACTGTGTGTGTGTGACACTGTGTGTGTGACACTGTGTGTGACACTGTGTGACACTGTGTGTGTGTGACACTGTGTGTGTAACACTGTGTGTGTGACACTGTGTGTGTGTGTGACACTGTGTGTGTGTGTGACAGTGTGACACTGTGTGTGTAACACTGTGTGTGTGACACTGTGTGTGTGTGACACTGTGTGTGTGTGTGACACTGTGTGTGTGACACTGTGTGTGTGTGACACTGTGTGTGTGTGTGACACTGTGTGTGACACTGTGTGACACTGTGTGTGTGACACTGTGTGACACTGTGTGACACTGTGTGACACTGTGTGTGTGTGACACTGTGTGTGACACTGTGTGTGTGACACTGCGTGTGTCACTGTGTTTGTGTCACTGTCTGTGAGACACTTTGTGTGTGACACTGTGTGTGACACTGTGTGTGTGACACTGTGTGTGACACTGTGTGTGTGACACTGTGTGTGACACTGTGTGTGTGTCACTGTGTGTGTGACACTGTGTGTGACAATGTGTGTGTGTGTGACACTGTGTGTGACACTGTGTGTGACACTGTGTGTGTGTGTCACTGTGTGTGACACTGTGTGACACTGTGTGACACTGTGTGTGTCACTGTGTGTGTATCACTGTGTGTGTAACACTGTGTGTGTGTGACACTGTGTGTGTCACTGTGTGTGTCACTGTGTGTGTAACACTGTGTGTGTGACACTGTGTGTGTGACACTGTGTGTGACACTGTGTGTGACACTGTGTGTGTGTGTGACACTGTGTGTGACACTGTGTGACACTGTGTGTGTGTGTGTGACACTGTGTGACACTGTGTGTGACACTGTGTGTGTGTGTGACACTGTGTGTGTGACACTGTGTGTGTGACACTGCGTGTGTCACTGTGTTTGTGTCACTGTCTCTGAGACACTGTGTGTGACACTGTGTGTGACACTGTGTGTGTGTCACTGTGTGTGTGACACTGTGTGTGACACTGTGTGTGTGACACTGTGTGTGTGTCACTGTGTGTGTGACACTGTGTGTGTGACAATGTGTGTGTGACAATGTGTGTGTATGTGACACTGTGTGTGTGACACTGTGTGTGACACTGTGTGTGTGACACTGTGTGTGTGTCACTGTGTGTGACACTGTGTGTGACACTGTGTGTGACACTGTGTGACACTGTGTGTGTCACTGTGTGTGTCACTGTGTGTAACACTGTGTGTGTGACACTGTGTGTGTGACACTGTGTGTGACACTGTGTGTGACACTGTGTGTGTGTGACACTGTGTGTGTGACACTGCGTGTGACACTGTGTGTGTGTGTGACACTGTGTGTGACACTGTGTGTGACACTGTGTGTTTGTGTGAGACACTGTGTGTGACACTGTGTGTGTGTGTGAGACACTGTGTGTGTGACACTGCGTGTGACACTGTGTGACACTGTGTGTGTGACACTGTGTGTGTGACACTGTGTGACACTGTGTGTGTGTGACACTGTGTGACACTGTGTGTGACACTGTGTGACACTGTGTGTGACACTGTGTGACACTGTGTGTGTGACACTGCGTGTGTCACTGTGTGTGTGACACTGTGTGTGACACTGTGTGTGACACTGTGTGTGTGACACTGTGTGTGTGACACTGTGTGACACTGTGTGTGTGTGTCACTGTGTGTGTGTCACTGTGTCTAGGTCAGTCACATCGATGTGATCTCGGCGGAGCAAGCCAAGGACTTTGTGGAAGATGACACCACTCACGGCTAGAGAGAGATGCAGAGAGAGCTGTACATATACACACACTACACACACTACACTACACACACACTACACACACCACACTACACACAAACACCACACTACACACAAACACCACACTCCACACCCCCTCACAGCCACACATTCCTGGGTGTGAGGCCTATCCCCATGGGGAGTGTTCACTAGGCTTGCTTCCCATGGGGTTCCTCATCCCGTAGCTCACCCACAGTGGAACTGCCATGGATCTACCCACCTACTCACCCACCCACTCACCCACCCACCTACTCACCCACTCACCCACTCACTCACCCACTCACTCACCCACTCACCCACCTACTCACCCACCCACTCACTCACCCACTCACTCACCCACTCACTCACCCACCAACTCACCCACTCACTCACCCACTCACTCACCCACCTACTCACCCACCCACTCACCCACCCACCTACTCACCCACTCACCCACTCACTCACCCACTCACCCACTCACTCACCCACTCACCCACCTACTCACCCACCCACTCACTCACCCACTCACTCACCCACTCACTCACCCACCTACTCACCCACTCACTCACCCACTCACTCACCCACCTACTCACCCACCCACTCACCCACCCACCTACTCACCCACTCACCCACTCACTCACCCACTCACCCACTCACTCACCCACTCACCCACCTACTCACCCACCAACTCACTCACCCACTCACCCACCCACCTACTCACCCACCTACTCACCCACCTACTCACCCACCCACTCACCCACCCACCTACTCACCCACCTACTCACCCACCCATTCACCCACCTACTCACCCACCTACTCACTCACCCACCCACCTACTCACCCACCTACTCACCCACTCACCCACCCACCTACTCACCCACCCACCTACTAACCCACTCACCCACCCACCCACCTACTCACCCACCCGACCACTCAGTGAGTCGGCGTGCGCCAGTCTGCACACACACACACACGCACGTGTGTGTGTGTGTGTGTGAATCAGCACACACACACACACACGTGTGCGAGCCGACACGCGTGTGTGTGTATGTGCGAATCGGCACACACACACACACACACGTGTGTGTGTGTGTGTGCGAATTGGCACACACACACGCGTGTGCGAATCAGCACACACACACATGTGTGTGTGTGTGCAGACTGGCACACACACACACACACACGTGTGTGTGTGTGTGTGCAGACTGGCACACACACACACACACACGTGTGTGTGTGTGTGTGCAGACTGGCACACACACACACACACACGTGTGTGTGTGTGTGTGCAGACTGGCACACACACACACACACACGTGTGTGTGTGTGTGTGCAGACTGGCACACACACACACACACACGTGTGTGTGTGTGTGTGATCGCTCACGAAGCCGCGGAACAGAAACACCCCGAGTTGGATTCCCGCTCGCGGCCATCTGCCACATCTATGGGGGTCCAGGAGGGGGGTCCAGGCGGGGGGGGGTCTATGGGGGTCCAGGCGGGGGGGGTCTATGGGGGTCCAGGCGGGGGGGGGGTCTATGGGGGGTCCAGTTACTCAGCCGTTTTGTGTTTAGTTTCGTCCGAAACGCGTTGCGGTGTGTCAGCGTCTCACCACGGGGAGGGAGAGAGACAGAGAGAGACATGGAGAGAGTCATTGTGAGAGAGAGAGGCATTGTGATAGAGTAACTAGGAGAGAGAGAGACTAGGAGAGAGTCTAGGAGAGAGAGAGAGGCATTGTGATAGAGTAACTAGGAGAGAGAGAGAGACTAGGAGAGAGTCTAGGAGAGAGAGAGAGTCTAGGAGAGAGAGAGAGAGACATTGTGATAGAGTAACTAGGAGAGAGAGACTAGGAGAGAGTCTAGGAGAGAGAGAGAGAGAGACATTGTGATAGAGTAACTAGGAGAGAGAGAGACTAGGAGAGAGTCTAGGAGAGAGAGAGGCATTGTGATAGAGTAACTAGGAGAGAGAGAGAGACTAGGAGAGAGTCTAGGAGAGAGAGAGAGTCTAGGAGAGAGAGAGACATTGTGATAGAGTAACTAGGAGAGAGAGACTAGGAGAGAGTCTAGGAGAGAGAGAGAGACATTGTGATAGAGTAACTAGGAGAGAGAGAGACTAGGAGAGAGGCATTGTGATAGAGTAACTAGGGGAGAGAGAGAGACTAGGAGAGAGACATTGTGAGAGAGACTAGGAGAGAGTCTAGGAGAGAGTCTAGGAGAGAGAGAGACATTGTGATGAGTAACTAGGAGAGAGAGACTAGGAGAGAGTCTAGGAGAGAGAGAGGCATTGTGATAGAGTAACTAGGAGAGAGAGAGAGACATTGTGATAAGAGTAACTAGGAGAGAGAGAGAGAGACTAGGAGAGAGTCTAGGAGAGAGAGAGACATTGTGATAGAGTAACTAGGAGAGAGAGAGAGACTAGGAGAGAGTCTAGGAGAGAGAGAGACATTGTGATAGAGTAACTAGGAGAGAGAGAGACTAGGAGAGAGTCTAGGAGAGAGAGAGGCATTGTGATAGAGTAACTAGGAGAGAGAGACTGAGAGAGGCATTGTGATAGAGTAACTAGGAGAGAGAGAGAGACTAGGAGAGAGTCTAGGAGAGAGAGAGACATTGTGATAGAGTAACTAGGAGAGAGAGACTGAGAGAGGCATTGTGATAGAGTAACTAGGAGAGAATAACTAGGAGAGAGAGAGAGACTAGGAGAGACACATGGTGAGAGAGACTAGGAGAGAGAGACTAGGAGAGAGTCTAGGAGAGAGAGAGACATTGTGATGAGTAACTAGGAGAGAGAGAGAGAGACACATTGTGAGAGAGACTAGGATAGAGAGACTGAGAGAGATAGGTGGAGAGAGAGACTAGGAGAGAGAGAGAGAGACATTGTGATAGAGTAACTAGGAGAGAGAGACTGAGAGAGACATTGTGATAGAGTAACTAGGAGAGAGAGACTGAGAGAGACATTGTGATAGAGTAACTACGAGAGACTAGGCGAGAATAACTAGGAGAGAGAGGCTAGCAGAGAGATAGTGAGAGAGACTAGGAGAGACATATGGAGACTCAGACTGAGAGAGAGTAACTAGGAGAGAGACTGGTAGAGTAACTAGGAGAGAGAGATGATGAGAGAGAGACTAGGAGAGAGACATTGTGAGAGAGACTGAGAGTCACTAGGAGAGAGTCACTAGGACAGAGACTGAGAGAGTAACTAGGAGAGAGAGAGATGGTGAGAGAGACAGAGAGAGTAACTAGGAGAGAGACTGGGAGAGAGGGAGACTATGAGAGAGACTGAGAGAGTAACTAGGAGAGAGGGAGATGGTGAGAGAGACAGAGAGAGTAACTAGGAGAGAGACTGGGAGAGAGGGAGACTATGAGAGAGACTGAGAGAGTAACTAGGAGAGAGGGAGATGGTGAGAGAGACAGAGAGAGTAACTAGGAGAGAGACTGGGAGAGAGGGAGACTATGAGAGAGTAACTAGGAGAGAGGGAGATGGTGAGAGTAACTAGGAGAGAGACTGGGAGAGAGGGAGACTATGAGAGAGACTGAGAGAGTAACTAGGAGAGAGGGAGATGGTGAGAGAGACAGAGAGAGTAACTAGGAGAGAGACTGGGAGAGAGGGAGACTATGAGAGAGACTGAGAGAGTAACTAGGAGAGACTAGGAGAGAGACATTGTGAGAGATAGACTGAGAGAGTAACTAGGGAGAGAGTCTAGGAGAGACATTGTGAGAGAGATGGAGACTCAGACTGAGTAACTAGGAGAGAGAGAGTCTTAAGAGAGAGACTAGGGGAGAGAGACTGAGAGAGTAACTAGGAGAGAGATGGAGACTCAGACTGAGAGAGTAGCTAGCAGAGAGAGACTGAGAGAGTCTAGGGGAGAGAGAGATGGTGAGAGAGACTGAGAGAGTAACTAGGGAGAGAGTAACTAGGAGAGAGACAAAGGCGGCCGAGTTGACGACGTGGCTTTGTTGGTGATGAGTCGCTGCTCCTCGCTCCTGACAGGCGTCCTCCTCTTGCCACGGCCAGACAGCCCTGTCAGCAGAGGCTACCTGGGGGAGCTTTGTCGTTATGTTGATGATGTTCATGGTGGTTGTTGTTGATGTTGTTGTTGTTTACCTGACGTTATAATCTCGCTGTCTCGTGTTTGAGTGTGAGTGTATGATTGTGTGTGAGTGTGGGTGTATGATTGTGTTTGAGTGTGAGGGAGTATGATTGTGTGAGTATGATTGTGTTTGAGTGAGTATGATTGTGTTTGAGTGTGAGTGAGTATGATTGTGTGTGAGTATGATTGTGTGTGAGTATGATTGTGTGTGAGTGTGCGTGTATGGTTGTGTGTGAGTGAGTATGATTGTGTGTGAGTGAGTATGATTGTGTGTGAGTGTATAATTGTGTTTGAGTGTGAGTGAGTATGATTGTGTTTGAGTATGAGTGAGTATGATTGTGTGTGAGTGTGTATGATTGTGTTTGAGTGTATGATTGTGTGTGAGTGTGCGTGTATGATTGTGTGTGAGTGTATGATTGTGTTTGAGTGTGAGTATGATTGTGTTTGAGTGTGAGTATGATTGTGTGTGAGTGAGTATGATTGTGAGTGAGTATGATTGTGTTTGAGTGTGAGTCAGTATGATTTTTTTTGGTTGTGAGTCAGTATGATTGTGTTTGAGTGAGTATGATTGTGTTTGAGTGTATGATTGTGTGTGAGTGTGCGTGTATGATTGTGTTTGAGTGTGAGTGAGTATGATTGTGTTTGAGTGTATGATTGTGTTTGAGTGTATGATTGAGTGTGCGTGTATGATTGTGTGTGAGTGAGTATGATTGTGTGTGAGTGAGTATGATTGTGTTTGAGTGTATGATTGTGTTTGAGTGTGAGTGAGTATGATTGTGTGTGAGTGTTACAAACACAATAAACGACATTTCGTGTTACAGACATTCGCCTGGTGTCGTATGGTGGTGGTGTAGTGTGGTGGTGGTGTAGTGTGGTTGTAGTGGTTCCGTAGTGTGGTTGTAGTGGTGGTGGTGTAGTGTGGTTGTAGTGGTGGTGTAGTTTGGTAGTGGTGTGGTAGTGATGGTGTAGTGTGGTGGTGGTGGTGTAGTGTAGTAGTGGTGGAGTAGTGTGGTGGTGGTGTAGTGTGGTTGTGGTGGTGTAGTGTGGTTACAGTGATGGTGTGTGGCGGTCGTGTACTGTGTGGTGGTGGTTGTGTAGTGTGGTTACCTGGGGGAGCTTTACCTGACTAGAAGCACTTGCCCCTACGGCCCTGCTAGAGGCTACCTGGGGGAGCTTTGTCTGTGTCTCAGCACTTGCCCCTACAGCCCTGCTAGAGGCTACCTGGGGGAGCTTTGTCTGTGTCCCGGCACTTGCCCCCTGCAGCCCTGCTAGAGGCTACCTGGGGGAGCTTTGTCTGTGTCTCAGCACTTGCCCCTACAGCCCTGCTAGAGGCTACCTGGGGGAGCTTTGTCTGTGTCTCAGCACTTGCCCCTACAGCCCTGCTGGAGGCTACCTGGGGGAGCTTTGTCTGTGTCTCAGCACTTGCCCCTACAGCCCTGCTAGAGGCTACCTGGGGGAGCTTTGTCTCTGGTCACGGCTTTCGGCCTCACGAGACCCGGTTCCGTTGCGTTCCTGAGTCGCCTGGACACCAAAGCCAAAGATCCCCCAGGTAGCCTCTAGCAGGGCTGTTGGGGCAAGTGCTGAGACACAGACAAAGCTCCCCCAGGTAGCCTCTAGCAGGGCTGTTGGGGCAAGTGGTGTTAGGAGCGAGTAGTAGGGAGCTGGATGAGTGACTTGGGGAGTGACTTGGTGAGTAACTTAGTGACTGGCTGAGTGAGTGACTTGGTGAGTGACTTGGTGAATGGCTGAGTGAGTGACTTAGCGACTGGCTGAGTGACTGGCTGAGCGAGTGACTTAGTGACTGGCTGAGTGAGTGACTTGGTGAGTGACTTAGTGACTGGCTGAGTGAGTGGCTGAGTGAGTGACTTGGTAAGTGACTTAGTGACTGGCTGAGTGAGTGGCTGAGTGAGTGACTTGGTGAATGACTTAGTGACTGGCTGAGCGAGTGACTTAGTGACTGACTGAGTGAGTGACTTGGTGACTGGCTGAGTGAGTAACTTGGTGAGTGACTTGGTGAGTAACTTGGTGAGTGACTTGGTGAGTAACTTGGTGAGTGACTTAGTGACTGGTTGAGTGAGTGGCTGAGTGAGTGACTTGGCGAGTAACTTGGTGAGTAACTTGGTGAGTAACTTGGCGAGTGACTTGGTGAGTGACTTGGTGAGTGACTTAGTGACTGGTTGAGTGAGTGGCTGAGTGAGTGACTTGGCGAGTAACTTGGTGAGTAACTTGGTGAGTGACTTGGTGAGTAACTTGGTAAGTGACTTGGCGAGTGACTTGGTGAGTGACTTGGTAAGTGACTTGGTGAGTGACTTGGTGAGTGACTTGGTGAGTAACTTGGTGAGTGACTTGGTGAGTAACTTGGCGAGTAACTTGGCGAGTGACTTGGCGAGTGACTTGGTGAGTAACTTGGTAAGTAACTTGGTGAGTGACTTGGTGAGTAACTTGGTGAGTGACTTGGTAAGTAACTTGATAAGTAACTTGGTGAGTGACTTGCCGAGTAACTTGGCGAGTAACTTGGTAAGTGACTTGGTAAGTAACTTGGTGAGTAACTTGGCGAGTAACTTGGTGAGTAACTTGGTAAGTAACTTGGTGAGTAACTTGGTGAGTGACTTGGTGAGTAACTTGGCGAGTAACTTGGTGAGTAACTTAGTGACTTGGTGAGTGACTTGGTGAGTAACTTGGTGAGTGACTTAGTAACTTGGTGAGTGACTTGGTGAGTGGCTTGGTGAGTAACTTGGCGAGTAACTTGGTGAGTAACTTAGTGACTTGGTGAGTGACTTAGTAACTTGGTGAGTGACTTGGTGAGTGGCTTGGTAAGTAACTTGGTGAGTAACTTGGTGAGTAACTTGGCGAGTAACTTGGCGAGTAACTTGGTGAGTGGCTGAGTGAGTAACTTGGTGAGTGACTTGGTGAGTAACTTGGTGAGTGACTTGGTGAGTAACTTGGTAAGTGACTTGGTGAGTGACTTGGTGAGTAACTTGGTGAGTGACTTGGCGAGTAACTTGGTGAGTAACTTGGCGAGTAACTTGGTGAGTGACTTAGTGAGTGACTTGGTGAGTAACTTGGTAAGTGACTTGGTGAGTGACTTGGTGAGTAACTTGGTAAGTAACTTGGTGAGTAACTTGGTAAGTGACTTGGTGAGTAACTTGGTGAGTAACTTGGTGAGTAACTTGGTAAGTGACTTGGTGAGTGACTTAGTAAGTGACTTGGTGACTGGCTGAGTGACTTGGTGAGTAACTTGGTGAGTGACTGGCTGAGTAACTTGGTGAGTAACTTGGTGAGTAACTCAGTCGCCAGACGAGCGGAAACTGCGGCCGTCGTGACGTCACCACAGCAGCGTGTGAACTTTAACAGCTGAGACACAAAGATCCCCCAGGTAGCCTCGAGGCAGGGCTGAGTGTGTACACAGGTGTGAGTGTGTACAGGTGTGTGTACACAGGTGTAGGTGTGTACAGGTGAGTGTGTACAGGTGTAGGTGTGTACAGGTGAGTGTACACAGGTGTGAGTGTACACAGGTGAGAGTGTACAGGTGTATGTGTGTACAGGTGTAGGTGTGTACAGGTGAGTGTACACAGGTGTGAGTGTGTACACAGGTGAGAGTGTGTACAGGTGAGAGTGTGTACAGGTGTAGGTGTGTACACAGGTGTGAGTGTACACAGGTGTGGGTGTGTACAGGTGTAGGTGTGTACAGGTGTGTGTACAGGTGTAGGTGTGTACAGGTGTAGGTGTGTACAGGTGTAGGTGTGTACAGGTGAGAGTGTACAGGTGAGAGTGTACAGGTGAGAGTGTGTGTACAGGTGTAGGTGTGTACAGGTGTAGGTGTTTACACAGGTGTGAGTGTGTACAGGTGTAGGTGTGTACACAGGTGTAGGTGTGTACAGGTGAGTGTGTGTACACAGGTGACAGTGTGTACAGGTGTAGGCATGAACAGGTGTGAGTGTGTACAGGTGTAGGTGTGTACAGGTGTGTGTACAGGTGTAGGTGTGTACAGGTGTAGGTGTGTACACAGGTGTAGGTGTGTACAGGTGTAGGTGTGTACACAGGTGAGAGTGTGTGTACAGGTGTAGGTGTGTACACAGGTGATAGTGTGTACACATGTGTAGGTGTGTACAGGTGATAGTGTGTACACAGGTGTGTACACAGGTGAGAGTGTGTACACAGGTGTAGGTGTGTACACAGGTGTAGGTGTGTACACAGGTGTAGGTGTGTACACAGGTGAGACTGTGTACACAGGTGTGGGTGTGTACAAGTGTGTGTGTACAGGTGAGAGTGTGTACAGATGTGTGTGTACAGGTGTGAGTGTAGAGGTGTGTGAGTGTACAGGTGTCTGTGTATGTACAGGTAACGGGAGCGGTAGTGTAGCGGTTAGCGCTACGCTGCGCTACGAACCTGGCGACCCGGGTTCGATTCCCGCTCACGGCCAACACCAGTGACGATTATCTGAACCGGTGCCCGGCCTCCCCTAGGTCGACTCAGCCTTCAATGAGTACCTGGTGCGGTGGATAAAAACATCGCCACTGGGGAGACAAAGGCGGTCGGGCGTGGTGCTGGCCACCCACCCCCTCGTGTACCGTTCCGGCCTTCATAGGTGCTCGCTAACAGCACTTGCCCCTACAGTCTGTCAAGGCTATAAGGGGGATCTTTGTCTTTGTGTGCACAGGTGTAGTGTGTGCGCAGGTGTGAGTGTATAAAGGGGAGCTGGGAGGAGTTCCGGGTTCAGCTGTTTGCTGTTTGTCGCTGTCGCTGTTTGTCGCTCGCTCGCTCGCTATGAAGGCCGCGGTCATCTCGCTCGTGGTGATGGTGGTGGTGGTGATGATGGTGGCTGTGGGTAAGTGGTGTGAGAGCCGTCTGTGGGCAGTGTATGTGTACCTGTGTGTGTACCTGTGTGTGTACCTGTGTGTCTGTGTGTGTACCTGTGTGTCTGTGTGTGTAACTGTGTGTGTATGTGTACCTGTGTGTGTGTCTACCTGTGTGTAATACCTGTTTGTGTGTGTACTTGTGTGTGTGTACCTGTGTGTGTGTGTGTGTACCTGTGTGTGTGTGTGTGTACCTGTGTGTGTGTGTGTGTACCTGTGTGTGTGTGTGTACCTGTGTGTGTGTGTGTACCTGTGTGTGTGTGTGTACCTGTGTGTGTGTGTACACCTGTGTGTGTGTACACCTGTGTGTGTGTACACCTGTGTGTGTGTGTGTACACCTGTGTGTGTGCGTGTACCTGTGTGTGTGCGTGTACCTGTGTATGTGTGTACCTGTGTATGTGTGTACCTGTGTGTGTGTGTAAGAAACATTTAGGCTGGCCTGCCTACGATCCATCCTGGGTTTAACCAGGCTGGATTGTGTGAGGAGCTCACAAATCCTTGAAAGATCTGGGCAAGGTCCCATCGGTGAGCTCCTCCGGCAGGCAAGGCTGCGATGGCTGGGTCATGTAGCCCGCATGCCCAGCCACCGCATGCCGAAACAGCTTTTGTTTGGCCGGATCGTGGGGGCTAAACGGGCGCGGCACGGGCTAGAGAAGAGATGGAGTGACGTGGTACAGGAGGACGTGGAGCTGAGTGGACTTGCCGATGATTGGTACCAGCAGTGTCAAGATCGGCCTCTGTGGAGGAGGCTCGTGAAGGATGCTACTGGGCAGTTGGAGGCAGTCGCCCTCCAACAACAACGGAGGGCGGAGGAGCGACGCTCACAACAACGAGCGGAGCGCCGGGTGGCTAAAGCACAGCGGGTTGGCACAGTAGGGGGCACAGGTGGTGCATCAGCCAGTCATCTCAGTCAGTCGACCCGTGGCACCTGCTGGGTCTGCCCCGTGACCTCCTGCCAGCGGGCGTTCGACACTTCACGTGGCCTCAGGGTGCACATAGCCTGGCACAAGCGTCGTGGTGACGTCAACGCCACTTAGTGGCGAATGGCGGTTGTTGTTGTTGTTGTGTGTAGTGTGTGTCTATGTGTGTGTGTGTACCTGTGTGTGTGTGTGTACCTGTGTGTGTGTGTGTATACCTGTGTGTGTGTGTACCTGTGTGTGTCTACCTGTGTGTGTATGTCTACCTGTGTGTGTGTGTACCTGTGTGTGTGTGTGTACCTGTGTGTGTGTCTACCTGTGTGTGTCTACACACACACAGGTAGACAAACAGCGATAGTGTAGCGGTTAGCGCTACGCTGCGCTATGAACCTGGCGACCCGGGTTCGATTCCCGCTCACGGCCAACACCAGTGACGATTATCTGAACCGGTCCCGAGCCTCCCCTAGGTCGACTCAGCCTCAAATGAGTACCTGGTGCGGTGTGTAATAAACATCGCCACAAGGGAGACAAAGGCGGTCGGGCGTGGTGCTGGCCACCCACCCCCTCGTGTACCGTTCCGGCCTTCATAGGTGCTCGCTAACAGCACTTGCCCCTACAGTCTGTTAAGGCTATATGGGGGATCTTTGTCTACCTGTGTGTGTACACTTTGTGTGTGTGTGTGTACCTGTGTGTGTGTACACTGTGTGTGTGTACACTGTGTGTGTGTGTACACTGTGTGTGTGTGTACACTGTGTGTGTGTACCCTGTGTGTGTGTACACTGTGTGTGTGTGTACACTGTGTGTGTGTGTGTGTACACTGTGTGTGTGTGTGTACACTGTGTGTGTGTGTGTACACTGTGTGTGTGTGTGTACACTGTGTGTGTACACTGTGTGTGTGTACCCTGTGTGTGTCTACCTGTGTGTGTGTACCCTGTGTGTATGTGTGTGTACACTGTGTGTGTGTGTACACTGTGTGTGTGTCTACCTGTGTGTGTGTGTACCTGTGTGTGTGTCTACCTGGGTGTGTGTACCCTGTGTGTCACTATGTGTACACTGTGTGTGTGTGTGTACACTGTGTGTGTGTGCGTGTACACTGTGTGTGTGCATGTACACTGTGTGTGTGCGTGTGTACACTGTGTGTGTGTGTACACTGTGTGTGTGTGCATGTACACTGTGTGTGTGTGCATGTACACTGTGTGTGTGCGTGTGTACACTGTGTGTGTGTGTGTACACTGTGTGTGTGTGTACCTGTGTGTGTGTGTACACTGTGTGTGTGTGTCTACCTGTGTGTGTGTACACTGTGTGTGTGTGTACACTGTGTGTGTGTGTACACTGTGTGTCTAGCTGTGTGTGTACACTGTGTGTGTGTGTGTCTACCTGTGTGTGTGCACACTGTGTGTGTGCGTATGTGTACACTGTGTGTGTGTACACTGTGTGTGTGTGTGTGTCACTGTGTGTGTATCACTGTGTGTGTGTGTCACTGTGTGTGTATCACTGTGTGTGTGTGTATCACTGTGTGTGTGTGTACACTGTGTGTGTGTGTACACTGTGTGTGTGTACACTGTGTGTGTGTACACTGTGTGTGTGTGTGTGTACACTGTGTGTGTGTACACTGTGTGTGTGTACACTGTGTGTGTGTGTGTACTGTTTGTGTGTCTACCTGTGTGTGTGTGTACTGTTTGTGTGTCTACCTGTGTGTGTGTGTGTACACTGTGTGTGTACACTGTGTTTGTACACTGTGTGTGTACACTGTGTGTGTGTGTACACTGTGTGTGTGTGTACACTGTGTGTGTGTGTACACTGTGTGTGTACACTGTGTGTGTGTGTGTACACTGTGTGTGTGTGTGTACACTGTGTGTGTGTGTGTACACTGTGTGTGTGTGTGTACACTGTGTGTGTGTGTACACTGTGTGTGTACACTGTGTGTGTGTACACTGTGTGTGTACACTGTGTGTGTGTACACTGTGTGTGTGTCCACTGTGTGTGTGTACACTGTGTGTGTGTGTACACTGTGTGTGTGTACACTGTGTGTGTGTACACTGTGTGTGTGTACACTGTGTGTGTGTGTGTGTACACTGTGTGTGTGTGTGTGTACACTGTGTGTGTGTGTGTACACTGTGTGTGTGTGTGTACACTGTGTGTGTGTGTACACTGTGTGTGTGTGTGTACAATGTGTGTGTGTACTCGCAGGGGAGGGCCAGGACATCCAGAAGAGTGAAGGACAGGAGAGAGAAGTGAGACAACACTCACTCATTCACTCACTCATACACTCACTCATACACTCACTAAGTCACTCACTCATACACTCACTCATACACTCACTCACTCATACACTCACTCACTCATACACTCACTCACTCATACACTCACTCATACACTCACTCATACACTCACTCATACACTCACTCACTCATACACTCACTCATACACTCACTCACTCATACACTCACTCACTCATACACTCACTCATACACTCACTCATACACTCACTCATACACTCACTCACTCATACACTCACTCATTCACTCACTCATACACTCACTCATTCACTCACTCACTCATACACTCACTCATACACTCACTCATACACTCACTCATTCACTCACTCATACACTCATACACTCACTCACTCATACACTCACTCATACACTCACTCATACACTCACTCATACACTCACTCACTCATACACTCACTCATACACTCACTCATACACTCACTCACTCATACACTCACTCATACACTCACTCACTCATACACTCACTCACTCATACACTCATACACTCACTCACTCATACACTCACTCATACACTCACTCACTCATACACTCACTCATACACTCACTCATACGCTCACTCATACGCTCACTCATACGCTCACTCATACACTCACTCATACACTCACTCATACACTCACTCATATACTCACTCATACACTCACTCATACACTCACTCACTCATATACTCACTCACTAATACACTCACTCATACACTCACTCATACACTCACTCACTCATACACTCACTCACTCATACACTCACTCACTCATACACTCACTCACTCATGCACTCACTCACTCATACACTCACTCACTCATGCACTCACTCACTCATACACTCATACACTCACTCATACACTCACTCATACACTCACTCACTCATACACTCACTCACTCATACACACACTCACTTATACACTCACTCACTCACTCATACACACACTCACTCATACACTCACTCATACACACACTCACTCATACACTCACTCACTCACCCACTCACTCACTCATACACTCACTCACTCACCCACTCACTCATACACTCACTCATACACTCACTCACCCACTCACTCACTCATACACTCACTCATACACTGACTCACTCATACACTCACTTACTCACCCACTCACTCACTCATACACTCACTCATACACTCACTCATACACTCACTCATACACTCATACACTCACTCACTCATTCATACACTCATTCATACACTCATACACTCATTCATACACTCACTTATACACTCACTCACACACTCACTCACTCATACACTCACTCATACACTCATACACTCACTCACACACTCACTCACTCATACACTCACTCATACACTCATACACTCACTCACTCACACACTCATACACTCATTCATACACTCATTCACTCACTCATACACTCACTCATACACTCACTCATACACTCACTCATACACTCACTCACACACTCACTCACTCATACACTCACTCATACACTCATACACTCACTCACTCATACACTCACTCACTCACACACTCATACACTCATTCATACTCTCACTCTCACTCACTCATACACTCATACACTCACTCATACACTCATACACTCACTCATACACTCACACACTCACTCATACACTCACTCACTAATACACTCATTCATACACTCACTCACTCATACACTCACTCACTCATACACTCACTCACTCACTCATACACTCATACACTCACTCACTCATACACTCATACACTCACTCATACACTCACACACTCACTCATACACTCACTCACTAATACACTCATTCATACACTCACTCACTCATACACTCACTCACTCATACACTCACTCACTCACTCATACACTCACTCACTCACCCACTCACTCACTCACCCACTCACTCACTCATACACTCACTCACTCACCCACTCACTCACTCATACACTCACTCACTCATACACTCACTCACCCACTCACTCACTCATACACTCACTCATACACTGACTCACTCATACACTCACTTACTCACCCACTCATTCACTCATACACTCACTCATACACTCACTCACTTATACACTCACTCACTCATACACTCACTCACTCACTTATACACTCACTCACTTATACACTCACTCATACACTCACTCACTTATACACTCACTCACTTATACACTCACTCACTCATACACTCACTCACTCATACACTCACTCACTCATACACTCATACACTCACTTACTCACCCACTCACTCACTCATACACTCACTCATACACTCACTCACTCACACACTCACTCACCCACCCACTCACCCACCCACTCACCCACCCACTCACTCACTCACCCACTCACTCACCCACTCACCCACCCACCCACCCACTCACCCACTCACCCACTCACCCACCCACCCACCCACTCACCCACTCACCCACTCACCCACTCACACACCCACTCACCCACCCACTCACCCACCCACTCACTCACCCACTCACTCACCCACCCACCCATTCACTCACTCACCCACCCACTCACTCACCCACTCACCCCCCCCCACCACCCCCCCCACCACCCCCCCCCCCACCACCCCCCCACCACCCCCCCACCACCACCCCCCCACCACCCCCCCCCCACCACCCCCCCACCACCCCCCCCACCACCACCCCCCCACCACCCCCCCACCACCCCCCCACCACCCCCCCCCCACCCCCCACCACCACCCCCCCACCACCCCCCCACCCCCCACCACCCCCCCACCACCCCCCCCCCACAGGCTGACTGCTCTTCCTTCTCCGCGATGCTCCCGGGCTGTCCCAGGAACTTTGCCGCCGTCTGTGGCTCAGACGGCCGCGAATACCCCAACGAGTGCACGCTCTGTGCACACAACGTGTGAGTAGGGTGCACCTAGCCTGGCACTGAGACAACCTGTGAGTAGGGTGCACGCTCTGTGCACACAACCTGTGAGTAGGGTGCACCTAGCCTGGCACCGACATGACCTGTGAGTAGGGTGCACCTAGCCTGGCACTGAGACAACCTGTGAGTAGGGTGCACCTAGCCTGGCACTGAGACAACCTGTGAGTAGGGTGCACGCTCTGTGCACACAACCTGTGAGTAGGGTGCACCTAGCCTGGCACTGAGACAACCTGTGAGTATGGTGCACCTAGCCTGGCACTGAGACAACCTGTGAGTAGGGTGTGCACACAACCTGTGAGTAGGGTGCACCTAGCCTGGCACTGAGACAGCCTGTGAGTAGGGTGCACCTAGCCTGGCACTGACACAACCTGTGAGTAGGGTGCACGCTGTGTGCACACAACCTGTGAGTATGGTGCACCTAGCCTGGCACTGAGACAACCTGTGAGTATGGTGCACCTAGCCTGGCACTGTCACAACCTGTGAGGAGTGTGTGCACCTAGCCTGGCACTGAGACAGCCTGTGAGTAGTGTGTGCACCTAGCCTGGCACTGAGACAGCCTGTGAGTATGGTGCACCTAGCCTGGCACCGACATGACCTGTGAGTAGGGTGCACCTAGCCTGGCACTGACATGACCTGTGAGTATGGTGCACCTAGCCTGGCACTGTCACAACCTGTGAGTAGGGTGCACCCTCTGTGCACACAACCTGTGAGTATGGTGCACCTAGCCTGGCACCGACATGACCTGTGAGTAGGGTGCACCTAGCCTGGCACCGACACAACCTGTGAGTATGGTGCACCTAGCCTGGCACCGACACAGCCTGTGAGTATGGTGCACCTAGCCTGGCACCGACACAGCCTGTGAGTATGGTGCACCTAGCCTGGCACTGACACAACCTGTGAGTAGGGTGTGCACCTAGCCTGGCACTGAGACAGCCTGTGAGTAGGGTGCACCTAGCCTGGCACCGACACAGCCTGTGAGTATGGTGCACCTAGCCTGGCACTGACATGACCTGTGAGTATGGTGCACCTAGCCTGGCACTGACATGACCTGTGAGTAGGGTGCACCTAGCCTGGCACTGACATGACCTGTGAGTATGGTGCACCTAGCCTGGCACTGACATGACCTGTGAGTAGGGTGCACCTAGCCTGGCACTGAGACAGCCTGTGAGTATGGTGCACCTAGCCTGGCACTGACACAACCTGTGAGTAGGGTGTGCACCTAGCCTGGCACTGACACAACCTGTGAGTATGGTGCACCTAGCCTGGCACCGACACAGCCTGTGAGTATGGTGCACCTAGCCTGGCACTGACACAACCTGTGAGTAGGGTGTGCACCTAGCCTGGCACTGAGACAGCCTGTGAGTAGGGTGTGCACCTAGCCTGGCACTGACACAACCTGTGAGTAGGGTGTGCACCTAGCCTGGCACTGACACAACCTGTGAGTAGGGTGCACCTAGCCTGGCACTGACACAACCTGTGAGTATGGTGCACCTAGCCTGGCACTGATACAACCTGTGAGTAGGGTGCACCTAGCCTGGCACGGACACGTGTGTATGTGTGTTTATGTGTCTGTGTGTGTTTATGTGTTTGTGTGTCTGTGTGTGTTTATGTGTCTGTGTGTACCTGTGTGTGTATGTGTCCGTGTGTGTATACCTGTGTGTGTGTGTCTACCTGTGTGTGTGTCTACCTGTGTGTGTGTCTACCTGTGTGTGTGTGTACCTGTGTGTGTGTGTGTACCTGTGTGTGTGTGTCTACCTGTGTGTGTGTCTACCTGTGTGTGTCTACCTGTGTGTGTGTGTACCTGTGTGTGTACGTGTGTGTGTGTGTGTGTCTACCTATGTGTGTGTGTGTATTTGTGTGTACTGCACAGATGCCATATTTTTTCTGTCCGTCTGCTACAGTAGAGGTGTAGGGAATTCCACCAAGACCTACATCCCTGCTTTATTGACCTGGTCAAGGCCTATGAGACCATCAGTAGGCCTGGCCTCTGGGTCGTTCTTCGTGCTTTTGGAGTCCCTGACCCTCCGTTCTGAAACCGCTGTCCTACCTCAAAGTGTCCTCCTCTACCGGTGCAGATAGTTTTCCCGTCTTTGCTCTGCTAACTGTTGGTCACCTAATGTACAAACCTATAGCCCCATATTTTCAACCTGTCCATCAAAGGAGCATCAGTTCCTCTAGAATGGAAACATTCCTATGTCCGTCCACTTCGCAAAGGGGGGCCCTTAAGATGATCCCGATAACTACCGGCCTATCTCAATTTCGTCCCCGTTGATGGAAAATCTTCGAAAAATGATTGAACTACCAAATTAGCGGTTTCCTGTCCACCGACAATCTACCACATCTAAAACAATCTGGGTTCCGCAAAAAAAAAATACAGCTGCATTAGACTCTCCGAATCAAATTTACAATAGCCTTGATAATAAGCGGTACTGTTACCTGTCTTTTTCTTGACCTGTCCAAAGCTTTCGATACAGTAGACCACAACACCCCCTGCTTAGTAAACTAAGTTGCCTCGGTGTTCTCCCGAAAACGCGGTACAATGGTTAAAAGATTTCCTCTTTTCTCGCACCCAAGCTGTGCTCACAGATGGTTGGAGGTCAAACGGCGTCAAGATAACTCAAGGGGTTCCACAGGGTTCCATCCTCGGGCCCCCCCTTGTTCTCTCTCTACGTCAATGACTTGGGCACTGACCCGGATCATTCCGGGGTAAATCTTTTTGCAGATGACACGATACTGATTACTGCTGGCCGCTCTCCGGATGACGGTGATTACTAAGCTCTCCAGGGCGATTTCAACAAACTACAACATCAGCTAGCTGCTCTTAAACTAGTCCTGAATACCTCCAAAACCAAGGTGCTATGCTTCTCACCGGGACTAAAGCGGGAAGTTATTTTTCCCCAGTTACATTCCTTAAATAATTATCAAATAGAGCAAGTCAAGATCTATGAGTATCTTGGGGTCATCCTGGATTCAAACACTGAATTTTGAAGATCACACTGATTATATTGGTAAAAAGACAAAAATAAAAATTGGTTTTCTGTATCGACACAAGCACTGCTTCCCCCAAATGTTCCGTTTGGAATTGATAAAAGCTACCATACTGCCTCTATTTAATTACTGTGACATCGTGTATAAATCAGCCCCAAGTACTGTACTGAAGAAGCTTGATTCCATCTATCACTCGGCCTTAAGATTTGCATTGAACTGCCCATATAGGACTCACCACTGTGATCTCTACATTGGGTCAAAACTTAACATCTCTTAATGTTCAACGGCTTGTGCACCAGATCTTATTTATTCACGATGTACTTACAAATAAAATCCGCAGACTTACCTGCTGCTGGATCTCCTCTCTCTGTTTCAAAGAACAAATTTGACCTCAGGTCTTCGCTCATTTACCAACTTCACATTCCCCTATTGCCGTACAAAAACCGGAGGAAGGGCCTTTGCTATTGATGCCCCCAGGGTCTGGAATGCTATTGCCAATAAACTGCAACGTGAATCGCTACCTATGAGATCTTCACTCAAAACTGCTCTAGAGGAGTTGTTACACCCCTAGCTGCCGCTGCTATTCAGTGGCCGAAAATATGGCTCTAGATTTTGGTGTTATAATTTATTTACGTAGTTTATTGTAAAAATAATTCGGTCACAGTCCCTATGATCACTGTTACATTGCATTTATGGCTTTTATTTTGGTGATTTCGAAAACTTTTTTTGGTTTGGCCATGTGTGTGTTTATTGTAGTACGGAGTGAGACTGACGGCCTTAATCTTAGTTGTCTTGTGGTTGTTGTGGTTGTTGTTTGACTTTGCATCCCACTGGGATTTTTGCACCACACAGTGTTGGTGGTTGTACGGTGCTATTTCAGGAATATTTTGATGTTTTTTTTCCTGGATTTTCTGTTTTGCACAGTCACACAAAGTCACTTTAAGATGTTGTCTTGTTCGTGTTTTTGGTTTTATGTTTGTTGTGGTTGCACCCGATTCAAGAGCCGAATGGCTCACAGGGCTATACCAACATAAATTGAACTATGGAACGATCATTAAGGACCTTCACGATGGTGAGCGAGCCCGGGTAAAACTACGTGGCCGGGAGTCGGAGCCATTCCCTGTTCACCTTGCGGGGTGCGACAGGGATGTCCTCTGGCTCCCACATTATTTAACATCTATTTTGACCACGTAGTTCGTGAAGCCTTCAGCAGCTGTACCGGAGGAATTTTCATCTGGTACAGATACAATGGGAGGCTGATCGATGCCCAGGTGCGGTCAAGGGATGGCTCCCTATTGCTCAACCACGTTATGTATGCTGATGATTTGGTAATAGCTGCTCAGTCAGAGGAGGAGTTGGAGACGCTGCTGCTGAGACTGGAGCGTGCCACTAAGAGGTGGGGCCTTACCATCAGCCCCACCAAAACTAAGCACTTGCCTGGGTATTTTGTACCATCGGACACTCCACCCCCACAACTCCCAATCGGTGATGGGGCAGTTGTGGAGAGAGTGGAGAGTTTCCCATACCTGGGCAGTGTGCTTATGACTGGCTCCAGTTTAACAGCAGAGGTCTCACTCCGAATCAGTCGAGCGGCAATGTCTTTTCATCGGTTGCGTAACGCTGTGTGGAAGCTACCTGGTCTGTCGCTCCGCACGAAGCTTCAGGTCTTCTTGGCCACGGTCATTCCCTCCCTTCTCTACGCTTGCGAAACGTGGACCCCCCTAATGGAACATCTTCGCCGGTTAGAAACATTTAGGCTGGCCTGCCTACGATCCATCCTGGGTTTAACCAGACTGGATTGTGTGAGGAGCTCACAAATCCTTGAAAGATCTGGGCAGGGTCCCATCGGTGAGCTCCTCCGGCAGGCAAGGCTGCGATGGCTGGGTCATGTAACCCGCATGCCCAGCCACCGCATGCCGAAACAGCTTTTGTTTGGCCGGATCGAGGGGGCTAAACGGGCGCGGCACGGGCTAGAGAAGAGATGGAGTGACGTGGTACAGGAGGACGTGGAGCTGAGTGGACTTGCCGATGACTGGTACCAGCGGTGTCAAGATCGGCCTCTGTGGAGGAGGCTCGTGAAGGACGCTACTGGGCAGTTGGAGGCAGTCGCCCTCCAACAACAACGGAGGGCGGAGGAGCGACGCTCACAACAACGAGCGGAGCGCCGGGTGGATAAAGCACAGCAGGTTGGCACAGTAGGGGGCACAGGTGGTGCATCAGCCAGTCATCTCAGTCATTCGACCCGTGGCACCTGGGTCTGCCCCGTGACCTCCTGCCAGCGGGCGTTCGACACTTCACGTGGCCTCAGGGTGCACATAGCCTGGCACAAGCGTCGTGGTGACGTCACCGCCACTTAGTGGCGAATGGCGGTTGTTGTTGTTGTGTATGTAACTGTGTGTAACTGTGTGTGTACACTGTGTATGTAACTGTGTGTAACTGTGTGTGTGTGTGTAACTGTCTGTGTGTGTGTAACTGTGTGTGTGTCTCTGTGTGTGTGTGTGTGTAACTGTGTGTCTCTGTGTCTGTGTGTAACTGTGTGTGTGTGTAACTGTGTGTAACTGTGTGTGTGTGTAACTGTGTGTAACTGTGTGTGTGTGTAACTGTGTGTAACTGTGTGTGTGTGTAACTGTGTGTAACTGTGTGTGTGTGTAACTGTGTGTAACTGTGTGTGTGTGTAACTGTGTGTAACTGTGTGTGTGTGTCTCTGTGTGTGTGCCCCAGGGAGAATTCTGCGTCTGTGCGGGTGTCTCACGACGGCGCCTGCTGAGGCAGCGCCTCCTGGAGGCGCCGCGCCAGGCGGAGGTCACCGGTGGGGGTCACCGGCGGAGTCACCGGTGGGGGTCACCGGTGGGGGTCACCGGTGGGGGTCACCGGTGGGGGTCACCGGTGGGGGTCACCGGTGGGGGGTCACTGGCGGGGCACGCGGAGGACGGCGTGGAGACCATCACTCCGTTTCTTACACAACCCGTGCCACATACATACATACACTCACTCATACACTCATACACTCACTCATACACACACTCACTCATACACTCACTCATACACTCACTCATACACTCATACACTCACTCATACACTCACTCATACACTCATACACTCACCCATACACTCACCCATACACTCACTCATACACTCACTCTCTCACTCACTCACTCATACACTCACTCATACACTCACTCACACACTCACTCATACACTCACTCATACACTCACTCATACACTCACTCATACACTCACTCATACACTCACTCATACACTCACTCACTCACTCATACACTCACTCATACACTCACTCATACACTCACTCACTCATACACTCACTCATACACTCACTCATACACTCACTCACTCATACACTCACTCATACACTCATACACACATACACTCACTCATACATACACTCACTCACACATACACTCACTCACCCACTCACTCACTCACCTATCCACTCACCCACTCACTCACCCACCCACCCACCCACTCACCCACTCACCCACCCACTCACCCACCCCACCCACTCACCCACCCACCCACCCACTCACCCACCCACCCACCCACTCACCCACCCACCCACCCACTCACCCACCCACCCACCCACCCACCCACCCACTCACCCATCCACCCACCCACTCACCCACCCACTCGCCCACCCACTCGCCCACCCACTCGCCCACCCCACTCGCTCACCCCACCCACTCTGATGTTGCAATAAATTACTGACGTTGCTGAAGTTGATATCAGAGTCATTAAAGCACTGGAGGGTATAGATGTGTGGACTGCGGCAGTGAACTAAACAAGATGGAGGTTATCGATGTGTGGACTGCGGCAGTGAACTAAACAAGATGGAGGGTATCGATGTGCGGAGCGGGCAGTGAACTAAACAAGATGGAGGGTATCGATGTGCGGAGCGGCAGTGAACCAAACAAGATGGAGGGTATCGGTGTGCGTACTGGCGGACAAGATGGAGAGGTATTGGTGTTGGGACTGGCGGGGTGAACTAAACAAGATGGAAGTATCAGTGTGGGTACTGGCGGGGTGAACTAAACAAGATGGAGGTATTGGTGTGGGTACTGGCGCGGTGAACTAAACAAGATGGAAGTATTGGTGTGGGTACTGGCGGGATAAACTAAACAAGATGGAGGTATTGGTGTTGGTACTGGTCGGGTGAACTAAACAAGATGGAGGGTATCGGTGTGGGTACTGGCGAACAAGATGGAGAGGTATTGGTGTTGGGACTGGCGGGGTGAACTAAACAAGATGGAAGTATCAGTGTGGGTACTGGCGGGGTGAACTAAACACGATGGAGAGGTATTGGTGTTGGGACTGTCGGGGTGAACTAAACAAGATGGAAGTATCAGTGTATGTACTAGCGGGGTGAACTAAACACTAAACAAGATGGAGGTGTTGGTACTGGTCGCGTGAACTAAACAAGATGGAAGTATCAGTGTGGGTGCGGGGTGAACTAAACAAGATGGCGGGGGGTTAATAGTGGTGACGGAAGTGACGTTCAACCCCCCTCACCTCTTGGGCTTAACGGTCGGTAGTGACGTCACGGGAAGTGGATTTTTTTGGCGGGCGATTGAATATTCGGCTGTGGTGGGAACTGTTGTGGTGGTGGTGGTGGTTGTTGTTGTGTGGTGGTGGTTGTGGTGGTGGTGTAGTGCTGTGGTGGTAGTTGTAGTGGTTGTTGTGGTGGTGGCAGTGGTGGTGGTAGTGGTGGTGGTGGTGTAGTGGTGGTGGTGTAGTGGTGTGGTGTAGTAGTGGCGTAGTGGTGGTGGCGTAGTAGTGGTGGTGTAGTAGTGGTGGTGGTTGTAGTAGTGGTGGTGGTGTAGTGGTGTTGTAGTGAACATCGCTAGCACTGGGAGAGACAAAGGCGGCCGGGCGTGGTGGTGGTGCTGGCCACCCACCCCCTCTCTGTGTGTAGCCACAGTGCCGGTAGCCTTCATAGACGCTGCTGCTGCTGCTACTCGCTACTAACACAGCACTTGCCCCTACAGCCCTGCTAGAGGCTACCTGGGGGGAGCTTTGTCTGTGTCTCAGCACTTGCCCCTACAGCCCTGCTAGAGGCTACCTGGGGGAGCGTGAGTATTGAGTGGTGAGTAGTCGTGGTGGTGAGTGAGTGGGTGAGTGAGTGGTGAGTAGTGGTGCTGAGTGAGTGAGTAGTGGTGAGTAGTGCTGAGTGAGTGGTGAGTGAGTGGTAGTAGTGGTGAGTAGTGGTGAATGAGTGAGTAGTAGTGGTGAGTAGTGAGTGAGTGGTGAGTAGTAGTGGTGAGTAGTAGTGGTGAGTGCTGAGTGAGTGGTGAGTAGTGAGTGTGGTGAGTGTAGTGGTGAGGAGTGGTGCGTGAGTGTAGTGGTGAGTAGTGGTGAGTGGTGGTGAGTAGTGGTAGTAGTGGTGAGTGAGTGTAGTGGTGAGTGGTGGTGAGTAGTAGTGAGTGGTGGTGAGTAGTGGTGAGTGAGTAGTGAGTGGTAGTGGTGGTGAGTGAGTAGTGAGTGTAGTGGTGAGTGTTAGTGAGTAGTGGTGAGTGAGTGTAGTGTGAGTAGTGAGTGGTGGTGAGTAAGTAGTAGTGAGTAGTGGTGAGTGAGTAGTGAGTGAGTGTAGTGGTGAGTGAGTGTAGTGGTGAGTAGTGGTGAGTGGTGAGTGAGTGTAGTGGTGAGTAGTAGTGAGTAGTGGTGAGTGTAGTGGTGAGTAGTGAGTGCAGTGGTGAGTAGTAGTGGTGAGTAGTGGTGAGTGTAGTGGTGAGTAGTATTGAGTGAGTGTAGTGGTGAGTAGTAGTGAGGTAGTGGTGAGTGAGTGTAGTGGTGAGTGAGTGTAGTGGTGAGTGGTGGTGAGTAGTAGTGAGTAGTGGTGAGTGTAGTGGTGAGTAGTGGTGAGTGAGTGTAGTGGTGAGTAGTAGTGAGTAGTGGTGGAGTGAGTGTAGTGGTGAGTAGTGAGTGAGTGTAGTGGTGGTGAGTAGTGAGTGGTGAGTAGTGGTGAGTGAGTAGTGGTGTAGTGGTGAGTGGTGGTGAGTAGTGGTGAGTGTAGTGGTGGGTGGTGGTGAGTAGTGGTGAGTGTAGTGGTGAGTAGTGGTGAGTGAGTGTAGTGGTGAGTGTAGTAGTGAGTAGTGCTGAGTGAGTGTAGTGGTGAGTAGTAGTGAGTAGGGTGAGTGAGGTGTAGTGGTGAGTAGTGAGTGAGTGTAGTGGTGGTGAGTAGTGAGTGGTGAGTAGTGGTGAGTGAGTAGTGAGTGTAGTGGTGAGTGGTGGTGAGTAGTGGTGAGTGTAGTGGTGAGTAGTAGTGAGTGAGTGTAGTGGTGAGTGTAGTAGTGAGTAGTGCTGAGTGAGTGTAGTGGTGGTAGTGAGTAGTGGTGGTGAGTGAGTGTAGTGGTGGAGATAGTGAGTGGTGTAGTGGTGGTGAGTAGTGAGTGGTGGAGTTGGTGAGTGAGTAGTGAGTGTAGTGGTGAGTGGTGGAGTTAGTGGTGGGTGTAGTGGTGAGTAGTGAGTGAGTGTAGAGTGTGTGTGGTGAGTGTAGTAGTGAGTAGTGGTGGAGTGTGTAGTGGTGAGTAGTAGTGAGTAGTGAGTGAGTGTAGTGGTGAGTAGTGAGTGAGTGTAGTGGTGGTGAGTAGTGAGTGGTGAGTAGTGGTGAGTAGTGAGTGAGTGTAGTGGTGAGTGGTGGTGAGTGTGAATGATGGTGAGGCTCAGTGCGCTTGAGATGGAGATTCGGCGCGGAACCAGCGGAGGAGCCACGTGGAGGCGCTGCTGAGAGCCAACGTGAGTACAGTAGTACAGTACAGTAGTACAGTACAACAGCACAGTAATACAGTGCAGCAGTACAGTAGCACAGTTCAGCAGTGCAGTGGTACAGTACAGCTGTACAGTTCAGTAGTGCGGTGTAGCAAGTACAGTAGTACAGTTCAGCAGTGCAGTAGCACAGTACAGTAGTGCAGTACAGTAGTGCAGTGGTACAGTAGTGCAGTGCGGCAGTACAGTAGCACAGTAGAAGAGTACAGTAGCACGGTAGAAGAGTACAGTAGAATAGTGCAGTAGCGTAGTACCGTGGTACAGTACAGCCGTGCAGTAGCACAGTACAGTGATACAGTGCAGTAATACAGTACAATATAGTGCAGTAGCACAGTGCGGTAGCGCCGTACAGTAACACAGTACGGTAGCTTAGTACAGTAATACCGTGGCATAGCACAGTAACGTAGTACAGTAGTACAGTTGCGTTGTACAGTAGCATAGTGCAGTAATACGTAGCACATTACAGTAACACAGTACAGTAGCATAGTACGGTAGTGCAATACAGTATTATAGTGCAGTAACACAGCACAGTAGTACAGTGGCACAGTGGTACAGTAGCATAGCGCGTTAGCATAGTACAGTAATACAGTAGTGCATACAGTAACGCAGTACAGGAGCGCAACAGTGTCACAACAGTAGTACAGTGGCACAGTACAGTAGTATATTGCGGTCATACAGTAGCACGGTACAGTAGTACAGTGTATCGCCGTATTACGGTAGCGTGGTACAGTAATGCAGTGGTACAGTAGCGCCGTACAGTAATACATTGCAGTAACACAGTGTAGTAGCCTAGTACAGTAGCACAGTGCGGTAGTACAGTACAGTAGTGTAGTGCAGTGACACAGTACAGCAACACAGTACAGTGGCACAGTAGCACAGTACGGTAATACAGTACGGAGTGCAGTACGGCAGTGCGGTACAGTAGTGCGGCTGTACAGTAGGGTAGTGCAGTACATTTATACAGTACCAACAGTATATCACAGTGCACTTGTCTCCCCATCTCCCCAGGGTGGTGTTGTTGGTGGTGATGGTGGTGATGTTGTTGGTGGTGATGGTGATGGTGGTGGTGATGGTGGTGGTGATGGTGTGGTGATGGTGATGGATGATGGTGATGGTGATGATGGTGGTGGTTGTGATGGTGGTGATGGTGGTGGTGATGGTGGTGGTGATGGTGATGGTGGGTGATGGTGGTGGTGATGGTGGTGATGGTGGTGGTGATGGTGGTGGTGGTGGTGATGGTGGTGATGGTGATGGTGGTGGTCGTGATGGTGGTGGTCGTGATGGTGGTGGTGGTGATGATGGTGATGATGTTGATGATGATGTTGATGATGATGTTGATGATGATGTTGATGATGATGGTGGTCATGATGATGTTGATGATGATGATGTAGGTGATGTTGATGATGATGTTGGTGATGTAGGTGATGTTGTAGGTGATGATGATGATGTTGGTGATGATGTTGGTGATGTAGGTGATGTTGATGATGATGTTGGTGATGTAGGTAAGAGTTTGGTTGATGGAGAGCTGAATGACCTGATGATGTTGATGATGATGTTGGTGGTGTTGGTGGTGGTGTTGGTGGTGGTGTTGTTGGTGGTGGTGGTGTTGTTGGTGGTGTTGGTGGTGGTGTTGCTGGTGTTGGTGGTGTTGTTGTTGTTGGTGGTGTTGGTGTCTCTGTGCGTGTGGCTGAGCTCGCCCATCTCCCCCTCCACAGGGTGGTGTTGGTGTTGGTGATGTTGGTGTTGGTGGAGTTGGTGATGTTGGTGTTGGTGATGTTGGTGTTGTTGGTGGTGTTGGTGTTGTTGGTGGTGTTGGAGTTGTTGGTGTTGGTGGAGTTGGTGGAGTTGTTGGTGTTGGTGTCTCTGTGCGTGTGGCTGAGCTCGCCCATCTCCCCCTCCACAGGGTGGTGGTGTTGGTGGTGTTGGTGTTGGTGGAGTTGTTGGTGTTGGTGTTGTTGGTGTCTCTGTGCGTGTGGCTGAGCTCACCCATCTCCCCCTCCACAGGGTGGTGGTGTTGTTGGTGTTGGAGTTGGTGTTGTTGGTGTTGGTGGTGTTGGTGTTGTTGGTGGTGTTGGTGTTGTTGGTGTCTCTGTGCGTGTGGCTGAGCTCGCCCATCTCCCCCTCCACAGGGTGGTGTTGTTGGTGTTGGAGTTGGTGTTGTTGGTGGTGGTGTTGGTGGTGGTGTTGGTGGTGTTGGTGTTGGTGGTGTTGGTGTTGTTGGTGGTGTTGGTGTTGTTGGTGTCTCTGTGCGTGTGGCTGAGCTCGCCCATCTCCCCCTCCACAGGGTGGTGTTGTTGGTGTTGGAGTTGGTGTTGTTGGTGGTGGTGTTGGTGGTGTTGGTGTTGGTGGTGGTGTTGGTGGTGTTGGTGGTGGTGTTGGTGTCTCTGTGCGTGTGGCTGAGCTCGCCGCTGGCCTCGCTGGCGGCGCCTCGCGGCTGCTGCCGCCGCTCCTCGCCGCAGGACGCCCGGCACAGGCGGCGGCGGCGGCGGGCGTTGCCCTAGGGGCACTGGAGAGGGGCCGAGGTGCCCTCAGGGCACTGCAGCGATACAGGGAGGGTAGGGCGAGGGGTGAGGGTGAAGGGTGAGACACTCACCAACACACTCACCAACACACTCACCAACACACTCACACACTCACCAACACACTCACCAACACACCAACACACTCACCACCAACACACTCACCACCAACACACTCACCACCAACACACTCACCAACACACTCACCACCAACACACTCACCACCAACACACTCACCACGGGCCTCGCCCTAGGGGCACTGGAGAGGGGCCGAGGTGCCCTCAGGGCACTCCAGCGATACAGGGAGGGTAGGGCGAGGGGTGAGGGTGAGGGGTGAGACACTCACCACACACTCACCAACACACCAACACACTCACCAACACACCAACACACTCACCAACACACCAACACACTCACCAACACACTCACCAACACACCAACACACTCACCACCAACACACTCACCACGGGCCTCGCCCTAGGGGCACTGGAGAGGGGCCGAGGTGCCCTGAGGGCACTGCAGCGATACAGGGAGGGTAGGGCACGTGGTGAGGGTGAAGGGTGAGACACTCACCACCAACACACCAACACCAACACACCAACACACTCACCAACACACTCACCAACACACTCACCAACACAGTCACCAACACACTCACCACCAACACACTCACCAACACACTCACCAACACACTCACCACCAACACACTCACCACCAACACACTCACCAACACACTCACCACCAACACACTCACCACGGGCCTCGCCCTAGGGGCACTGGAGAGGGGCCGAGGTGCCCTGAGGGCACTGCAGCGATACAGGGAGGGTAGGGCGAGGGGTGAGGGGTGAGACACTCACCACACACACTCACCAACACACCAACACACTCACCAACACACCAACACACTCACCAACACACTCACCAACACACTCACCAACACACTCACCACCAACACACTCACCACCAACACACTCACCAACACACTCACCAACACACTCACCACGGGCCTCGCCCTAGGGGCACTGGAGAGGGGCCGAGGTGCCCTCAGGGCACTGCAGCGATACAGGGAGGGTAGGGCACGTGGTGAGGGTGACGGGTGAGACACTCACCACACACTCACCAACACACTCACCAACACACTCACCAACACACTCACCAACACACTCACCAACACACTCACCACCAACACACTCACCAACACACTCACCAACACACTCACCACCAACACACTCACCACCAACACACCAACACCAACACACCAACACACTCACCAACACACCAACACACTCACCAACACACTCACCAACACACTCACCAACACACTCACCACCAACACACTCACCAACACACTCACCAACACACTCACCACCAACACACTCACCAACACACCAACACACTCACCAACACACTCACCACCAACACACTCACCACCAACACACTCACCACGGGCCTCGCCCTAGGGGCACTGGAGAGGGGCCGAGGTGCCCTCAGGGCACTGCAGCGATACAGGGAGGATAGGGCACGTGGTGAGGGTGAAGGGTGAGACACTCACCACACACTCACCAACACACCAACACACTCACCAACACACTCACCAACACACTCACCAACACACTCACCAACACAGTCACCAACACACCAACACACTCACCACCACACTCACCAACACACTCACCAACACACTCACCACCAACACACTCACCAACACACTCACCAAGACACTCACCAACACACTCACCACACACTCACCAACACACTCACCAAGACACTCACCAACACACTCACCAACACACTCACCAACACACTCACCAACACACCAAGACACTCACCAACACACTCACCACCACACACTCACCAACACACTCACCAACACACTCACCAACACACTCACCAACACACTCACCAAGACACTCACCAACACACTCACCAACACACTCCCCAACACACTCACCACCACACACTCACCAACACACCAACACACTCACCACCATCACACACTCACCACCAACACACTCACCACCACTCACCAACACACTCACCACCACCATCACACACTCACCACCACACTCACCATCACACACTCACCACCATCACACATTCACCACCACTACACTCACCAACACACTCTCCACCATCACACACTCACCAACACACTCACCACCATCACACACTCACCCCCACTCACCACCATCACACACTCACCAACACACTCACCATCACAGTCACCACCACTCACCACCATCACACACTCACCACCACTACACTCACCAACACACTCACCACCATCACACACTCACCAACACACTCACCAACACACTCACCACCACTCACCACCATCACACACTCACCCCCACTCACCACCATCACACACTCACCAACACACTCACCATCACAGTCACCACCACTCACCAACACACTCACCACCATCACACACTCACCACCACCACTACACTCACCAACACACTCACCACCATCACACACTCACCAACACACTCACCAACACACTCACCAGACACTCACCATCACCACTCACCACCAACACACTCACCACACACCATCACACACTCACCATCACCACTCACCACCAACACACTCACTACCAACACACTCATTACCACCACTCACCACCATCACACACTCACTACCAACACACTCATTACCACCACTCACCACCATCACACATTCACCACCATCACACACTCATTACCACCACTCACCACCAACACACTCACTACCACCACACAGAGGCTCATGGGCTCATCATGTCTTCTCGTGTCTCTCCGTGTGTCTCCGTGTGTCTCTGTGTCTGTCTGTGTCTCCGTGTGTCTCTGTGTCTCTGTGTGTCTCTGTGTGTGTGTCTTTGTGTGTGTGTCTCTGTGTGTGTCTCTGTGTGTCTCTGTGTCTGTGTGTGTCTCTGTGTGTGTCTCTGTGTCTGTGTGTGTCTCTGTGTGTGTCTCTGTGTGTGTCTCTGTGTGTGTGTCTCTGTGTGTGTCTCTGTGTCTGTGTCTCTGTGTGTGTGTCTCTGTGTGTGTGTCTCTGTGTGTCTCTGTGTGTGTGTCTCTGTGTGTGTCTCTGTGTGTGTGTCTCTCTGTGTGTGTGTCTCTCTGTGTGTGTGTCTCTGTGTGTGTCTCTGTGTGTGTCTGTGTGTGTCTCTGTGTGTGTGTCTCTGTGTGTGTCTGTGTTTGTCTCTGTGTGTGTCTCTGTGTGTGTGTCTCTGTGTGTGTCTCTGTGTGTGTCTCTCTGTGTGTCTCTCTGTGTGTGTCTCTGTGTGTGTCTCTGTGTGTCTCTGTGTGTGTCTCTCTGTGTGTCTCTGTGTGTGTCTGTGTGTGTCTGTGTGTGTCTCTGTGTGTGTCTGTGTGTGTCTCTGTGTGTGTCTCTGTGTGTGTCTCTGTGTGTGTGTCTCTGTGTGTGTCTGTGTGTGTGTCTCTGTGTGTGTGTGTGTCTCTGTGTGTGTGTATCTCTGTGTGTGTCTCTGTGTGTGTCTCTGTGTGTGTGTGTCTCTGTGTGTGTCTCTCTGTGTGTGTGTGTCTCTGTGTGTGTGTCTCTGTGTGTGTCTCTGTGTGTGTGTGTCTCTGTGTGTGTCTGTGTGTGTGTGTGTCTCTGTGTGTGTCTGTGTGTGTCTCTGTGTGTGTGTCTCTGTGTGTGTCTCTGTATGTGTGTGTCTCTGTGTGTGTGTGTCTGTGTGTGTCTCTGTGTGTGTGTGTCTCTGTGTGTGTGTGTCTCCGTGTGTGTGTCTCTGTGTGTGTGTGTCTCTGTGTGTGTCTCTCTCTGTGTGTCTCTGTGTGTGTGTCTCTGTGTGTGTCTCTGTGTGTGTGTCTCTGTGTGTGTCTCTGTGTGTGTCTCTGTGTGTGTGTCTCTGTGTGTGTCTCTGTGTGTGTCTCTGTGTGTGTGTCTCTGTGTGTGTCTCTGTGTGTGTGTCTCTGTGTGTGTGTCTCTGTGTCTGTGTGTGTCTCTGTGTGTCTCTGTGTGTGTGTCTCTCTGTGTGTCTCTGTGTGTGTGTCTCTGTGTCTGTGTGTGTCTCTGTGTGTGTGTCTCTGTGTGTGTCTGTGTGTGTGTCTCTGTGTGTCTCTGTGTGTGTGTCTCTGTGTCTGTGTGTGTGTCTCTGTGTGTGTGTGTCTCTGTGTCTGTGTGTGTGTCTCTGTGTGTGTGTGTGTGTCTGTGTGTGTGTGTGTCTCTGTGTCTGTGTGTGTGTGTCTCTCTCTGTGTGTCTCAGACTCGCCGAGTCTCAGGATCTGGGACCGGTCTGCACAGCCTCTCTCTCTGTGTCCGGTGAGAACAGCCCCTAGCCCCTCCCCCCTCTCCCCTCTCCCTAGCCCCTCCCCCTAGCCCCTCCCCCCTCTCCCTAGCCCCTCCCCCAGCCCCTCTCCCTTGTCCCTCTCCCTAGCCCCTCCCCCCTCTCCCTAGCCCCTCCCCATAGCCCCTCCCCCTCTCCATAGCCCCTCCCCCTAGCTCTTCTGCCCCCTCCCCCTAGGCCCTCCCCCTAGCCCCTCCTCCCTCTCCTTAGCCCCTAGCCCCTCCCCCTACCTCCTCCCCTAGCCCCTCCCCCCTCTCCATAGCCCCTCCCCCTAGTTCTTCCCCTAACCCCTTCCGCCTAGCCCCTCCCCCTAGCCCCTCCCATTGCCCCTAGCCCCTCCCCCTAGCCCCTCCTCTAGCCCCTCCCCCCAGCCACCCTCCCTAGCCCCTCCTCTAGCCCCTTCCCCTAGCCCCTCCCCCTAGCCCCTCCCCCTAGCCCCTCTCCTTAGCCCCTCCCCCTTGCCCCTCCCCCTAGCCCCCGAGTCCCCCTTGCCCCTCCTCCCACGAGCCCCTCCCCCTAGTCCTCCTAGCCCCCCCCCGAGCCCCCATCCCCCAATCTTCTCCCCCTAGCCCCTCCCACTAGCCCCTCCTCTTAGCTCCTCCCCTTAGCCCCTCCCCTCAGCCCATTCCTCTCAGCACTTGCCCCTACAGCCTTGCCAGAGGCTACCTGGGGGAGCTTTGTCTGTGTCTCAGCACTTGCCCCTGCAGCCCTGCTAGAGGCTACCTGGGGGAGCTTTGTCTGTGTCTCAGCACTTGCCCCTGCAGCCCTGCTAGAGGCTACCTGGGGGAGCTTTGTCTGTGTCTCAGCACTTGCCCCTACAGCCCTGCTAGAGGCTACCTGGGGGACCTTTGTCTGTGTCTCAGCACTTGCCCCTACAGCCCTGCTAGAGGCTACCTGGGGGAGCTTTGTCTGCGTCTCAGCACTTGCCCCTACAGCCCTGCTAGAGGCTACCTGGGGGAGCTTTGTCTGTGTCTCAGCACTTGCCCCTACAGCCCTGCTAGAGGCTACCTGGGGGAGCTTTGTCTGTGTCTCAGCACTTGCCCCTGCAGCCCTGCTAGAGGCTACCTGGGGGAGCTTTGTCTGTGTCTCAGCACTTGCCCCTACAGCCCTGCTAGAGGCTACCTGGGGGAGCTTTGTCTGTGTCTCAGCACTTGCCCCTACAGCCCTGCTAGAGGCTACCTGGGGGACTTTTGTCTGTGTCTTTGTAACAGAGATCTCCCTGCGTCTATCTTGGAGAGAAGATGCAGTACAAAACCACAGTGAGACACTCACCACTCACCACTACACTCACCACCACTACACTCACCACTACACTCACCACCACTACACTCACTACTACACTCACCACCACTACACTCACCACTACACTCACCACTACACTCACCACCACTACACTCACCACTACACTCACCACTACACTCACCACCACTACACTCACCACTACACTCACCACTACACTCACCACCACTACACTCACTCACCACTACACTCACCACTACACTCACCACTACACTCACCACCACTACACTCACCACTACACTCACCACCACTACACTCACCACTACACTCACCACCACTACACTCACCACTACACTCACCACCACTACACTCACCACTACACTCACCACCACTACACTCACCACTACACTCACCACTACACTCACCACCACTACACTCACCACTACACTCACCACTACTACACTCACCACTACACTCACCACTACTACACTCACCACTACACTCACCACTACACTCACCACCACTACACTCACCACCACTACACTCACCACTACTACACTCACCACTACACTCACCACTACTACACTCACCACTACACTCACCACTACTACACTCACCACTACACTCACCACTACACTCACCACTACTACACTTACCACTACACTCACCACCACTACACTCACCAATACACTCACCACTACTACACTCACCACTACACTCACCACTACACTCACCACCACTACACTCACCACTACACTCACCACTACACTCACCACCACTACACTCACCACTACACTCACCACCACTACACTCACCACTACACTCACCACTACTACACTCACCACTACACTCACCACTACTACACTCACCACTACACTCACCACTACTACACTCACCACTACACTCACCACCACTACACTCACCAATACACTCACCACTACTACACTCACCACTACACTCACCACTACACTCACCACTACACTCACCACTACACTCACCACCACTACACTCACCACTACACTCACCACCACTACACTCACCACTACACTCACCACTACACTCACCACTACACTCACCACTACACTCACCACCACTACACTCACCAATACACTCACCACCACTACACTCACCACTACACTCACCACTACACTCACCACTCACCACTACACTCACCACTCACCACTACACTCACCACTACACTCATCACTACACTCACCACCACTACACTCACCACTACACTCACCACTACATTCACCACCACTACACTCACCACTACACTCACCACCACTACACTCACCACTACACTCACCACTACACTCACCACCACTACACTCACCACTACACTCACCACCACTACACTCACCACTACACTCACCACTACTACACTCACCACTACACTCACCACTACTACACTCACCACTACACTCACCACTCACCACTACACTCACCACTACACTCACCACCACTACACTCACCACTACACTCACCATCACTACACTCACCACTACACTCCCCACCACTACACTCACCACTACACTCACCACCACTACACTCACCACTACACTCACCACTACTACACTCACCACTACTACACTCACCACTACACTCACCACTACACTCACCACTCACCACTACACTCACCACCACTACACTCACCACCACTACACTCACCACTACACTCACCACTACTACACTCACCACTACACTCACCACTACTACACTCACCACTACACTCACCACTACTACACTCACCACTCACCACTACACTCACCACCACTACACTCACCACCACTACACTCACCACTACACTCACCACTACTACACTCACCACTACACTCACCACTACACTCACCACCACTACACTCGCCACTACTACACTCACCACTACACTCACCACTACACTCACCACCACTACACTCACCACTACAGTCACCACTACTACACTCACCACTACACTCACCACCACTACACTCACCACCACTACACTCACCACCACTACACTCACCACTACACTCACCACTACACTCACCACTACACTCACCACCACTACACTCACCACTACTACACTCACCACCACTACACTCACCACCACTACACTCACCACCACTACACTCACCACCACTACACTCACCACTACACTCACCACCACTACACTCACCACTACACTCACCACCACTACACTCACCACCACTACACTCACCACTACACTCACCACTACACTCACCACCACTACACTCACCACCACTACACTCACCACTACACTCACCACTACACTCACCACTACACTCACCACTACACTCACCACTACACTCACCACCACTACACTCACCACTACACTCACCACTACACTCACCACCACTACACTCACCACTACAGTCACCACTACTACACTCACCACTACACTCACCACTACACTCACCACCACTACACTCACCACCACTACACTCACCACTACACTCACCACTACACTCACCACCACTACACTCACCACTACACTCACTCACCACTACACTCACCACTACACTCACCACTACACTCACCACCACTACACTCACCACTACTACACTCACCACCACTACACTCACCACTACACTCACCACCACTACACTCACCACTACAGTCACCACTACTACACTCACCACTACACTCACCACCACTACACTCACCACTACACTCACCACCACTACACTCACCACCGCTACACTCACCACTACACTCACCACTACACTCACCACTACACTCACCACCACTACACTCACCACTACTACACTCACCACCACTACACTCACCACTACTACACTCACCACCACTACACTCACCACCACTACACTCACCACCACTACACTCACCACTACACTCACCACCACTACACTCACCACTACACTCACCACCACTACACTCACCACTACACTCACCACTACACTCACCACCACTACACTCACCACCACTACACTCACCACTACACTCACCACTACACTCACCACCACTACACTCACCACCACTACACTCACCACTACACTCACCACTACACTCACCACTACACTCACTCACCACTACACTCACCACTACACTCACCACTACACTCACCACCACTACACTCACCACTACTACACTCACCACCACACTCACCACTACACTCACCACCACACTCACCACCACACTCACCACCACACTCACCACCACTACACTCACCACCACACTCACCACCACTACACTCACCACCACCACACTCACCACCACTACACTCACCACTACACTCACCACTACACTCACCACCACCACACTCACCACTACACTCACCACCACTACACTCACCACCACTACACTCACCACCACACTCACCACCACTACACTCACCACTACTCTCACCACCACACTCAGCACTACACTCACCACTACACTCACCACCACTACACTCACCACTACACTCACCACCACTACACTCACCACCACCACACTCACCACTACACTCACCACCACTACACTCACCACCACTACACTCACCACTACACTCACCACCACTACACTCACCACTACACTCACCACCACTACACTCACCACCACTACACTCACCACTACACTCACCACCACTACACTCACCACTACACTCACCACCACTACACTCACCACCACTACACTCACCACCACACTCACCACCACACTCACCACCACACTCACCACCACCACACTCACCACTACACTCACCACTACACTCACCACTACACTCACCACTACACTCACCACCACACTCACCACTACACTCACCACCACACTCACCACCACACTCACCACTACACTCACCACCACACTCACCACCACACTCACCACCACACTCACCACTACACTCACCACCACACTCACCACTACACTCACCACTACACTCACCACTACACTCACTATTCACTCGTGTAGGTGTTGCAGTGGTTGCGTTGCTCAGGCTGGGAGCCCAAGTGCTGGACACGGAGGCTGAGATCACGACCGTGGGAACTCGCTCCCTGTCACTCAGCACGCCACTCAACTTGTGAGAGACTCACTCACCTACTCACCTACTCACCTACTCACTCACCTACTCACTCACCTACTCACTCACCATCTCACCTACTCACCTACTCACCTACTCACCTACTCACTCACCTACTCACCTACTCACTCACCTACTCACTCACCATCTCACCTACTCACCTACTCACCTACTCACTCACCTACTCACTCACCTACTCACTCACTCACCTACACACTCACCTACACACTCACCTACTCACTCACCTACTCACCTACTCACCTACTCACCTACTCACTCACCTACTCACTCACCCACCTACTCACCTACTCACTCACCATATCACTCACCTACTCACCTACTCACCTACTCACTCACCATGTCACTCACCTACTCACCTATTCACTCACCTACTCACCACTACACTCACCTACTCACTCACCTACTCACTCACCTACTCACTCACCTACTCACCTACTCACTCACCTACTCACTCACCATCTCACCTACTCACTCACCTACTCACCTACTCACCTACTCACTCACCTACTCACTCACCTACTCACTCACCTACTCACTCACTCACCTACACACTCACCTACACACTCACCTACTCACTCACCTACTCACCTACTCACCTACTCACCTACTCACTCACCTACTCACTCACCCACCTACTCACCTACTCACTCACCATATCACTCACCTACTCACCTACTCACCTACTCACTCACCATGTCACTCACCTACTCACCTATTCACTCACCTACTCACCACTACACTCACCTACTCACTCACCTACTCACTCACCTACTCACTCACCTACTCACCTACTCACTCACCTACTCACTCACCATCTCACCTACTCACTCACCTACTCACTCACCTACTCACTCACCTACTCGCCACTACACTCACCTACTCACCTACTCACCTACTCACTCACCTACTCACCTACTCACTCACCTACTCACTCACCTACTCACCTACTCACTCACCTACTCACCTACTCACCGACTCACTCACCTACTCACTCACCTACTCACCTACTCACTCACCTACTCACCTACTCACTCACTCACCTACTCACCTACTCACTCACCATCTCACTCACCTACTCACTCACTCACCTACTCACTCACCTACTCACTCACCATCTCACTCACCTACTCACTCACCTACTCACCTACTCACTCACCTACTCACCTACTCACCTACTCAATCACCTACTCACTCACCTACTCACCTACTCACTCACCTACTCACCTACTCACCTATTCACTCACCTACTCACCTACTCACTCACCTACTCACTCACCTACTCACCTACTCACTCACCTACTCACCTACTCACTCACCTACTCACTCACCTACTCACCTACTCACTCACTCACCTACTCACTCACTCACCTACTCACTCACCATATCACTCACCTACTCACCTACTCACTCACCTACTCACTCACCTACTCACCTACTCACTCACCTACTCACCTACTCACTCACCTACTCACTCACCTACTCACCTACTCACTCACTCACCTACTCACTCACTCACCTACTCACTCACCATATCACTCACCTACTCACCTACTCACTCACCTACTCACTCACCTACTCACTCACCTACTCACCTACTCACTCACCTACTCACTCACCATCTCACTCACCTACTCACTCACCTACTCACCTACTCACTCACCTACTCACTCACCTACTCACTCACCTACTCTCCTACTCGCCACTACACTCACCTACTCACCTACTCACACACCTACTCACCTACTCACTCACCTACTCACCTACTCACCTACTCACTCAACTACTCACCGACTCACTCACCTACTCACCTACTCACTCACCTACTCACCTACTCACTCACCTACTCACCTACTCACCTACTCACTCACTCACCTACTCACTCACCATCTAACTCACCTACTCACTCACTCACCTACTCACTCACCTACTCACTCACCATCTCACTCACCTACTCACTCACCTACTCACCTACTCACTCACCTACTCACCTACTCACTCACCTACTCACTCACCTACTCACCTACTCACTCACCTACTCACCTACTCACCTACTCACTCACCTACTCACTCACTCACCTACTCACCTACTCACCTACTCACTCACCTACTCACCGACTCACTCACCTACTCACCTACTCACTCACCTACTCACTCACCTACTCACCTACTCACCTACTCACTCACTCACCTACTCACCTACTCACCTACTCACTCACCATCTCACTCACCTACTCACTCACTCACCTACTCACTCACCTACTCACTCACCTACTCACTCACCTACTCACTCACCTACTCACCTACTCACTCACCTACTCACCTACTCACCTACTCACTCACCTACTCACCCACCTACTCACCTACTCACTCACTACTCACCTACTCACTCACCTACTCACCACCTACTCACTCACCTACTCACTCACTCACCTACCCACCTACTCACCTACTCACTCACCTACTCACTCACTCACCCACTCACTCACCCACCCACCCACCCACTCACCCACTCACTCACCCACCCACCCACCCACTCACCCACTCACTCACCCACCCACCCACCCACTCACTCACTCACCCACCCACCCATCCACCCACCCACCCACTCCACCAACCCACTCACTCACCCACTCACCCACCCACACACCCACTCACCCACTCACTCACTCACTCACCCACTCACCCACTCACCCACTCACTCACTCACTCACCCACCCACCCACTCACCAACCCACTCACTCACCCACTCACCCACTCACTCACCCACCCACCCACCCACACACCACCCACTCACCCACTCACCCACTCACTCACCCACGCACCCACTCACTCACTCACCCACTCACCAACCCACTCACCCACCCACTCACTCACCCACCCACTCACTCACCTACTCACCTACTCACTCACCTACTCACCTACTCACTCACCTACTCACTCACCATCTCACTCACCTACTCACCTACTCACCTACTCACTCACCTACTCACTCACCTACTCACTCACTCACCTACTCACCTACTCACTCACCTACTCACCTACTCACCTACTCACTCACCTACTCACCTACTCACTCACCTACTCACCTACTCACTCACCTATTCACCTACTCACTCACCTACTCACTCACCTACTCACCTACTCACTCATCTACTCACTCACCTACTCACTCACCTACTCACTCACCAACTCACTTACCTTCTCACTTACCAACTCACTCACCTTCTCACTCACCTACTCACCAACTCACTCACCTACTCACTCACCTACTCACTCACCAACTCACTCACCTACTCACTCACCTACTCACTCACCTACTCACCTACTCACTCACCTACTCACCTACTCACTCACCTACTCACTCACCATCTCACTCACCTACTCACTCACCTACTCACCTACTCACTCACCTACTCACTCACCTACTCACTCACCAACTCACTCACCTACTCACTCACCTACTCACTCACCTACTCACCTACTCACCTACTCACTCACCTACTCACCTACTCACTCACCTACTCACTCACCATCTCACTCACCTACTCACTCACCTACTCACCTACTCACTCACCTACTCACTCACCTACTCACTCACCTACTCTCCTACTCGCCACTACACTCACCTACTCACCTACTCACACACCTACTCACCTACTCACTCACCTACTCACCTACTCACCTACTCACTCACCTACTCACCTACTCACCGACTCACTCACCTACTCACCTACTCACTCACCTACTCACCTACTCACTCACCTACTCACCTACTCACCTACTCACTCACTCACCTACTCACTCACCATCTCACTCACCTACTAACTCACTCACCTACTCACTCACCTACTCACTCACCATCTCACTCACCTACTCACTCACCTACTCACCTACTCACTCACCTACTCACCTACTCACTCACCTACTCACTCACCTACTCACCTGCTCACTCACCTACTCACCTACTCACTCACCTACTCACTCACTCACCTACTCACCTACTCACCTACTCACTCACCTACTCACCGACTCACTCACCTACTCACCTACTCACTCACCTACTCACTCACCTACTCACCTACTCACCTACTCACTCACTCACCTACTCACCTACTCACCTACTCACTCACCATCTCACTCACCTACTCACTCACTCACCTACTCACTCACCTACTCACTCACCATCTCACTCACCTACTCACTCACCTACTCACCTACTCACTCACCTACTCACCTACTCACCTACTCACTCACCTACTCACCCACCTACTCACCTACTCACTCACCTACTCACCTACTCACTCACCTACTCACCTACTCACCTACTCACTCACCTACTCACCCACCTACTCACCTACTCACTCACCTACTCACCTACTCACTCACCTACTCACTCACCTACTCACTCACTCACCTACCCACCTACTCACCTACTCACTCACCTACTCACTCACCCACTCACTCACCCACCCACCCACCCACCCACTCACCCACTCACTCACCCACCCACCCACTCACTCACTCACCCACCCACCCATCCACCCACCCACCCACTCACCAACCCACTCACTCACCCACTCACCCACCCACACACCCACTCACCCACTCACTCACTCACCCACTCACCCACTCACCCACTCACTCACTCACTCACCCACCCACCCACCCACTCACCAACCCACTCACTCACCCACTCACCCACTCACTCACCCACCCACCCACCCACACACCCACCCACTCACCCACTCACCCACTCACTCACCCACGCACCCACTCACTCACTCACCCACTCACCAACCCACTCATCCACCCACTCACTCACCCACCCACTCACTCACCTACTCACCTACTCACTCACCTACTCACCTACTCACTCACCTACTCACCTACTCACTCACCTACTCACTCACCATCTCACTCACCTACTCACCTACTCACTCACCTACTCACTCACCTACTCACTCACTCACCTACTCACCTACTCACTCACCTACTCACCTACTCACTCACCTACTCACCTACTCACTCACCTACTCACCTACTCACTCACCTATTCACCTACTCACTCACCTACTCACTCACCTACTCACCTACTCACTCATCTACTCACTCACCTACTCACTCACCTACTCACTCACCAACTCACTTACCTACTCACTTACCAACTCACTCACCTTCTCACTCACCTACTCACCAACTCACTCACCTACTCACTCACCTACTCACTCACCAACTCACTCACCTACTCACTCACCAACTCACTCATCTACTCACTCACCAACTCACTCACCTACTCACTCACCTACTCACTCACCTACTCACTCACCAACTCACTCACCTACTCACCTACTCACTCACCAACTCACTCACCTACTCACTCACCTACTCACTCACCTACTCACTCACCCACTCACCCACTCACTCACTCACCCACCCACCCACCCACTCACCAACCCACTCACTCACCCACTCACCCACTCACCCACTCACTCACCCACCCACCCACCCACACACCCACCCACTCACCCACTCACCCACTCACTCACCCACGCACCCACTCACTCACTCACCCACTCACCAACCCACTCACCCACCCACTCACTCACCCACCCACTCACTCACCTACTCACTCACCTACTCACCTACTCACTCACCTACTCACCTACTCACTCACCTACTCACTCACCATCTCACTCACCTACTCACCTACTCACTCACCTACTCACTCACCTACTCACTCACTCACCTACTCACCTACTCACTCACCTACTCACCTACTCACTCACCTACTCACCTACTCACTCACCTACTCACCTACTCACTCACCTACTCACCTACTCACTCACCTATTCACCTACTCACTCACCTACTCACTCACCTACTCACCTACTCACTCATCTACTCACTCACCTACTCACTCACCTACTCACTCACCAACTCACTTACCTACTCACTTACCAACTCACTCACCTTCTCACTCACCTACTCACCGACTCACTCACCTACTCACTCACCTACTCACTCACCAACTCACTCACCTACTCACTCACCAACTCACTCATCTACTCACTCACCAACTCACTCACCTACTCACTCACCTACTCACTCACCTACTCACTCACCAACTCACTCACCTACTCACCTACTCACTCACCAACTCACTCACCTACTCACTCACCTACTCACTCACCTACTCACTCACCTACTCACCTACTCACTCACCTACTCACTCACTCACCTACTCACTTTTCTGTCTGTGTCTCTGTGTGACACAGTGAGGAGGTGGACCACAGCTTCTGTCGGTGTCTCTGTGTGACACAGTGAGGAAGTGGACCACGGCTTCTGTCTGTGTCTCTGTGTGACACAGTGAGGAGGTGGACCACAGCTTCTGTCTGTGTCTCTGTGTGACACAGTAAGGAAGTGGACCACGGCTTCTGTCTGTGTCTCTGTGTGACACAGTGAGGAAGTGGACCACAGCTTCTGTCTGTGTCTCTGTGTGACACAGTGAGGAGGTGGACCACGGCTTCTGTCTGTGTCTCTGTGTGACAGTGAGGAGGTGGACCACGACTTCTGTCTCACCCTGGAGGTGTATTCCTCCTGTCTGGGTCTGGTGGGGTCGGATGGACGCGACTGGAGGCCGTGCGAGGGACAGGCAGAGACACGGAGACACGGAAACAGAGACACGGGGACACAGAGACAGAGGTGACACACGGAAACAGAGACACGTGTACACAGAGACAGAGGTGACACGGAGACACGGAAACAGAGACACGTGTACACGGAGACAGAGGTGACACACGGAGACACGGATACAGAGACACGGGGACACAGAGACACGGGGACAGAGACACAGAGACAGAGGTGACACACTGACACACAGAGACACAGAGACACAGAGACAGAGGTGACACACGGAGACACGGGGACAGAGACACAGAGACACGGGGACATGGGGACAGAGACACGGGGATGGAGGTGACACACACAGACACGGGGACAGAGACACAGAGACACGGAGACACAGAGACACAGAGACATGGGGACAGACACACGGAGACACAGAGACACCCACTCACTCACTTGGTCACTCCGGTACACACTTACTGTGTAGTTGGTGAGTGACGTGGTGAGTGACGTGGTGAGTGACGTGGTGAGTGAGGTGGTGAGTGACGTGGTGAGTGACGTGGTGTGTAACTTGGTGAGTGACGTGGTGAGTGACGTGGTGAGTGACGTGGTGAGTGACGTGGTGTGTAACGTGGTGAGTGACGTGGTGAGTAACTTGGTGAGTGACGTGGTGAGTGACGTGGTGAGTGACGTGGTGAGTGACTTGGTGAATGACGTGGTGAGTGACGTGGTGAATGACGTGGTGAGTGAGGTGGTGAGTGAGGTGGTGAGTGAGGTGGTGAGTGACGTGGTGAATGACGTGGTGAGTGACGTGGTGAGTGAGGTGGTGAGTGACGTGGTGAGTGACGTGGTGAGTGACGTGGTGAGTGAGGTGGTGAGTGACGTGGTGAGTGACGTGGTGAGTGACGTGGTGAGTGAGGTGGTGAGTGACGTGGTGAGTGACGTGGTGAGTGAGGTGGTGAGTGAGGTGGTGAGTGACGTGGTGAGTGACGTGGTGAGTGACGTGGTGAGTGAGGTGGTGAGTGACGTGGTGAGTGAGGTGGTGAGTGAGGTGGTGAGTGACGTGGTGAGTGACGTGGTGAGTAACTTGGTGAGTGAGGTGGTGAGTGAGGTGGTGAGTGACGTGGTGAGTGAGTTGGTGAGTGACGTGGTGAGTGACGTGGTGAGTGACGTGGTGAGTAACTTGGTGAGTGAGGTGGTGAGTGAGGTGGTGAGTGACGTGGTGAGTGACGTGGTGAGTAACTTGGTGAGTGACGTGGTGAATGACGTGGTGAGTGACGTGGTGAGTGACGTGGTGAGTGAGGTGGTGAGTGACGTGGTGAGTCACGTAGTGAGTAACTTGGTGAGTGACGTGGTGAGTGAGGTGGTGAGTGACGTGGTGAGTGACGTGGTGAGTGACGTGGTGAGTGAGGTGGTGAGTGAGGTGGTGAGTGACGTGGTGAGTGAGGTGGTGAGTGAGGTGGTGAGTGACGTGGTGAGTGAGGTGGTGAGTGAGGTGGTGAGTGAGGTGGTGAGTGACGTGGTGAGTGACGTGGTGAGTGAGGTGGTGAGTGACGTGGTGAGTGAGGTGGTGAGTGAGGTGGTGAGTGAGGTGGTGAGTGACGTGGTGAGTGAGGTGGTCAGTGACGTGGTGAGTGAGGTGGTGAGTGACGTGGTGAGTGACGTGGTGAGTGACGTGGTGAGTGACGTGGTGAGTGACGTGGTGAGTGACGTGGTGAGTCATGTGCACAGGGAGGTGAAGTATGTCCTGGTGGCTCAAACGACGCTCACCCTTCAGGACGTGCAGCCTCACCTCGCCACTCACCAACTCATCCCCACCTCAGCCGGTGAGCATCACTCACCCACTCACTCACCCACCCACCCACTCACCCACTCACTCACCCACCCACTCACCCACTCACCCACTCACCCACTCACTCACCCACCCACTCACCCACCCACCCACTCACTCACCCACTCACTCACCCACTCACCCACTCACTCACCCACCCACTCACCCACCCACCCACTCACCCACTCACTCACCCACCCACTCACCCACTCACCCACTCACCCACTCACCCACCCACCCACTCACCCACTCACCCACTCACCCACTCACTCACCCACCCACTCACCCACCCACCCACTCACTCACCCACTCACTCACCCACTCACTCACTCACTCACCCACTCACCCACTCACTCACCACTCACTCACCCACCCACTCACCAACCCACTCACTCACCCACTCACTCACCCACCCACCCACCCACTCACCCACTCACTCACTCACCCACCCACCCACCCACTCACTCACTCACCCACCCACCCACCCACTCACCAACCCACCCACCCACTCACCAACCCACTCACTCACCCACTCACCCACCCACCCACCCACTCACCCACTCACTCACTCACCCACCCACCCACTCACTCACTCACTCACCCACCCACCCACCCACTCACCAACCCACTCACTCACCAACCCACTCACTCACCCACTCACCCACCCACACACCCACTCACCCACTCACTCACTCACCCACTCACCCACTCACCCACTCACTCACCCACCCACTCACCCACTCACTCACTCACCCACCCACTCACCAACCCACTCACTCACCCACTCACCCACTCACTCACTCACCCACTCACTCACCCACTCACCCACCCACTCACCCACCCACTCACCCACCCACTCACTCACTCACCCACTCACTCACCCACTCACCCACCCACTCACTCACTCACCCACTCACTCACCCACTCACTCACCCACCCACTCACCAACCCACTCACTCACCCACTCACCCACTCACTCACTCACCCACTCACTCACCCACTCACCCACCCACTCACCCACCCACTCACCCACCCACTCACTCACCCACTCACTCACCCACTCACCCACCCACTCACTCACTCACCCACTCACTCACCCACTCACCCACCCACTCACCCACCCACCCACTCACCCACCCACTCACTCACCCACTCACTCACTCACCCACTCACTCACTCACTCACCCACTCACTCACCCACCCACCCACTCACCCACTCACTCACCCACTCACTCACCCACTCACTCACTTACTCACTCACTCACTCACCCACTCACCCACTCACTCACCCACCACTCACTCTCCATGTGTCTCCCTGTGTCTCCCTGTGTCTCCCCCAGGTGTGTCTCCCTGTGTCTCCCTGTGTCTCTGTGTCTCCCTGTGTCTCTGTGTCTCCCTGTGTCTCTGTCCCCAGGTGTGTCTCCGTGTCTCCCCGTGGCCAGCTGTGTCTCCCTGTGTCTCCCTGTGTCTCCCTGTGTCTCCCCCAGGTGTGTCTCCGTGTCTCCCCGTGGCCAGCTGTGTCTCCCTGTGTCTCACTGTGTCTCCCTGTGTCTCTGTGTCTCCCTGTGTCTCCCCGTAGCCAGCTGTGTCTCCCTGTGTCTCTGTGTCTCCCTGTGTCTCCCTGTGTCTCTGTGTCTCTGTGTCTCTGTCCCCAGGTGTGTCTCCGTGTCTCCCCGTAGCCAGCTGTGTCTCATTGTGTCTCCCTGTGTCTCCCTGTGTCTCTGTGTCTCCCTGTGTCTCCCCGTGTCTCTGTGTCTCCCTGTCTCCCTGTGTCTCCCCGTGTATCTGTGTCTCCCTGTGTCTCCCTGTGTCTCCCTGTGTCTCTGTCCCCAGGTGTGTCTCCCTGTGTCTCCCTGTGTCTCCCTGTGTCTCTGTCCCCAGGTGTGTCTCTGTGTCTCCCCGTAGCCAGCTGTGTCTCCCTGTGTCTCCCTGTGTCTCCCTGTGTCTCTGTGTCTCCCTGTCTCTCTGTGTCTCTGTCCCCAGGTGTGTCTCCGTGTCTCCCCGTAGCCAGCTGTGTCTCCCTGTGTCTCCCTGTGTCTCTGTGTCTCTGTGTCTCTGTCCCCAGGTGTGTCTCCGTGTCTCCCCGTAGCCAGCTGTGTCTCTGTGTCTCTGTCCCCAGGTGTGTCTCCGTGTCTCCCCGTAGCCAGCTGTGTCTCCCTGTGTCTCCCTGTGTCTCCCTGTGCCTCTGTGTCTCTGTGTCTCTGTGTCTCTGTCCCCAGGTGTGTCTCCGTGTCTCCCCGTAGCCAGCTGTGTCTCTGTGTCTCTGTCCCCAGGTGTGTCTCCGTGTCTCCCCGTAGCCAGCCTGTGTCTCCCTGTGTCTCCCTGTGTCTCTGTGTCTCTGTCCCCAGGTGTGTCTCCGTGTCTCCCCGTAGCCAGCTGTGTCTCTGTGTCTCTGTCCCCAGCTGTGTCTCCCTGTGTCTCCCTGTGTCTCTCTGTGTCTCTGTGTCTCTGTGTCTCTGTGTCTCTGTGTCTCCCTGTGTCTCTGTGTCTCTGTCCCCAGGTGTGTCTCCGTGTCTCCCCGTAGCCAGCTGTGTCTCGCTGCGACTCTCAGCGCTCCCGGTCTGCGTGTCCACAGACTCTGTCTCAGGGTGGCTCAGTGTTCAGGTGAGTGTATGAGTGAGTGAGTGTATGAGTGAGTGTATGAGTGAGTGAGTGTATGAGTGAGTGAGTGTATGAGTGAGTGTATGAGTGTGTGAGTGTATGAGTGAGTGAGTGTATGAGTGAGTGTATGAGTGAGTGAGTGTATGAGTGAGTGAGTGTATGAGTGAGTGAGTGTATGAGTGAGTGAGTGTATGAGTGAGTGTATGAGTGAGTGTATGAGTGAGTGTATGAGTGAGTGAGTGTATGAGTGAGTGAGTGAGTGTATGAGTGAGTGAGTGAGTGTATGAGTGAGTGAGTGTATGAGTGAGTGTATGAGTGAGTGAGTGTATGAGTGAGTGTATGAGTGAGTGAGTGTATGAGTGGTGAGTGAGTGGTGAGTGAGAGTGGTGAGTGAGTGTATGAGTGTGTGTGTGTGAGTGAGTGTATGAGTGAGTGAGTGAGTGTATGAGTGAGTGAGTGGTGAGTGAGTGTATGAGTGTGTGAGTGTATGAGTGAGTGAGTGTATGAGTGAGTGAGTGTATGAGTGAGTGAGTGTATGAGTGAGTGAGTGTATGAGTGAGTGAGTGTATGAGTGAGTGAGTGTATGAGTGAGTGTATGAGTGAGTGAGTGTATGAGTGAGTGTATGAGTGAGTGAGTGTATGAGTGAGTGAGTGAGTGTATGAGTGAGTGAGTGAGTGTATGAGTGAGTGAGTGTATGAGTGAGTGTATGAGTGAGTGAGTGTATGAGTGAGTGTATGAGTGAGTGAGTGTATGAGTGGTGAGTGAGTGGTGAGTGAGAGTGGTGAGTGAGTGTATGAGTGTGTGTGTGAGTGAGTGTATGAGTGAGTGAGTGAGTGTATGAGTGAGTGAGTGAGTGGTGAGTGAGTGTATGAGTGTGTGTGTTGAGTGGTGAGTGAGAGTGGTGAGTGAGTGTATGAGTGAGTGAGTGTATGAGTGAGTGAGTGAGTGGTGAGTGAGTGAGTGGTGAGTGAGTGTATGAGTGAGTGAGTTAGTGTATGAGTGAGTGAGTGTATGAGTGTGTGAGTGTATGAGTGAGTGAGTGGTGAGTGAGAGTGGTGAGTGAGTGTATGAGTGAGTGTATGAGTGAGTGAGTGAGTGTATGAGTGGTGAGTGATAGTGGTGAGTGATAGTGTAGTGATAGGGTGAGTGGTGAGTGATAGTGGTGAGTGAGTGTGATGGAGTGAGAGTGAGTGAGAGTGGTGGGAAGTGGTGAGGTGGTGAGTGTGAGTGTAGTGGTGAGTGTGTGGGGATGAGAGTGGTGAGGTGTGAGTGGTGAGTGATAGTGGTGAGTGATAGTGGTGAGTGTCATGGTGAGTGTATGAGTGAGTGTATGAGTGAGTGAGTGGTGAGTGTGAGTTGGGTGGTGAGTGTGAGTGGTGAGGGTGAGTGTTGAGTGAGTGAGTGTATGAGTGGTGAGTGAGTGATGAGTGGTGGTGAGTGATTGTGGTGAGTGTGTGGTGAGTAGCGAGCAGGTTCTCTGTGGTCCCGCTTGCCAACTGCGTGGTGAGGCGCTCCACTCTCTGCTGTTTCTACTCCCCGCTGGAGCTGCAGGCAGCCGTGGAGCCTACAGAGATCCTCCACCTCACCAGGGTGAGCGGGCGGGGGGTGGGCCTCCCCTAGGTCGACTCAGCCTCAGCATTCAACTGGTGTGGTGGTGGTGGTGGTGGTATGTGGTGGTAGTGGTGGGGTGGTGATGGTGGTGGTGGTGATGGTGGTGGTGGTGGTGGTGATGGTGGTGGTGTAGTGGTGGTGGTGGTGATGGTGGTGGTGGTGGTGGTGATGGTGGTGGTGATGGTGGTGATGGTGGTGATGGTGGTGGTGGTGGTTGTGGTGGTGGTGGTGGTTGTGGTGGTTGTGGTGGTTGTGGTGATGGTGGTGGTGGTGGTGTGGTGGTGGTGATGGTGGTGATGGTGATGGTGTAGTGAGGTGGTGGTGGTGGTGGTAGTGGTGAGTGGTCCGGTCTCGGAG
>NC_133748.1:764154-825995 GCF_048934315.1 Petromyzon marinus | reverse complement strand
GTGAGTGTCTCACCCCTCACCCCTCGCCCTATCCTCCCTGTATCGCTGCAGTGCCCTGAGGGCACCTCGGCCCCTCTCCAGTGCCCCTAGGGCAAGGCCCGTGGTGAGTGTGTTGGTGGTGAGTGTGTTGGTGAGTGTGTGTGGTGAGTGTGTTGGTGTGTTGGTGAGTGTGTTGGTGAGTGTGTGGTGAGTGTCTCACCCCTCACCCTCACCCCTCGCCCTACCCTCCCTGTATCGCTGCAGTGCCCTGAGGGCACCTCGGCCCCTCTCCAGTGCCCCTAGGGCAACGCCCGCCGCCGCCGCCGCCTGTGCCGGGCGTCCTGCGGCGAGGAGCGGCGGCAGCAGCCGCGAGGCGCCGCCAGCGAGGCCAGCGGCGAGCTCAGCCACACGCACAGAGACACCAACAACACCACCAACACCAACTCCAACACCACCACCAACAACACCAACACCACCACCAACACCAACACCACCAACACCAACACCGCCCTGTGGAGGGGGAGATGGGCGAGCTCAGCCACACGCACAGAGACACCAACAACACCACCACCAACACCAACAACACCAACAACACCACCACCACCAACACCACCACCCTGTGGAGGGGGAGATAGGTGAGCTCAGCCACACGCACAGAGACACCAACAACTCCAACAACACCACCAACACCACCACCATCACCACCACCATCACCACCATCATCACCACCATCACAACCATCACCACCACCATCACCACCATCATCATCACTATCACCACCACCATCACCACCACCACCATCACCACCAACACCACCATCACCATCACCACCAACAACATCACCACCATCACCACCAACAACACCACCCTGGGGAGATGGGGAGACAGTGCACTGTGATATACTGTTGGTACTGTATAACTGTACTGCACTACCCTACTGTACAGCCGCACTACTGTACCGCACTGCCGTACTGCACTACCGTACTGTATTACCGTACTGTGCTACTGTGCCACTGTACTGTGTTGCTGTACTGTGTCACTGCACTACACTACTGTACTGTACTACCGCACTGTGCTACTGTACTAGGCTACTACACTGTGTTACTGCAATGTATTACTGTACGGCGCTACTGTACCACTGCATTACTGTACCACGCTACTGTAATACGGCGATACACTGTACTACTGTACCGTGCTACTGTATGACCGCAATATACTACTGTACTGTGCCGTGACACTGTGTTGCGCTCCTGTACTGCGTTACTGTATGCACTACTGTATTACTATGCTAACGCGCTATGCTACTGTACTACTGTGCCACTGTACTACTATGCTGTGTTACTGCACTACACTACTGTATTGCACTACCGCACTAGGCTACTGTACTGTGTTACTGTAATGTGCTACATATTACTGCACTATGCTACTGTACAACGCTACTGTACTACTGTACTACGTTACTGTGCTATGCCACGGTATTACTGTACTAAGCTACCGTACTGTGTTACTGTACGGCGCTACCGCACTGTGCTACTGCACTATATTGTACTGTATTACTGCACTGTATCACTGTACTGTGCTACTGCACGGCTGTACTGTACCACGGTACTATTCTACTGTACTCTTCTACCGCGCTACTGTACTCTTCTACTGTGCTACTGTACTCTTCTACTGTGCTACTGTACTGCCGCACTGCACTACTGTACCACTGCACTACTGTACTGCACTACTGTACTGTGCTACTGCACTGCTGAACTGTACTACTGTACTTGCTACACCGCACTACTGAACTGCACAGATGTACTGTACCACTGCACTGCTGAACTGGTGCTACTGTACTGCTGCACTGTATTACTGTGCTGTTGTACTGTACTACTGTACTGTACTACTGTACTCACGTTGGCTCTCAGCAGCGCCTCCACGTGGCTCCTCCGCGTGGTTCCGCGCCGAATCTCCATCTCAAGCGCACTGAGCCTCACCATCATTCACACTCACCACCACTACTCACCACTACACTCACTACCACTCACCACTACTCACCACTCACTCACCACCACTCACCACTACACTCGCTACTACTCACCACTCACCACTACACTCACTACTACTCACCACTCACCACTACTCACCACTACACTCACTACTACTCACCACTACTCACCACTACACTCACTACACTCACTCACCACCACTCACCACTACACTCACTCACCACTACTCACCACCACTCACCACTACACTCACTACTCACTCACCACTACTCACCACTCACTACTCAACCACCACTACACTCACTCACTACTCACCACTACACTCACTCACCACTACTCACCACTACACTCACTCACCACTACTCACTACTACTCACCACTACACTCACTCACCACTACTACACTCACCACTACACTCACTCACCACTACTCACTACTACTCACCACTACTCACTACTACTCATCACTACTCACCACTCACTCACTACTCACTCACCACTACTCACCACTACTCACCACTCACTACTCACCACCACTACACTCACTCACTACTCACCACTACACTCACTCACCACTACTCACTACTACTCACCACTACACTCACTCACCACTACACTCACTCACCACTACTCACTACTACTCACCACTACTCACCACTACACTCACTCACCACTACACTCACTCACCACTACTCACTACTACTCACCACTACTCACCACTACACTCACCACTACTCACCACCACTCACCACTACACTCACTCACCACTACACTCACTCACCACTACTCACTACTACTCACCACTACACTCACTCAATACTACTCACTACTCACCACTACACTCACCACTACTCACCACTGCACTCACTACTCACCACTACTACTCACTACTACACTCACTACTCACCACTACTCACCACTACACTCACTACTCACCACTACACTCACTCACCACTACTCACTACTACTCACCACTACACTCACTCACCACTCACCACTACTCACCACTACACTCACTCACTACTCACTCACCACTACTACTTACTCACCACCACTCACTACTCACCACTACTCACCACTACACTCACTCACCACTACTCACTAACACTCACCACTACACTCACTCACCACTACTCACCACTACTACCACTCACTACTCACCACTACTACTCACCACTACACTCACTACTCACTCACCACCACTACCACTCACTACTCACTCACCACTACTCACCACCACTCACCACTACTCACTACTACTCACCACCACTCACCACTACACTCACTCACCACTACTACCACTACTCACCACCACTCACCACTACTCACCACTACACTCACTCACCACTCCTCACCACTACTCACCACACTCACTACTCACTCAGCACTCACCACTACTACTCACCACTACTACTCACCACTCACTCACCACTACTCACTACTCACTCACCACTCACTCACCCCTCACTCACTACTCACCACTACTACTCACTCATTCACCACTACTCACCACTACTACCACTCACTCACCACTCACTCAGCACTACTCACCACTACTCACTCACTCAGCACCACTACTCACCACTCACTCACCCACTCACTCACCACCACGACTACTCACCACTCAATACTCACGCTCCCCCAGGTAGCCTCTGGCAGGGCTGTAGGGGCAAGTGCTGAGAAACAGACAAAGCTCCCCCAGGTAGCCTCTAGCAGGGCTGTAGGGGCAAGTGCTGAGACACAGACAAAGCTCCCCCAGGTAGCCTCTAGCAGGGCTGTAGGGGCAAGTGCTGCGACACAGACAAAGCTCCCCCAGGTAGCCTCTAGCAGGGCTGTAGGGGCAAGTGCTGAGACACAGACAAAGCTCCCCCAGGTAGCCTCTAACAGGGCTGTAGGGGCAAGTGCTGTGTTAGTAGCGAGTAGCAGCAGCAGCGTCTATGAAGGCTACCGGCACTGTGGCTACACACAGAGGGTGTGGGTGGCCAGCACCACCACCACGCCCGGCCGCCTTTGTCTCTCCCAGTGCTAGCGATGTTCACTACAACACCACTACACCACCACCACTACTACAACCACCACCACTACTACAACCACCACCACTACTACACCACCATTACTACACCACCACTACTACAGCACCACCACTACTACTACACCACCACTACTACATCACCACTACTACACCACCACTACTACACCACCACTACTACACCACCACTACTACACCACCACTACTACACCACCACTACTACACCACCACCACTACGCCACTACTACACCACACCACTACACCACCACCACTACCATCACTACACCACCACCACCACTACCATCACTACACCACCACCACCACTACCACCACCACTGCCACCACCACAACAACCACTACAACTACCACCACAGCACTACACCACCACCACAACCACCACCACAACAACAACAACCACCACCACCACAACAGTTCCCACCACAGCCGAATATTCAATCGCCCGCCAAAAAATCCACTTCCCGTGACGTCACTACCGACCGTTAAGCCCAAGAGGTGAGGGGGGTTGAACGTCACTTCCGTCACCACTATTAACCCCCCGCCATCTTGTTTAGTTCACCCCGCACCCACACTGATACTTCCATCTTGTTTAGTTCACCCGACCAGTACCAACACCTCCATCTTGTTTAGTGTTTAGTTCACCCCGCTAGTACATACACTGATACTTCCATCTTGTTTAGTTCACCCCGACAGTCCCAACACCAATACCTCTCCATCGTGTTTAGTTCACCCCGCCAGTACCCACACTGATACTTCCATCTTGTTTAGTTCACCCCGCCAGTCCCAACACTAATACCTCTCCATCTTGTTCGCCAGTACCCACACCGATACCCTCCATCTTGTTTAGTTCACCCGACCAGTACCAACACCTCCATCTTGTTTAGTTTATCCCGCCAGTACCCACACCAATACTTCCATCTTGTTTAGTTCACCGCGCCAGTACCCACACCAATACCTCCATCTTGTTTAGTTCACCCCGCCAGTACCCACACTGATACTTCCATCTTGTTTAGTTCACCCCGCCAGTCCCAACACGAATACCTCTCCATCTTGTCCGCCAGTACGCACACCGATACCCTCCATCTTGTTTAGTTCACTGCCGCAGTCCACATCGATAACCTCCATCTTGTTTAGTTCACTGCCGCAGTCCACACATCTATACCCTCCAGTGCTTTAATGACTCTGATATCAACTTCAGCAACGTCAGTAAATTTATTGCAACATCAGAGTGAGTGAGTGGGTGAGTGGGTGAGTAAGTGAGTGGATGAGTGGGTGAGTGGGTGAGTGAGTGGGTGAGTGGGTGAGTGAGTGGGTGAGTGGGTGAGTGGGTGGGTGAGTGGGTGGGTGAGTGGGTGGGTGAGTGGGCGGGTGGGTGGGCGTGTGGGCGGGTGGGCGTGTGGGCGGGTGGGCGTATGAGTGAGTGGTGAGTGAGTGAGTGTATGAGTGAGTGTATGAGTGAGTGAGTGTATGAGTGAGTGTATGAGTGAGTGTATGAATGAGTGTATGAGTGAGTGAGTGTGTGAGTGAGAGAGTGAGTGAGTGTATGGGTGAGTGTATGGGTGAGTGAGTGTATGTATGAGTGAGTGTATGTGTGTATGAGTGTATGAGTGAGTGTATGAGTGAGTGAGTGTATGAGTGTATGAGTGAGTGAGTGTATGAGTGAGTGAGTGTATGAGTGAGTGAGTGTATGAGTGAGTGAGTGTATGAGTGTATGAGTGAGTGAGTGTATGAGTGAGTGTGTGTATGAGTGAGTGAGTGTATGAGTGAGTGAGTGAGTGTATGAGTGAGTGAGTGTATGAGTGAGTGTGTGTATGAGTGAGTGAGTGTATGAGTGTATGAGTGAGTGTATGAGTGAGTGAGTGTATGAGTGAGTGAGTGTATGAGTGTATGAGTGAGTGTATGAGTGAGTGAGTGTATGAGTGAGTGTATGAGTGAGTGAGTGTATGAGTGTATGAGTGAGTGAGTGTATGAGTGAGTGAGTGTATGAGTGTATGAGTGAGTGTATGAGTGAGTGAGTGTATGAGTGAGTGTATGAGTGAGTGAGTGTATGAGTGTATGAGTGAGTGAGTGTATGAGTGAGTGTGTGTATGAGTGAGTGAGTGTATGAGTGAGTGAGTGAGTGTATGAGTGAGTGTATGAGTGAGTGAGTGAGTGTATGAGTGAGTGTATGAGTGAGTGTGTGTATGAGTGAGTGAGTGAGTGTATGAGTGAGTGTATAAGTGTGTGTGGCACGGGTTGTGTAAGAAACGGAGTGATGGTCTCCACGCCGTCCTCCGCGTGCCCCGCCGGTGACCCCCACCGGTGACCCCCACCGGTGACCCCCGCCGGTGACCCCCACCGGTGACCCCCACCGGTGACCCCCGCCGGTGACCCCCGCCGGTGACCCCCGCCGGTGACCCCCGCCGGTGACCCCCGCCGGTGACCTCCAGGAGGCGCTGCCTCAGCAGGCGCCGTCGTGAGACACCCGCACAGACGCAGAATTCTCCCTGGGGCACACACACACAGAGACACACACACACACAGTTACACACACACACAGTTACACACACACACACACAGTTACACACAGTTACACACACACACAGTTACACACACAGTTACACACACACAGTTACACACACACAGAGACATAGTTACACACAGTGTGTACACACAGTGTACACACAGTTACACACAGTGTACACACAGACACACAGTTACACACACAGTGTACACACACACACAGTTACACACAGTGTACACACACACACAGTTACACAGTTACACACAGTGTACACACACAGTTACACAGTTACACAGTGTACACACACAGTTACATACACACACAGTTACACACACACACATTTACACACACACACAGTTACACACAGTGTACACACACAGTTACACAGTGTACACACAGTTACACACACACAGTTACACACAAACACAGTTACACACAAACACACAGACACACAGAGACACTCACACACACACACAGAGACACACACACAGAGACACACACACATAGACACACACAACAACAACAACAACCGCCATTCGCCGCTAAGTGGCGGTGACGTCACCACGACGCTTGTGCCAGGCTATGTGCACCCTGAAGCCACGTGAAGTGTCGAACGCCCGCTGGCAGGAGGTCACGGGGCAGACCCAGGTGCCACGGGTCGACTGACTGAGATGACTGGCTGATGCACCACCTGTGCCCCCTACTGTGCCAACCTGCTGTGCTTTAGCCACCCGGAGCTCCGCTCATTGTTGTGAGCGTCGCTCCTCTGCCCTCCGTTGTTGTTGGAGGGCGACTCCCTCCAACTGCCCAGTAGCGTCCTTCACGAGCCTCCTCCACAGAGGCCGATCTTGACACCGCTGGTACCAGTCATCGGCAAGTCCACTCAGCTCCACGTCCTCCTGTACCACATCACTCCATCTCTTCTCTAGCCCGTGCCGCGCCCGCTTAGCCCCCTCAATCCGGCAGAACAAAAGCTGTTTCGGCATGCGGTGGCTGGGCATGCGGGCTACATGACCCAGCCATCGCAGCCTTGCCTGCCGGAGGAGCTCACCGATGGGACCCTGCTCAGATCTTTCAAGGATTTGTGAGCTCCTCACACAATCCAGCCTGGTTAAACCCAGGATGGATCGTAGGCAGGCCAGCCTAAATGTTTCTAACCGGCAAAGATGTTCCATTTGGGGGGTCCACGTTTCGCAAGCGTAGAGAAGGGAGGGAATGACCGTGGCCGAGAACACCCAAAGCTTCGTGCGGAGCGACAGACCAGGTAGCTTCCACACAGCGTTACGCAACCGATGAAAAGATATTGCCGCTCGACTGATTCGGAGTGAGACCTCTGCTGTTAAACTGGAGCCAGTCATAAGCACACTGTCCAGGTATGGGAAACTCTCCACTCTCTCCACAACTGCCCCATCACCGATTGGGAGTTGTGGGGGTGGAGTGTCCGATGGTACAAAATACCCAGGCAGGCGCTTAGTTTTGGTGGGGCTGATGGTAAGGCCCCACCTCTTAGTGGCATGCTCCAGTCTCAGCAGCAGCGCCTCCAACTCCTCCTCTGACTGAGCAGCTATTACCAAATCATCAGCATACATAACGTGGTTGAGCAATAGGGAGCCATCCCTTGACCGCACCTGGGCATCGATCAGCCTCCCATTATATCTGTACCATATGGAGATTCCCCCGGTACAGCTGCTGAAGGCTTCACGAACTACGTGGTCAAAATAGATGTTAAATAATGTGGGAGCCAGAGGACATCCCTGTCGCACCCCGCAAGGTGAACAGGGAATGGCTCCGACTCCCGGCCACGTAGTTTTACCCGGGCCCGCTCACCATCATGAAGGTCCTTAATGATCGTTCCATAGTTCAATTTATGTTGGTATAGCCCTGTGAGCCATTTGGCTCTTGAATCGGGTGCAACCACAACAAACATAAAACCAAAAACACGAACAAGACAACATCTTAAAGTGACTTTGTGTGACTGTGCAAAACAGAAAATTCAGGAAAAAAAACATCAAAATATTCCTGAAATAGCACCGTACAACCACCAACACTGTGTGCAAAAATCCCAGTGGGATGCAAAGTCAAACAACAACCACAACAACCACAAGACAACTAAGATTAAGGCCATCAGTCTAACTCCGTACTACAATAAACACACACATGGCCAAACCAAAAAAACGTTTTCGAAATCACCAAAATAAAAGCCATAAATGCAATGTAACAGTGATCATAGGGACTGTGACCGAATTTTTTTTACAATAAACTACGTAAATAAATTATAACACCAAAATCTAGAGCCATATTTTCGACCATTGAATAGCAGCGGCAGCTAGGGGTGTAACAACTCCTCTAGAGCAGTTTTGAGTGAAGATCTCATAGGTAGCGATTCACGTTGCAGTTTATTGGCAATAGCATTCCAGACCCTGGGGGCATCAATAGCAAAGGCCCTTCCTCCGGTTTTTGTACGGCAATAGGGGAATGTGAAGTTGGTAAATGAGCGAAGACCTGAGGTCAAATTTGTTCTTTGAAACAGAGAGAGGAGATCCAGCAGCAGGTAAGTCTGCGGATTTTATTTGTAAGTACATCGTGAATAAATAAGATCTGGTGCACAAGCCGTTGAACATTAAGAGATGTTAAGTTTTGACCCAATGTAGAGATCACAGTGGTGAGTCCTATATGGGCAGTTCAATGCAAATCTTAAGGCCGAGTGATAGATGGAATCAAGCTTCTTCAGTACAGTACTTGGGGCTGATTTATACACGATGTCACAGTAGTCAAGTAGAGGCAGTATGGTAGCTTTTATCAATTCCAAACGGAACATTGGGGGGAAGCAGTGCTTGTGTCGATACAGAAAACCAATTTTTTTGTCTTTTTACCAATATAATCAGTGTGATCTTCAAAATTCAGTGTTTGAATCCAGGATGACCCCAAGATACTCATAAATCTTGACTTGCTCTATTTGATAATTATTCAAGGAATGTAACTGGGGAAAAATAACTTCCCGCTTTAGTCCCGGTGAGAAGCATAGCACCTTGGTTTTGGAGGTATTCAGGACTAGTTTAAGAGCAGCTAGCTGATGTTGTAGTTTGTTGAAATCGCCCTGGAGAGCTTAGCAATCACGTCATCCGGAGAGCGGCCAGCAGTAATCAGTATCGTGTCATCTGCAAAAAGATCTACCCCGGAATGATCCGGGTCAGTGCCCAAGTCATTGACGTAGAGAGAGAACAAGAGGGGGCCCGAGGATGGAACCCTGTGGAACCCCTTGAGTTATCTTGACGCCGTTTGACCTCCAACCATCTGTGAGCACAGCTTGGGTGCGAGAAAAGAGGAAATCTTTTAACCATTGTACCGCGTTTTCGGGAGAACACCGAGGCAACTTAGTTTACTAAGCAGGGGGTGTTGTGGTCTACTGTATCGAAAGCTTTGGACAGGTCAAGAAAAAGACAGGTAACAGTACCGCTTATTATCAAGGTGACTGTAAATTTGATTCGGAGAGTCTAATGCAGCTGTATTTTTTTTTTGCGGAACCCAGATTGTTTTAGATGTGGTAGATTGTCGGTGGACAGGAAACCGCTAATTTGGTAGTTCAATCATTTTTCGAAGATTTTCCATCAACGGGGACGAAATTGAGATAGGCCGGTAGTTATCGGGATCATCTTAAGGGCCCCCCTTTGCGAAGTGGACGGACATAGGAATGTTTCCATTCTAGAGGAACTGATGCTCCTTTGATGGACAGGTTGAAAATATGGGGCTATAGGTTTGTACATTAGGTGACCAACAGTTAGCAGAGCAAAGACGGGAAAACTATCTGCACCGGTAGAGGAGGACACTTTGAGGTAGGACAGCGGTTTCAGAACGGAGGGTCAGGGACTCCAAAAGCACGAAGAACGACCCAGAGGCCAGGCCTACTGATGGTCTCATAGGCCTTGACCAGGTCAATAGAGCAGGGTTGGTCTTGTTGGAATTCCCTACACCTCTGCTGTAGCAGACGGACAGAAAAATATGGCATCTGTGCAGTACACACAAATACACACACACATAGGTAGACACACACACACGTACACACACAGGTAGACACACACACACGTACACACACAGGTAGACACACACACACGTACACACACAGGTAGACACACACACAGGTAGACACACACACAGCTACACACACACACAGGTAGACACAAAGAACAAAGATCCCCCATATAGCCTTAACAGACTGTAGGGGCAAGTGCTGTTAGCGAGCACCTATGAAGGCCGGAACGGTACACGAGGGGGTGGGTGGCCAGCACCACGCCCGACCGCCTTTGTCTCCCTAGTGGCAATGTTTACACACCGCACCAGGTACTCATTTGAGGCTGAGTCGACCTAGGGGAGGCCCGGGACCGGTTCAGATAATCGTCACTGGTGTTGGCCGTGAGCGGGAATCGAACCCGGGTCGCCAGGTTCATAGCGCAGCGTAGCGCTAACCGCTACAATATCGCTCCCCACAGGTAGACACACACACAGGTAGACACACACACAGGTAGACACACACACAGGTAGACACACACACAGGTAGACACACACACACACAGGTACACACACACACAGGTAGACACACACACAGGTAGACACACACACAGGTAGACACACACAGGTAGACACACACAGGTACACACACACACAGGTACACACACACACAGGTAGACACACACACAGGTAGACACACACACAGGTAGACACACACACAGGTAGACACACACACAGGTATAGACACACGGACACAGACACACACGGACACAGACACACACAGACACATAAACACACACAGACACATAAACACACACAGACACGTAAACACACAAATACACACAGACACACACATACACACGTGTCCGTTCCAGGCTAGATGCACACCCTACTCACAGGCTGTGTCAGTGCCAGGCTAGGTGCACACCCTACTCACAGGTTGTGTACACACACTCTACTCACAGGCTGTGTCAGTGCCAGGCTAGGTGCACCATACTCACAGGTCATGTCAGTGCCAGGCTAGGTGCACCATACTCACAGGTTGTCTCAGTGCCAGGCTAGGTGCACCCTACTCACAGGTTGTGTGCACAGAGGGTGCACCCTACTCACAGGTCATGTCGGTGCCAGGCTAGGTGCACCATACTCACAGGTTGTGTCGGTGCCAGGCTAGGTGCACACCCTACTCACAGGTTGTGTCGGTGCCAGGCTAGGTGCACCATACTCACAGGCTGTGTCGGTGCCAGGCTAGGTGCACCCTACTCACAGGCTGTGTCAGTGCCAGGCTAGGTGCACCATACTCACAGGCTGTGTCAGTGCCAGGCTAGGTGCACCATACTCACAGGTCATGTCAGTGCCAGGCTAGGTGCACACCCTACTCACAGGTTGTGTACACACACTCTACTCACAGGTTGTGACAGTGCCAGGCTAGGTGCACCCTACTCACAGGCTGTGTCAGTGCCAGGCTAGGTGCACCCTACTCACAGGTCGTGTCAGTGCCAGGCTAGGTGCACCATACTCACAGGTTGTGTCAGTGCCAGGCTAGGTGCACCATACTCACAGATTGTGACAGTGCCAGGCTAGGTGCACCCTACTCACAGGTTGTGTCGGTGCCAGGCTAGGTGCACCATACTCACAGGCTGTGTCAGTGCCAGGCTAGGTGCACCCTACTCACAGGTTGTGTCGGTGCCAGGCTAGGTGCACCATACTCACAGGTTGTCTCAGTGCCAGGCTAGGTGCACCCTACTCACAGGTTGTGTCAGTGCCAGGCTAGGTGCACCCTACTCACAGGTTGTGTCAGTGCCAGGCTAGGTGCACCATACTCACAGATTGTGACAGTGCCAGGCTAGGTGCACCCTACTCACAGGTTGTGTCAGTGCCAGGCTAGGTGCACCCTACTCACAGGTTGTGTCAGTGCCAGGCTAGGTGCACCCTACTCACAGGTTGTGTCAGTGCCAGGCTAGGTGCACCCTACTCACAGGTTGTGTACACACAGCATGCACGCTCACAGGCTGTCTCAGTGCCAGGCTAGGTGCACACCCTACTCACAGGTTGTGTACACACACTCCTCACAGGCTGTGTCAGTGCCAGGCTAGGTGCACCCTACTCACAGGTTGTCTCAGTGCCAGGCTAGGTGCACCCTACTCACAGGTTGTGTGCACAGAGGGTGCACCCTACTCACAGGTCATGTCGGTGCCAGGCTAGGTGCACCATACTCACAGGCTGTGTCAGTGCCAGGCTAGGTGCACCATACTCACAGGTTGTCTCAGTGCCAGGCTAGGTGCACCATACTCACAGGTCATGTCAGTGCCAGGCTAGGTGCACACCATACTCACAGGTTGTGTCGGTGCCAGGCTAGGTGCACCATACTCACAGGCTGTGTCGGTGCCAGGCTAGGTGCACCCTACTCACAGGCTGTCTCAGTGCCAGGCTAGGTGCACACCCTACTCACAGGTTGTGTCAGTGCCAGGCTAGGTGCACCATACTCACAGGCTGTGTCGGTGCCAGGCTAGGTGCACCATACTCACAGGTTGTGTCAGTGCCAGGCTAGGTGCACACCCTACTCACAGGTTGTGTCAGTGCCAGGCTAGGTGCACCATACTCACAGGCTGTGTCAGTGCCAGGCTAGGTGCACCATACTCACAGGTCATGTCAGTGCCAGGCTAGGTGCACCCTACTCACAGGTCATGTCAGTGCCAGGCTAGGTGCACCATACTCACAGGTCATGTCAGTGCCAGGCTAGGTGCACCATACTCACAGGCTGTGTCGGTGCCAGGCTAGGTGCACCATACTCACAGGCTGTCTCAGTGCCAGGCTAGGTGCACACCCTACTCACAGGTTGTGTCAGTGCCAGGCTAGGTGCACCATACTCACAGGCTGTGTCGGTGCCAGGCTAGGTGCACCATACTCACAGGTTGTGTCGGTGCCAGGCTAGGTGCACCCTACTCACAGGTCATGTCGGTGCCAGGCTAGGTGCACCATACTCACAGGTTGTGTGCACAGAGGGTGCACCCTACTCACAGGTTGTGTCAGTGCCAGGCTAGGTGCACCATACTCACAGGTTGTGACAGTGCCAGGCTAGGTGCACCCTACTCACAGGTTGTGTGCACAGAGCGTGCACCCTACTCACAGGTTGTCTCAGTGCCAGGCTAGGTGCACCCTACTCACAGGTTGTGTGCACAGAGCGTGCACCCTACTCACAGGTCATGTCAGTGCCAGGCTAGGTGCACCATACTCACAGGTTGTCTCAGTGCCAGGCTAGGTGCACCATACTCACAGGTTGTGTGCACACAGCGTGCACCCTACTCACAGGTTGTGTCAGTGCCAGGCTAGGTGCACCCTACTCACAGGCTGTCTCAGTGCCAGGCTAGGTGCACCCTACTCACAGGTTGTGTGCACACCCTACTCACAGGTTGTCTCAGTGCCAGGCTAGGTGCACCATACTCACAGGTTGTCTCAGTGCCAGGCTAGGTGCACCCTACTCACAGGTTGTGTGCACAGAGCGTGCACCCTACTCACAGGTTGTCTCAGTGCCAGGCTAGGTGCACCCTACTCACAGGTTGTCTCAGTGCCAGGCTAGGTGCACCCTACTCACAGGTCATGTCGGTGCCAGGCTAGGTGCACCCTACTCACAGGTTGTGTGCACAGAGCGTGCACCCTACTCACAGGTTGTGTCGGTGCCAGGCTAGGTGCACCCTACTCACAGGTTGTGTGCACACACTCCTCACAGGTTGTGTCAGTGCCAGGCTAGGTGCACCCTACTCACAGGTCATGTCGGTGCCAGGCTAGGTGCACCCTACTCACAGGTTGTGTGCACACCATACTCACAGGTTGTGTCGGTGCCAGGCTAGGTGCACCCTACTCACAGGTCATGTCGGTGCCAGGCTAGGTGCACCCTACTCACAGGTTGTGTGCACAGAGCGTGCACCCTACTCACAGGTCATGTCGGTGCCAGGCTAGGTGCACCCTACTCACAGGTTGTGTGCACAGAGCGTGCACCCTACTCACAGGTCATGTCGGTGCCAGGCTAGGTGCACCATACTCACAGGTCATGTCGGTGCCAGGCTAGGTGCACCCTACTCACAGGTTGTGTCAGTGCCAGGCTAGGTGCACCCTACTCACAGGTTGTCTCAGTGCCAGGCTAGGTGCACCCTACTCACAGGCTGTGTCGGTGCCAGGCTAGGTGCACCCTACTCACAGGTTGTGTGCACAGAGCGTGCACCATACTCACAGGCTGTGTCGGTGCCAGGCTAGGTGCACCATACTCACAGGTTGTGTGCACAGAGCGTGCACCATACTCACAGGTTGTGACAGTGCCAGGCTAGGTGCACCCTACTCACAGGTCATGTCGGTGCCAGGCTAGGTGCACCCTACTCACAGGTTGTGTCAGTGCCAGGCTAGGTGCACCATACTCACAGGCTGTGTCGGTGCCAGGCTAGGTGCACCCTACTCACAGGTCATGACAGTGCCAGGCTAGGTGCACCATACTCACAGGTCATGACAGTGCCAGGCTAGGTGCACCCTACTCACAGGTTGTGTGCACACCATACTCACAGGCTGTGTCGGTGCCAGGCTAGGTGCACCCTACTCACAGGTTGTGTGCACAGAGCGTGCACTCGTTGGGGTATTCGCGGCCGTCTGAGCCACAGACGGCGGCAAAGTTCCTGGGACAGCCCGGGAGCATCGCGGAGAAGGAAGAGCAGTCAGCCTGTGGGGGGGGGGGTGGTGGGGGGGGGGGGTGGGGGGGTGGGGGGGTGGTGGGGGGGTGGGGGGGTGGTGGGGGGGTGGGGGGGTGGGTGAGTGGGGGGGTGGTGGGGGGGTGGGTGGGGGGTGGTGGGGGGGTGGGGGGGTGGTGGGGGGGGTGGGGGGGTGGGTGGGGGGGGGGGTGGGGGGGTGGTGGGGGGGGTGGGGGGGTGGTGGGGGGGGTGGGGGGGTGGGTGAGTGGGGGGGTGGTGGGGGGGTGGGTGGGGGGGTGGTGGGGGGGTGGGTGAGTGGGGGGGTGGTGGGGGGGTGGGTGGGGGGGTGGTGGGGGGGTGGGTGAGTGGGGGGGTGGTGGGGGGGTGGGTGAATGGGTGGGTGGGTGAGTGTATGAGTGAGTGAGTGTATGAGTGAGTGAGTGTATGAGTGAGTGTATGAGTGAGTGTATGAGTGAGTGAGTGGGTGAGTGAGTGTATGAGTGAGTGTATGAGTGAGTGAGTGTATGAGTGAGTGAGTGTATGAGTGAGTGAGTGGGTGAGTAAGTGAGTGTATGAGTGTGTGAGTGTATGAGTGAGTGTATGAGTGAGTGAGTGTATGAGTGAGTGAGTGGGTGAGTAAGTGAGTGTATGAGTGAGTGAGTGTATGAGTGAGTGAGTGTATGAGTGAGTGAGTGTATAAGTGAGTGAGTGTATAAGTGAGTGAGTGTATGAGTGAGTGAGTGTATAAGTGAGTGAGTGTATAAGTGAGTGAGTGAGTGTATGAGTGAGTGAGTGTATAAGTGAGTGAGTGTATGAGTGAGTGTATGAGTGAATGAGTGGGTGAGTAAGTGAGTGTATGAGTGAGTCAGTGTATGAGTGAGTGTATGAGTGAGTGAGTGGGTGAGTGAGTGTATGAGTGAGTGAGTGTATGAGTGAGTGAGTGGGTGAGTGAGTGAGTGTATGAGTGAGTGAGTGGGTGAGTGAGTGAGTGGGTGAGTGAGTGAGTGTATGAGTGAGTGAGTGAGTGTATGAGTGAGTGAGTGTATGAGTGAGTGAGTGTATGAATGAGTGTATTAGTGAGTGAGTGTATGAGTGAGTGTGTGAGTGTATGAGTGAGTGTATGAGTGTATGAGTGAGTGAGTGTATGAGTGTATGAGTGAGTGAGTGTATGAGTGAGTGAGTGTATGAGTGAGTGAGTGTATGAATGAGTGTATTAGTGAGTGAGTGTATGAGTGAGTGTGTGAGTGTATGAGTGAGTGTATGAGTGTATGAGTGAGTGTATGAGTGTATGAGTGAGTGAGAGTGAGAGTATGAATGAGTGTATGAGTGTGTGAGTGAGTGAGTGTATGAGTGAGTGAGTGTATGAGTGTATGAGTGAGTGTATGAGTGAGTGAGTGTGTGAGTGAGTGTATGAGTGAGTGTATGAGTGAGTGTATGAGTGAGTGTATGAGTGAGTGAATGAGTGTATGAATGAGTGTATGAGTGTGTGAGTGAGTGAGTGTATGAGTGTATGAGTGAGTGTATGAGTGAGTGAGTGTGTGAGTGAGTGTATGAGTGTATGAGTGAGTGTATGAGTGAGTGAGTGTGTGAGTGAGTGTATAAGTGAGTGTATGAATGAGTGTATGAGTGTATGAATGAGTGTATGAATGAGTGAGTGAGTGTATGAGTGTATGAGTGAGTGTATGAGTGAGTGTATGAGTGAGTGTATGAGTGAGTGAGTGGGTGAGTAAGTGAGTGTATGAGTGAGTCAGTGTATGAGTGAGTGTATGAGTGAGTGAGTGGGTGAGTGAGTGTATGAGTGAGTGTATGAGTGAGTGGGTGAGTGAGTGAGTGTATGAGTGAGTGAGTGGGTGAGTGAGTGAGTGTATGAGTGAGTGTGTGTATGAGTGAGTGTATGAGTGAGTGTGTGTATGAGTGAGTGAGTGAGTGTATAAGTGAGTGTGTGTATGAGTGAGTGAGTGTATGAGTGAGTGAGTGTATGAGTGAGTGTATGAGTGAGTGTATGAGTGTATGAGTGAGTGAGTGCATGAGTGAGTGAGTGTATGAGTGAGTGAGTGCATGAGTGAGTGAGTGTATGAGTGAGTGAGTGTATGAGTGAGTGAGTGTATGAGTGAGTGAGTGTATGAGTGAGTGTATGAGTGAGTGTATTAGTGAGTGAGTATATGAGTGAGTGAGTGTATGAGTGAGTGTATGAGTGAGTATATGAGTGAGTGTATGAGTGAGTGTATGAGTGAGTGTATGAGTGAGCGTATGAGTGAGCGTATGAGTGAGCGTATGAGTGAGTGTATGAGTGAGTGTATGAGTGAGTGAGTGTATGAGTGAGTGTATGAGTGAGTGAGTGTATGAGTGTATGAGTGAGTGAGTGTATGAGTGAGTGAGTGTATGAGTGAGTGTATGAGTGAGTGAGTGTATGAGTGAGTGTATGAGTGAGTGTATGAGTGAGTGAGTGTATGAGTGAGTGTATGAGTGAGTGTATGAGTGAGTGTATGAGTGAGTGAGTGTATGAGTGTATGAGTGAGTGAATGAGTGAGTGTATGAGTGAGTGTATGAGTGAGTGTATGAGTGAGTGAGTGAATGAGTGAGTGTATGAGTGAGTGAATGAGTGAGTGTATGAGTGAGTGAGTGTATGAGTGAGTGTATGAGTGAGTGTATGAGTGAGTGTATGAGTGAGTGAGTGTATGAGTGAGTGAGTGTATGAGTGAGTGTATGAGTGAGTGAGTGTATGAGTGAGTGTATGAGTGAGTGTATGAGTGAGTGAGTGTATGAGTGAGTGAGTGTATGAGTGAGTGAGTGTATGAGTGAGTGTATGAGTGAGTGACTTAGTGAGTGTATGAGTGAGTGTATGAGTGAGTGAATGAGTGAGTGTTGTCTCACTTCTCTCTCCTGTCCTTCACTCTTCTGGATGTCCTGGCCCTCCCCTGCGAGTACACACACACACATTGTACACACACACACACAGTGTACACACACACACACAGTGTACACACACACACACAGTGTACACACACACACACAGTGTACACACACACACACACAGTGTACACACACACACACACAGTGTACACACACACAGTGTACACACACACAGTGTACACACACACAGTGTACACACACACACAGTGTACACACACACAGTGGACACACACACAGTGTACACACACACAGTGTACACACACAGTGTACACACACACAGTGTACACACACAGTGTACACACACACACATTGTACACACACACACACAGTGTACACACACACACAGTGTACACACACACACACAGTGTACACACACACACACAGTGTACACACACACACACAGTGTACACACACACACACACAGTGTACACACACACACACACAGTGTACACACACACAGTGTACACACACACAGTGTACACACACACAGTGTACACACACACAGTGTACACACACACACAGTGTACACACACACAGTGGACACACACACAGTGTACACACACACAGTGTACACACACACAGTGTACACACACACAGTGTACACACACAGTGTACACACACACACACAGTGTACACACACACACACAGTGTACACACACACACACAGTGTACACACACACACACAGTGTACACACACAGTGTACACACACACACAGTGTACACACACACACAGTGTACACACACACACAGTGTACACACACAGTGTACAAACACAGTGTACACACAGTGTACACACACACACACAGGTAGACACACAAACAGTACACACACACACAGGTAGACACACAAACAGTACACACACACACACAGTGTACACACACACAGTGTACACACACACACACACAGTGTACACACACACAGTGTACACACACACAGTGTACACACACACAGTGTACACACACACACAGTGTACACACACACACAGTGATACACACACACACAGTGATACACACACAGTGACACACACACACAGTGATACACACACAGTGACACACACACACACACAGTGTACACACACACAGTGTACACATACGCACACACACAGTGTGCACACACACAGGTAGACACACACACACACAGTGTACACACACAGCTAGACACACAGTGTACACACACACACAGTGTACACACACACACAGTGTACACACACACAGGTAGACACACACACACAGTGTACACACACACACAGGTACACACACACACAGTGTACACACACACACACAGTGTACACACGCACACACACAGTGTACATGCACACACACACAGTGTACATGCACACACACACAGTGTACACACACACACAGTGTACACACGCACACACACAGTGTACATGCACACACACAGTGTACACGCACACACACACAGTGTACACACACACACACAGTGTACACATAGTGACACACAGGGTACACACACCCAGGTAGACACACACACAGGTACACACACACACAGGTAGACACACACACAGTGTACACACACACACAGTGTACACACACATACACACAGGGTACACACACACAGGTAGACACACACAGGGTACACACACACAGTGTACACACACAGTGTACACACACACACACAGTGTACACACACACACACAGTGTACACACACACACACACAGTGTACACACACACACAGTGTACACACACACAGGGTACACACACACAGTGTACACACACACACAGTGTACACACACACACAGTGTACACACACACAGTGTACACACACACAGGTACACACACACACACAAAGTGTACACACACAGGTAGACAAAGATCCCCCATATAGCCTTAACAGACTGTAGGGGCAAGTGCTGTTAGCGAGCACCTATGAAGGCCGGAACGGTACACGAGGGGGTGGGTGGCCAGCACCACGCCCGACCGCCTTTGTCTCCCTTGTGGCGATGTTTATTACACACCGCACCAGGTACTCATTTGAGGCTGAGTCGACCTAGGGGAGGCTCGGGACCGGTTCAGATAATCGTCACTGGTGTTGGCCGTGAGCGGGAATCGAACCCGGGTCGCCAGGTTCATAGCGCAGCGTAGCGCTAACCGCTACACTATCGCTGTTTGTCTACCTGTGTGTGTGTAGACACACACAGGTAGACACACACACAGGTACACACACACACACAGGTACACACACACACACACACAGGTAGACATACACACACAGGTAGACACACACAGGTACACACACACACAGGTATACACACACACACACAGGTACACACACACACACAGGTACACACACACACATAGACACACACTACACACAACAACAACAACAACCGCCATTCGCCACTAAGTGGCGTTGACGTCACCACGACGCTTGTGCCAGGCTATGTGCACCCTGAGGCCACGTGAAGTGTCGAACGCCCGCTGGCAGGAGGTCACGGGGCAGACCCAGCAGGTGCCACGGGTCGACTGACTGAGATGACTGGCTGATGCACCACCTGTGCCCCCTACTGTGCCAACCTGCTGTGCTTTAGCCACCCGGCGCTCCGCTCGTTGTTGTGAGCGTCGCTCCTCCGCCCTCCGTTGTTGTTGGAGGGCGACTACCTCCAACTGCCCAGTAGCATCCTTCACGAGCCTCCTCCACAGAGGCCGATCTTGACACCGCTGGTACCAGTCATCGGCAAGTCCACTCAGCTCCACATCCTCCTGTACCACATCACTCCATCTCTTCTCTAGCCCGTGCCGCGCCCGTTTAGCCCCCTCGATCCGGCCGAACAAAAGCTGTTACGGCATGCGGTGGCTGGGCATGCGGGCTACATGACCCAGCCATCGTAGCCTTGCCTGCCGGAGGAGCTCACCGATGGGACCTTGCCCAGATCTTTCAAGGATTTGTGAGCTCCTCACACAATCCAGCCTGGTTAAACCCAGGATGGATCGTAGGCAGGCCAGCCTAAATGTTTCTTACACACACACACAGGTACACACATACACAGGTACACACATACACAGGTACACGCACACACACAGGTACACGCACACACACAGGTGTACACGCACACACACAGGTGTACACACACACACACAGGTGTACACACACACAGGTGTACACACACACAGGTGTACACACACACACAGGTACACACACACACACAGGTACACACACACACACAGGTACACACACACACACAGGTACACACACACACAGGTACACACACACACACACAGGTACACACACACACACACAGGTACACACACACACACACAGGTACACACACACACACACAGGTACACACACACACACACAGGTACACACACAAACAGGTATTACACACAGGTAGACACACACACAGGTACACATACACACACAGTTACACACACAGACACACAGGTACACACACAGACACACAGGTACACACACAGGTACACACACAGGTACACATACACTGCCCACAGACGGCTCTCACACCACTTACCCACAGCCACCATCATCACCACCACCACCATCACCACGAGCGAGATGACCGCGGCCTTCATAGCGAGCGAGCGAGCGACAAACAGCGACAGCGACAAACAGCAAACAGCTGAACCCGGAACTCCTCCCAGCTCCCCTTTATACACTCACACCTGCGCACACACTACACCTGTACACACAAAGACAAAGATCCCCCTCATAGCCTTGACAGACTGTAGGGGCAAGTGCTGTTAGCGAGCACCTATGAAGGCCGGAATGGTACACGAGGGGGTGGGTGGCCAGCACCACGCCCGACCGCCTTTGTCTCCCCAGTGGCGATGTTTTTATCCACCGCACCAGGTACTCATTGAAGGCTGAGTCGACCTAGGGGAGGCCGGGCACCGGTTCAGATAATCGTCACTGGTGTTGGCCGTGAGCGGGAATCGAACCCGGGTCGCCAGGTTCGTAGCGCAGCGTAGCGCTAACCACTACACTACCGCTCCCGTTACCTGTACATACACAGACACCTGTACACTCACACACCTCTACACTCACACACACACCTGTACACACACATCTGTACACACTCTCACCTGTACACACACACTTGTACACACCCACACCTGTGTACACAGTCTCACCTGTGTACACACCTACACCTGTGTACACACCTACACCTGTGTACACACTCTCACCTGTGTACACACCTGTGTACACACTATCACCTGTACACACCTACACATGTGTACACACTATCACCTGTGTACACACCTACACCTGTACACACACTCTCACCTGTGTACACACCTACACCTGTACACACCTACACCTGTGTACACACCTACACCTGTACACACCTACACCTGTACACACACCTGTACACACCTACACCTGTACACACTCACACCTGTTCATGCCTACACCTGTACACACTGTCACCTGTGTACACACACTCACCTGTACACACCTACACCTGTGTACACACCTACACCTGTACACACTCACACCTGTGTAAACACCTACACCTGTACACACCTACACCTGTACACACACTTTCACCTGTACACTCTCACCTGTACACACCTACACCTGTACACACCTACACCTGTACACACACCTGTACACACCTACACCTGTACACACCCACACCTGTGTACACTCACACCTGTGTACACACCTACACCTGTACACACTCTCACCTGTACACTCTCACCTGTACACACTCTCACCTGTACACGCCTACACCTGTACACACTGTCACCTGTGTACACACACTCACCTGTACACACCTACACCTGTGTACACACCTACACCTGTACACACTCACACCTGTGTAAACACCTACACCTGTACACACCTATACCTGTGTACACACTCTCACCTGTGTACACACTCTCACCTGTGTACACACTCATACCTGTACACACACTCTCACCTGTACACACCTACACCTGTGTACACACCTACACCTGTGTACACACCTACACCTGTACACACCTACACCTGTGTACACACTCTCACCTGTATACACACCTACACCTGTACACACATACACCTGTACACACTCTCACCTGTACACACTCTCACCTGTGTACACACTCACACCTGTGTACACTCACCTGTACACACCTACACCTGTACACACATACACCTGTACACTCTCACCTGTACACACTCTCACCTGTGTACACTCACACCTGTGTACACTCACCTGTACACACCTACACCTGTACACACCTACACCTGTGTACACACTCACACCTGTGTACACACTCAGCCCTGCCTCGAGGCTACCTGGGGGATCTTTGTCTTTGTGTCTCAGCTGTTAAAGTTCACACGCTGCTGTGGTGACGTCACGACGGCCGCAGTTTCCGCTCGTCTGGCGACTGAGTTACTCACCAAGTTACTCACCAAGTTACTCAGCCAGTCACTCACCAAGTTACTCACCAAGTCACTCAGCCAGTCACCAAGTCACTTACTAAGTCACTCACCAAGTCACTTACCAAGTTACTCACCAAGTTACTCACCAAGTTGCTCACCAAGTTACTCACCAAGTCACTTACCAAGTTACTCACCAAGTTACTCACCAAGTTACTCACCAAGTTACTTACCAAGTTACTCACCAAGTCACTCACCAAGTCACTTACCAAGTTACTCACCAAGTCACTCACCAAGTTACTCGCCAAGTTACTCACCAAGTTACTCGCCAAGTCACTCACCAAGTTACTCACCAAGTCACTCACCAAGTCACTTACCAAGTTACTCACCAAGTCACTCACCAAATTACTCACCAAGTCACTCACCAAGTTACTCACTCAGCCACTCACCAAGTTACTTACCAAGTTACTCACCAAGTTACTCGCCAAGTTACTCGCCAAGTTACTCACCAAGTTACTCACCAAGCCACTCACCAAGTCACTCACCAAGTTACTTACCAAGCCACTCACCAAGTTACTAAGTCACTCACCAAGTTACTCACCAAGTCACTCACCAAGTCACTAAGTTACTCACCAAGTTACTCGCCAAGTTACTCACCAAGCCACTCACCAAGTCACTCACCAAGTTACTAAGTCACTCACCAAGTTACTCACCAAGTCACTAAGTTACTCACCAAGTTACTCGCCAAGTTACTCACCAAGTCACTCACCAAGTTACTTACCAAGTTACTCACCAAGTTACTCGCCAAGTTACTCACCAAGTTACTTACCAAGTCACTTACCAAGTTACTCGCCAAGTTACTCGGCAAGTCACTCACCAAGTTACTTATCAAGTTACTTACCAAGTCACTCACCAAGTTACCAAGTCACTCACCAAGTTACTTACCAAGTTACTCACCAAGTCACTCGCCAAGTCACTCGCCAAGTTACTCGCCAAGTTACTCGCCAAGTTACTCACCAAGTCACTCACCAAGTTACTCACCAAGTCACTCACCAAGTCACTTACCAAGTCACTCACCAAGTCACTCGCCAAGCCACTTACCAAGTTACTCACCAAGTCACTCACCAAGTTACTCGCCAAGTCACTCACTCAGCCACTCACTCAACCAGTCACTAAGTCACTCACCAAGTCACTCACCAAGTTACTCACCAAGTCACTCACTCAGCCACTCACTCAGCCAGTCACTAAGTCATTCACCAAGTCACTCACTCAGCCAGTCACTCAGCCAGTCACTAAGTCACTCACCAAGTCACTCCCCAAGTCACTCATCCAGCTCCCTGCTACTCGCTCCTAACACCACTTGCCCCAACAGCCCTGCTAGAGGCTACCTGGGGGAGCTTTGTCTGTGTCTCAGTACTTGCCCCTACGGCCATGCTAGAGGCTACCTGGGGGAGCTTTGTCTGTGTCTCAGCACTTGCCTCTGCAGCCCTGCTAGAGGCTACCTGGGGGACCTTTGGCTTTGGTGTCCAGGCGACTCTCAGGAACGCAACGGAACCGGGTCTCGTGAGGCCGAAAACCGTGACCAGAGACAAAGCTCCCCCAGGTAGCCTCTAGCAGGGCTGTAGGGGCAAGTGCTGAGACACAGACAAAGCTCCCCCAGGTAGCCTCTAGCAGGGCTGTAGGGGCAAGTGCTGAGACACAGACAAAGCTCCCCCAGGTAGCCTCTAGCAGGGCTGTAGGGGCAAGTGCTGAGACACAGACAAAGCTCCCCCAGGTAGCCTCTAGCAGGGCTGTAGGGGCAAGTGCTGAGACACAGACAAAGCTCCCCCAGGTAGCCTCTAGCAGGGCTGTAGGGGCAAGTTCTGAGACGCAAACAAAGCTCCCCCAGGTAGCCTCTAGCAGGGCTGTAGGGGCAAGTGCTGAGACACAGACAAAGCTCCCCCAGGTAGTCTCTGGCAGGGCTGTAGGGGCAAGTGCTGAGACACAGACAAAGCTCCCCCAGGTAGCCTCTATCAAGGCTGTAGGGGCAAGTGCTGAGACACAGACAAAGCTCCCCCAGGTAACCACACTACACAACCACCACCACACTACAACACCACTACAACCATCACTACACCACCACCACTACAACCACACTACATCACCACTACAACCAAACTACACAACCACAATACTACCACTACAACCATCACTACACCACCACCACACTACACCACAACCACACTACTCCACCACTACATTACACCACCACCAAACTACAGCACCACTACAACCACACTACACCACCACTACAACCACACTACACCACCACTACAACCACACCACACACCACCACCACCACACTACACCACCACCATACGACACCAGGCGAATGTCTGTAACACGAAATGTCGTTTATTGTGTTTGTAACACTCACACACAATCATACACTCACACTCAAACACAATCACACACAATCATACACACACACAATCATACTCACACTCAAACACAATCATACACTCACACACAATCATACTCACTCACACACAATCATACTCACTCACACTCAAACACAATCATACTCACTCACACTCAAACACAATCATACTCACTCACACTCAAACACAATCATACTCACTCACACTCAAACACAATCATACTCACTCACACTCAATCATACACACTCACACTCAATCATACACACTCACACACAATCATACACACTCACACACAATCATACACTCACACACAATCATACACTCACACACAATCATACTCACACTCAAACACAATCATACTCACACTCAAACACAATCATACTCACACTCAAACACAATCATACTCACACTCAAACACAATCATACTCACTCACACACAATCATACACACTCACACACAATCACTCACACACAATCATACTCACACTCACACACAATCATACTCACTCACACTCAAACACAATCATACACGCACACTCACACACAATCATACACACTCACACACAATCATACTCACACTCAAACACAATCATACTCACACTCAAACACAATCATACACTCACACACAATCATACTCACTCACAATCATACTCACTCACACTCAAACACAATCATACTCACTCACACTCAAACACAATCATACACCCACACTCACACACAATCATACACTCAAACACAATCATACACGCACACTCACACACAATCATACACACTCACACTCAAACACAATCATACACCCACACACACACAATCATACACTCAAACACAATCATACACCCACACTCACACACAATCATACACACTCAAACACGAGACAGCGAGATTATAACGTCAGGTAAACAACAACAACATCAACAACAACAACCACCATCATCATCAACAGAACGATAACGACAAAGCTCCCCCAGGTAGCCTCTGCTGACAGGGCTGTCTGGCCGTGGCAAGAGGAGGACGCCTGTCAGGAGCGAGGAGCAGCGACTCATCACCAACAAAGCCACGTCGTCAACTCGGCCGCCTTTGTCTCTCTCCTAGTTACTCTCTCCTAGTTACTCTCAGTCTCTCTCCTAGTCTCTCTCTCACCATCTCTCTCTCCCTTAGACTCTCTCTTAGACTCTCTCTCTCCTAGTCTCTCTCTCACCATCTCTCTCTGCTAGCTACTCTCTCAGTCTCTCTCATAGTCTCCCTCTCACCATCTCTCTCTCCCAGTCTCTCTCTGCTAGCTACTCTCTCAGTCTGAGTCTCCATCTCTCTCTCCTAGTTACCCTCTCAGTCTCTCTCTCCCTTAGACTCTCACAATGTCTCTCTCCCTAGTTACTCTCTCAGTCTCTCTCTCACAATGTCTCTCTCCTAGTCTCTCCTAGTTACTCTCTCAGTCTCTCTCATAGTTACTCTCTCAGTCTCTCTCACCATCTCTCTCTCCATCTCTCTCTCCTAGTTACTCTCTCAGTCTCTCTCATAGGTACTCTCTCAGTCTTTCTCTCACCATCTCTCTCTCCCCTAGACTCTCTCAGTCTCTCTCTCACAATGTCTCTCTCCTAGTTACTCTCTCAGTCTCTCTCACCATCTCTCTCTCCCCTAGTCTCTCTCTTAGACTCTCTCTCCTAGTTACTCTCTCAGTCTCTCTCACCATCTCTCTCTCCATCTCTCTCTCCTAGTTACTCTCTCAGTCTCTCTCCTAGTCTCTCTCTCCATCTCTCTCTCCTAGTCTCTCTCTCCTAGACTCTCTCTCCTAGTTACTCTCTCAGTCTCTCTCCTAGTCTCCCTCTCTCCTAGTTACTCTCAGTCTCTCTCACCATCTCTCTCTCTCCTAGTTACTCTCAGTCTCTCTCATAGTCTCCCTCTCACCATCTCTCTCTCTCTCCTAGTTACTCTCTCTGTCTCTCTCCTAGTCTCCCTCTCACCATCTCCCTCTCTCCCAGTCTCTCTCCTAGTTACTCTCTCAGTCTGAGTCTCCATCTCTCTCTCCTAGTCTCTCTCCTAGTTACTCTGTCTCTCTCACCATCTCTCTCTCCTAGTTACTCTCTCAGTCTCTCACCATCTCTCTCTCCTAGTTACTCTCTCACCATTGCTCTCTCCTAGTTATGCTCGCCTAGTCTCTCCTAGTCTCTCTCTATCTCTCTCCTAGTCTCTCTCACAATGTCTCTCTCAGTCTCTCTCTCCTAGTTACTCATCACAATGTCTCTCTCTCTCCTAGACTCTCTCCTAGTCTCTCTCTCCTAGTTACTCTATCACAATGTCTCTCTCTCTCTCCTAGTCTCTCTCTCTCCTAGTTACTCTATCACAATGTCTCTCTCTCTCCTAGACTCTCTCCTAGTTACTCTATCACAATGTCTCTCTCTCTCCTAGACTCTCTCCTAGTCTCTCTCTCTCCTAGACTCTCTCCTAGTCTCTCTCTCTCCTAGTTACTCTATCACAATGTCTCTCTCTCTCCTAGACTCTCTCCTAGTTACTCTATCACAATGTCTCTCTCTCTCTCCTAGACTCTCTCCTAGTCTCTCTCTCTCCTAGTTACTCTATCACAATGTCTCTCTCTCTCCTAGACTCTCTCCTAGTCTCTCTCTCTCTCCTAGTTACTCATCACAATGTCTCTCTCTCTCTCCTAGACTCTCTCCTAGTTACTCTATCAAAATGTCTCTCTCTCTCTCCTAGACTCTCTCCTAGTCTCTCTCTCTCCCCTAGTTACTCTCTCACAATGTCTCTCTCATAATGTCTCTCTCCTAGTTTCTCTCTCCTAGTTACTCTATCACAATGTCTCTCTCTCTCTCCTAGTTACTCATCACAATGTCTCTCTCTCTCCTAGACTCTCTCCTAGTCTCTCTCTCCTAGTTACTCATCACAATGTCTCTCTCTCTCCTAGACTCTCTCCTAGTCTCTCTCTCCTAGTCTCTCTCACAATGTCTCTCTCTCTCTCCTAGACTCTCTCCTAGTCTCTCTCTCTCCCCTAGTTACTCTCTCACAATGTCTCTCTCATAATGTCTCTCTCCTAGTTTCTCTCTCCTAGTTACTCTATCACAATGTCTCTCTCTCTCTCCTAGTTACTCATCACAATGTCTCTCTCTCTCCTAGACTCTCTCCTAGTCTCTCTCTCCTAGTCTCTCTCACAATGTCTCTCTCTCTCTCCTAGACTCTCTCCTAGTCTCTCTCACAATGTCTCTCTCCTAGTCTCGCTCTGTCTCTCTCCCTCCCCGTGGTGAGACGCTGACACACCGCAACGCGTTTCGGACGAAACTAAACACAAAACGGCTGAGTAACTGAACCCCCCATAGACCCCTCCCGCCTCGACCCCCATAGACCCCCCCCCCTCCTGGACCCCCATAGACCCCCCCCCCCGCCTGGACCCCCCTCCTGGACCCCCATAGATGTGGCAGATGGCCGCGAGCGGGAATCCAACTCGGGGTGTTTCTGTTCCGCGGCTTCGTGAGCGATCACACACACACACACGCACACACACACACACACGTGTGTGTGTGCGTGTCTGTGTGTGCCAGTCTGCACACACACACACACACGTGTGTGTGTGTGTGCAGACTGGCGCACGCCGACTCACTGAGTGGTCGGGTGGGTGAGTGGGTGGGTGAGTGGGTGGGTGGGTGAGTGGGTGGGTGAGTGGGTGGGTGAGTGGGTGGGTGGGTGAGTAGGTGGGTGAGTGGGTGGGTGAGTAGGTGGGTGGGTGAGTGGGTGGGTGGGTGAGTGGGTGGGTGGGTGAGTAGGTGGGTGAGTGGGTGGGTGAGTAGGTGGGTGGGTGAGTGGGTGGGTGGGTGAGTGGGTGGGTGGGTGAGTGGGTGAGTAGGTGGGTGAGTGGGTGGGTGAGTAGGTGGGTGGGTGAGTGGGTGGGTGGGTGAGTGGGTGGGTGAGTAGGTGGGTGAGTAGGTGGGTGGGTGAGTAGGTGGGTGAGTAGGTGGGTGGGTGAGTGGGTGAGTAGGTGGGTGAGTAGGTGTGTGGGTGAGTGGGTGAGTAGGTGGGTGAGTAGGTGGGTAAGTTGGTGAGTGAGTGGGTGGGTGAGTAGGTGGGTGAGTGGGTGGGTGAATGGGTGGGTGGGTGGGTTAGTAGGTGGGTGGGTGAGTGGGTGAGTAGGTTGGTGAGTGAGTAGGTGGGTGAGTAGGTGGGTGAGTGGGTGAGTGAGTGGGTGGGTGAGTGGGTGAGTGAGTAGGTGGGTGAGTAGGTGGGTGAGTGGGTGGGTGAGTGGGTGGGTGAGTGGGTGGGTGAGTGGGTGAGTGAGTGGGTGGGTGAGTGGGTGGGTGAGTAGGTGGGTGGGTGAGTGGGTGAGTAGGTGGGAGTAGGTGGGTGAGTAGGTGGGTAAGTTGGTGAGTGAGTGGGTGGGTGAGTAGGCGGGTGAGTAGGTGGGTTAGTAGGTGGGTGGGTGAGTGGGTGAGTAGGTTGGTGGGTGAGTAGGTGGGTGAGTAGGTGGGTGAGTGGGTGAGTGAGTGGGTGAGTGAGTGGGTGAGTGAGTGGGTGGGTGAGTGGGTGGGTGAGTAGGTGGGTGGGTGAGTGGGTGAGTAGGTGGGTGAGTAGGTGGGTGAGTAGGTGGGTGAGTAGGTGGGTGAGTGGGTGAGTGAGTGGGTGAGTGAGTGGGTGGGTGAGTAGGTGGGTGAGTGGGTGGGTGAGTGGGTGGGTGAGTAGGTGGGTGAGTAGGTGGGTGAGTGGGTGAGTGGGTGGGTGAGTGAGTGGGTGGGTGAGTGGGTGGGTGAGTAGGTGGGTGAGTAGGTGGGTGAGTGGGTGAGTGAGTGGGTGGGTGAGTGAGTGGGTGGGTGAGTGGGTGGGTGAGTAGGTGGGTGAGTAGGTGGGTGAGTGGGTGAGTGAGTGGGTGGGTGAGTGAGTGGGTGGGTGAGTAGGTGGGTGAGTAGGTGGGTGAGTAGGTGGGTGAGTGGGTGAGTGAGTGGGTGGGTGAGTGAGTGGGTGGGTGAGTGGGTGGGTGAGTAGGTGGGTGAGTAGGTGGGTGAGTGGGTGAGTGAGTGGGTGGGTGAGTGAGTGGGTGGGTGAGTGGGTGGGTGAGTAGGTGGGTGAGTAGGTGGGTGAGTGGGTGGGTGAGTGGGTGGGTGAGTGAGTAGGTGGGTGAGTAGGTGGGTGAGTAGGTGGGTGAGTGGGTGAGTGAGTGGGTGGGTGAGTGAGTGGGTGGGTGAGTGGGTGGGTGAGTAGGTGGGTGAGTAGGTGGGTGAGTGGGTGAGTGAGTGGGTGGGTGAGTGAGTGGGTGGGTGAGTGGGTGGGTGAGTAGGTGGGTGAGTAGGTGGGTGAGTGGGTGAGTGAGTGGGTGGGTGAGTGAGTGGGTGGGTGAGTAGGTGGGTGAGTAGGTGGGTGAGTAGGTGGGTGAGTGGGTGAGTGAGTGGGTGGGTGAGTGAGTGGGTGGGTGAGTGGGTGGGTGAGTAGGTGGGTGAGTGAGTGGGTGAGTGGGTGGGTGAGTGGGTGGGTGAGTAGGTGGGTGAGTGAGTGGGTGAGTGAGTGGGTGAGTAGGTGGGTAGATCCATGGCAGTTCCACTGTGGGTGAGCTACGGGATGAGGAACCCCATGGGAAGCAGGCCTAGTGAACACTCCCCATGGGGATAGGCCTCACACCCAGGAATGTGTGGCTGTGAGGGGGTGTGTAGTGTGGTGTTTGTGTGTAGTGTGGTGTGTGTAGTGTGTGTGTAGTGTAGTGTGTGTGTAGTGTGTGTGTAGTGTGTGTATATGTACAGCTCTCTCTGAGTCTCTCTCTAGCCGTGCGTGGTGTCATCTTCCACAAAGTCCTTGGCTTGCTCCGCCGAGATCACATCGATGTGACTTACCTAGACAGTGACACACACACAGTGACACACGCAGTGTCACACACACAGTGTCACACAGTGTCACACACAGTGTCACACAGTGTCACACACAGTGTCACACAGTGTCACACACACACAGTGTCACACAGTGTCACACACACAGTGTCACACACACAGTGTCACACACAGTGTCACATGCAGTGTCACACACACAGTGTCACACACACACACAGTGTCACACACAGTGTCTCACACAAACACACAGTGTCACACACACAGTGTCACACGCAGTGTCTCACACAAACACACAGTGTCACACACAGTGTCACACACACACACAGTGTCACGCGCAGTGTCACACACACACAGTGTCACACACACACAGTGTCACACACACACAGTGTCACACACAGTGTCACACACAGTGTCACACACACAGTGTTACACACACAGTGACACACACAGTGACACACACAGTGTCACACAGTGTCACACACAGTGTCACACACAGTGTCACACACAGTGACACACACACACAGTGTCACACACAGTGTCACACACACAGTGTCACACACAGTGTCACACACACAGTGTCACACACAGTGTCACACACACAGTGTCACACACACACACATTGTCACACACACATTGTCACACACACAGTGTCACACACACAGTGACACACACACAGTGTCACACACACAGTGTCACACACAGTGTCACACACACAGTGACACACACACAGTGTCACACACAGTGTCACACACAGTGTCACACACACAGTGTCACACACACAGTGTCACACACAGTGTCTCACAGACAGTGACACAAACACAGTGACACACGCAGTGTCACACACACAGTGTCACACACACAGTGTCACACACACAGTGACACACACACAGTGTCACACAGTGTCACACAGTGTCACACACACACACACAGTGTCACACAGTGTCACACACAGTGTCACACACACAGTGTCACACACACAGTGTCACACACACAGTGTCACACACACAGTGACACACACACAGTGTCACACACAGTGTCACACAGTGTCACACAGTGTCACACACACACACAGTGTCACACAGTGTCACACACAGTGTCACACACACACAGTGTCACACACACACAGTGTCACACACACACAGTGTCACACACACACAGTGTCACACACAGTGTCACACACAGTGTCACACACAGTGTCACACACACAGTGTTACACACACAGTGACACACACAGTGACACACACAGTGTCACACAGTGTCACACACAGTGTCACACACAGTGACACACACACACAGTGTCACACACAGTGTCACACACACAGTGTCACACACAGTGTCACACACACAGTGTCACACACAGTGTCACACACACAGTGTCACACACACACACATTGTCACACACACATTGTCACACACACAGTGTCACACACACAGTGACACACACACAGTGTCACACACACAGTGTCTCACACACACAGTGACACACACACAGTGTCACACACAGTGTCACACACATTGTCACACACACAGTGTCACACACACAGTGACACACACACAGTGTCACACACACAGTGTCACACACAGTGTCTCACAGACAGTGACACAAACACAGTGACACACGCAGTGTCACACACACAGTGTCACACACACAGTGACACACACACAGTGTCACACACAGTGTCACACAGTGTCACACAGTGTCACACACACACACACAGTGTCACACAGTGTCACACACACAGTGTCACACACACAGTGTCACACACACAGTGTCACACACACACACAGTGTCACACACAGTGTCACACAGTGTCACACAGTGTCACACACACACACAGTGTCACACAGTGTCACACACAGTGTCACACACACACAGTGTCACACACAGTGTCTCACACAAACACACAGTGTCACACACAGTGTCACACACAGTGTCACACACACAGTGTCACACACAGTGTCACACACACAGTGTCTCACAGACAGTGACACAAACACAGTGACACACGCAGTGTCACACACACAGTGTCACACACACAGTGTCACACACAGTGTCACACACACACACAGTGTCACACACAGTGTCACACAGTGTCACACAGCGTCACACAGTGTCACACACACAGTGTCACACAGTGTCACACACAGTGTCACACACACACACAGTGTCACACACACACAGTGTCACACACACAGTGTCACACACACACACAGTGTCACACACACACAGTGTCACACACACAGTGTCACACACACAGTGTCACACACACACAGTGTCACACACACACACAGTGTCACACACAGTGTTACACACACAGTGTCACACACACACAGTGTCACACAGTGTCACACACAGTGTCACACAGTGTCACACACACAGTGTCACACAGTGTCACACACACAGTGTCACACACACACAGTGTCACACACACACACACAGTGTCACACACACACACAGTGTCACACACAGTGTCACATAGTGTCACACACACAGTGTCACACACACAGTGTCACACGCACAGTGTCACACACACAGTGTCACACACACACAGTGTCACACACAACAACAACAACAACAACCGCCATTCGCCACTAAGTGGCGGTGACGTCACCACGACGCTTGTGCCAGGCTATGTGCACCCTGAGGCCACGTGAAGTGTCGAACGCCCGCTGGCAGGAGGTCACGGGGCAGACCCAGGTGCCACGGGTCGACTGACTGAGATGACTGGCTGATGCACCACCTGTGCCCCCTACTGTGCCAACCTGCTGTGCTTTAGCCACCCGGCGCTCCGCTCGCTGTTGTGAGCGTCGCTCCTCCGCCCTCCGTTGTTGTTGGAGGGCGACTGCCTCCAACTGCCCAGTAGCATCCTTCACGAGCCTCCTCCACAGAGGCCGATCTTGACACCGCTGGTACCAGTCATCGGCAAGTCCACTCAGCTCCACGTCCTCCTGTACCACATCACTCCATCTCTTCTCTAGCCCGTGCCGCGCCCGCTTAGCCCCCTCAATCCGGCCAAACAAAAGCTGTTTCGGCATGCGGTGGCTGGGCATGCGGGCTACATGACCCAGCCATCGCAGCCTTGCCTGCCGGAGGAGCTCACCGATGGGACCCTGCCCAGATCTTTCAAGGATTTGTGAGCTCCTCACACAATCCAGTCTGGTTAAACCCAAGATGGATCGTAGGCAGGTCAGCCTAAATGTTTCTAACCGGCGAAGATGTTCCATTAGGGGGGTCCACGTTTCGCAAGCGTAGAGAAGGGAGGGAATGACCGTGGCCGAGAAGACCTGAAGCTTAGTGCGGAGCGACAGACCAGGTAGCTTCCACACAGCATTACGCAACCGATGAAAAGATATTGCCGCTCGACTGATTCGGAGTGAGACCTCTGCTGTTAAACTGGAGCCAGTCATAAGCACACTGCCCAGGTATGGGAAACTCTCCACTCTCTCCACAACTGCCCCATCACCGATTGGGAGTTGTGGGGGTGGAGTGTCCGATGGTACAAAATACCCAGGCAGGTGCTTAGTTTTGGTGGGGCTGATGGTAAGGCCCCACCTCTTAGTGGCACGCTCCAGTCTCAGCAGCAGCGTCTCCAACTCCTTCTCTGACTGAGCAGCTATTACCAAGTCATCAGCATACATAACGTGGTTGAGCAATAGGGAGCCATCCCTTGACCGCACCCGGGCATCGATTAGCCTCCCATTATATCTGTACCATATGGAGATTCCCCCGGTACAGCTATTGAAGGCTTCACGAACTACGTGGTCAAAATAGATGTTAAATAATGTGGGAGCCAGAGGACATCCCTGTCGCACCCCAAGGTGTACAGGGAATGGCTCTGACTCCCGGCCACGTAGTTTTACCCGGGCCCGCTCACCATCATGAAGGTCCTTAATGATCGTGAGCAGAGGGTCAGGTACTCCAAAAGCACGGAGAACGACCCAGAGCCCAGGCCTACTGATGGTATCATAGGCCTTGACCAGGTCAATAAAGCAGAGATGTAGGTCTTGTTGGAATTCCCTACACCTCTGCTGTAGCAGACGGACAGAAAATATGGCATCTGTGCAGGACCGCCCTTTCCTGAAACCGCATTGGGGCTCCGCAAGCCTCTCCTCAGCGTGCCTGGCAAGGCGATGCTGAATAATCCTTGCCAGGACCTTTCCCGGCACACTGAGGAGTGAGATGCCCCTGTAGTTGTTACAGTCTGTGCGGTCCCCCTTCTTAAAAAGGGGGACCACCAGGGCATCCTTCCAATCCTGCGGAACCCGTCCAGTGGTCCAGACTGTTGTTATGATGTCATATAGGGCAGTCTGTGCACAAACGCCACCCTCCCTCAGCATTTCGCTTGGGAGATCATCTCTGCCCGCTGCCTTTCCTGGTCTCAGACTCCGGATCGCCTTCAATACTTCCTCAGCAGATGGCACCTCAGCCAGCCACTCACAGGGGGTGACTTCATCCAATATTTGAGGCACCGCAGCCTCAGCAGTGTCACACACACACACAGTGTCACACACACACACAGTGTCACACACACAGTGTCACACACACAGTGTACACACACACAGTGTACACACACACAGTGTCACACACAGTGTCACACACACACACAGTGTCACACACACACACAGTGTCACACACACAGTGTCACACACACAGTGTGACACACACAGTGTCACACAGTGTCACACACAGTGTCACACGCACACACAGTGTCACACGCAGTGTCTCACACACACACACAGTGTCACACACACAGTGTCACACACACAGTGTCACACACACAGTGTCACACACACAGTGTTACACACACAGTGTCACACACACACAGTGTCACACAGTGTCACACACACAAAGTGTCACACACACAAAGTGTCACACACACACAGTGTCACACACACACACAGTGTTACACACACACGTGTCACACACACAGTGTCACACACAGTGTCACACACACAGTGTCACACACATTGTGTACTGTGTGTGTGTAGTGTAGTGTGTGTACTGCGTGTATACTGCATGTACTGCATGTGTACTGTGTGTGAACTGTGTGTGTGTACTGTGTGTGTACTGCGTGTGTACTGTGTGTTGTGTACTATGTGTGTATACTGTGTGTGTACTGTGTGTTGTGTACTATGTGTGTATACTGTGTGTGTACTGTGTGTTGTGTACTATGTGTGTATACTGTGTGTGTACTGTGTGTGTACTGTGTATGTACTGTGTGTGTGTACTGTGTGTGTGTACTGTGTGTGTGTACTCTGTGTTCTGCGTGTGTGTACTGTGTGTGTTCTGCGTGTGTACTGTGTGTGTACTGCGTGTGTACTGCGTGTGTACTGAGTGTGTACTGTGTGTGTGTACTGTGTGTATACTGTGTGTATTGTGTGTGTACTGAGTGTGTACTGTGTGTGTGTACTGTGTGTATATACTGTGTATGTATACTGTGTGTGTACTGTGTGTGTACTGTGTGTGTACTGTGTGTATAGTGTGTGTACTGTGTGTGTTCTGTGTGTGTGTACTGTGTGTACTGTGTGTGTACTGTGTGTGTACTGTGTACTGTGTGTGTACTGTGTGTGTGTACTGTGTGTACTGTGTGTGTACTGTGTGTGTACTGTGTGTACTGCGTGTGTACTGTGTGTGTACTGTGTGTGTGTACTGTGTGTGTACTGTGTGTGTACTGTGTGTACTGCGTGTGTACTGTGTGTGTGTACTGTGTGTGTACTGTGTGTGTGTACTGTGTGTGTACTGTGTGTGTACTGCGTGTGTACTGTGTGTGTGTACTGTGTGTGTACTGTGTGTGTGTGTGTGTACTGTGTGTATACTGTGTACTGTGTGTACTGTGTGTGTTCTGCGTGTATACTGTGTGTGTGTGTACTGTGTGTATACTGTGTACTGTGTGTATACTGTGTTTATACTGTGTACTGTGTGTACTGTGTGTGTACTGTGTGTATACTGTGTGTGTGTGTGTCCTGTGTGTACTGTGTGTACTGTGTGTGTTCTGCGTGTATACTGTGTGTGTGTGTACTGTGTATGTATACTGTGTGTGTACTGTGTGTATACTGTGTGTGTACTGTGTGTGTGTAATGTGTGTGTGTACTGTGTGTGTACTGTGTGTGTACTGTGTGTGTGTACTGTGTGTGTGTACTGTGTGTATACTGTGTACTGTGTGTGTGTACTGTGTGTGTGTACTGTGTGTGTACTGTGTGTGTACTGTGTGTATACTGTGTACTGTGTGTGTGTACTGTGTACTGTGTGTGTACTGTGTGTGTACTGTGTACTGTGTGTATACTGTGTGTGTACTGTGTGTGTACTGTGTGTACTGTGTGTGTACTGTGTGTGTTCTGTGTGTGTACTGTGTGTGTACTGTGTGTGTACTGTGTGTGTACGGTGTGTACTGTGTGTGTACTGTGTGTGTATTGTGTGTGTGTACTGTGTGTACTGTGTGTGTACTGTGTGTGTGTACTGTGTGTATACTGTGTGTGTGTACTGTGTGTGTACTGTGTATACTGTGTGTGTGTACTGTGTGTGTACTGTGTGTGTGTACTGTGTGTGTAGTGTGTGTACTGTGTGTGTGTACTGTGTGTATACTGTGTACTGTGTGTGTGTACTGTGTGTGTACTGTGTGTGTACTGTGTGTACTGTGTGTGTACTGTGTGTGTGTACTGTGTGTGTACTGTGTGTGTGTACTGTGTGTGTACTGTGTGTGTGTACTGTGTGTATACTGTGTGTATACTGTGTGTGTGTACTGTGTGTGTGTACTGTGTGTGTATACTGTGTGTGTGTACTGTGTGTGTACTGTGTGTGTGTACTGTGTGTACTGTGTGTGTACTGTGTGTGTACTGTGTGTACTGTGTGTGTACTGTGTGTATACTGTGTGTGTATACTGTGTGTACTGTGTGTGTACTGTGTGTGTATACTGTGTGTACTGTGTGTGTACTGTGTGTGTGTACTGTGTGTGTACTGTGTGTACTGTGTGTGTACTGTGTGTGTGTACTGTGTGTGTACTGTGTGTGTACTGTGTGTGTGTACTGTGTGTGTACTGTGTGTGTACTGTGTGTGTATACTGTGTATACTGTGTGTACTGTGTGTGTACTGTGTGTACTGTGTGTGTACTGTGTGTGTATACTGTGTATACTGTGTGTACTGTGTGTGTACTGTGTGTGTACTGTGTGTGTGTACTGTGTGTGTACTGTGTGTGTGTACTGTGTGTGTACTGTGTGTGTGTACTGTGTGTGTACTGTGTGTGTGTACTGTGTGTGTGTACTGTGTGTGTGTACTGTGTGTGTACTGTGTGTGTACTGTGTGTGTATACTGTGTGTACTGTGTGTGTGTACTGTGTACTGTGTTTGTGTGTACTGTGTACTGTGTGTACTGTGTGTGTACTGTGTGTGTACTGTGTGTGTATTGTGTGTGTACTGTGTGTGTATACTGTGTGTACTGTGTGTGTACTGTGTGTGTACTGTGTGTGTATTGTGTGTGTACTGTGTGTGTATACTGTGTGTACTGTGTGTGTACTGTGTGTGTACTGTGTGTGTGTACTGTGTATACTGTGTGTGTGTACTGTGTGTGTACTGTGTGTGTGTACTGTGTGTGTACTGTGTGTGTGTACTGTGTGTGTGTACTGTGTGTGTACTGTGTGTGTACTGTGTGTGTATACTGTGTGTACTGTGTGTGTGTACTGTGTACTGTGTTTGTGTGTACTGTGTACTGTGTGTGTACTGTGTGTGTACTGTGTGTGTACTGTGTGTGTACTGTGTGTATACTGTGTGTGTACTGTGTGTGTACTGCGAGCATCACTTTGTGGCGGAACTTCACTCCGTAGAATTTGTCCGCTGACTCCAGCAGCTCCGGCCTGAACGTGGTGGTGATGAACTGGGCATGCTGGGACAACTCAGCAATCATGTCTACACACACGCACACACACACACATTCACACACACGCACACACACACATTCACACACACGCACACACACACACGCACACACACGCACACACACACACACATTCACACACACGCACATTCACACACACGCACACACACACACACGCACACACACACACACGCACACACACACACGCACACACACACACGCACACACGCACATTCACACACACGCACACACACACACGCACACACACACACGCACACACACACACGCACACACGCGCGGACACACACACGCGGACATATACACACACAGGGGTTTACACACAGGGGTTACACAGATGGGTTCACACACAGGGTACACACACATACAGGGTACACACACACACACAGGGTACACACACACACACAGGGTACACACACAGGGTACACACACACACACAGGGTACACACACACACACAGGGTACACACAGACACACAGGGTACACACACAGGGGATACACATACACAGGGCACACACACACACACAGGGTACACACACAGGGTACACACACACACAGGGTACACACACACACACAGGGGATACACACACACAGGGGATACACACACACAGGGTACACACACACAGTGTACACACACAGGTAGACACACACACACACAGGGTACACACACACACACAGGGTACACACACACAGAGGGTACACACACACAGAGGGGACACACACAGGGTACACACATAGTGGGTACACACACACACACAGTGTACACACACACACAGGGTACACACACAGAGGAGACACACACAGAGGGGACACACACACACAGCCTCTCTCTGTCTCTGTCTATCTCTCTCTGTGTCTCTCTCTCTGATTCTCTGTGTCTCTCTCTGTATCTGTCTATCTCTGTCTCTCTCTCTCTGTGTGTCTCTCTCTCTGTGTCTCTGTCTCTCTCTGTGTCTCTAGCTCTCTCTGTGTCTGTCTCTCTCTGTGTCTCTGTCTCTCTGTGTGTCTCTGTCTCTCTCTGTGTGTCTCTGTCTCTCTCTGTGTGTCTCTGTCTCTCTCTCTGTCTCTCTCTCTCTGTGTGTGTCTCTCTCTCTGCGTCTCTGTCTCTCTCTCTCTCTGTGTCTCTCTCTCACCAGACACAGCCTTGCGGTGCTGTGCGTCAAGTGCTTGGTCTATCTCGTCAAAGAGGTAGAACGGTGCTGGGTCGCATTTCTGGATGGCGAAGATGAGAGCCAGTGCCACGAGCGACTTCTGCCCGCCGGATAGCTGCTGCATCTCTCTCATCTCCGCCTGCTTGCCTGTGAACGATACCTGCAGAGACACGGAGACAGAGAGACACAGAGAGACACAGAGACACAGAGACACGGTGATTAGCGAGCTGCTGCATCTCTCTCATCTCCGCCTGCTTGCCTGTGAACGATACCTACAGAGACACGGAGACAGAGAGAGAGACACAGAGACACAGAGACACGGTGATTAGCGAGCTGCTGCATCTCTCTCATCTCCGCCTGCTTGCCTGTGAACGATACCTACAGAGACACGGAGACAGGGAGACAGAGAGACAGAGACAGAGAGACACACGGAGAGAGAGACACAGAGACAGAGAGACACAGAGACACAGAGACAGAGACACGGTGATGAGAGACACAGAGACACAGAGACACAGAGACACGGTGATTAGCGAGCTGCTGCATCTCTCTCATCTCCGCCTGCTTGCCTGTGAACGATACCTGCAGAGACACAGAGACAGAGACACGGAGACAGAGACACAGAGACAGAGACACAGAGAGACAGAGAGACACGGAGACACAGAGACAGAGACACGGTGATGAGAGACACAGAGACACAGAGACACAGAGACACGGTGATTAGCGAGCTGCTGCATCTCTCTCATCTCCGCCTGCTTGCCTGTGAACGATACCTGCAGAGACACGGAGACAGGGAGACAGAGACAGAGAGACAGAGACACAGAGACAGAGAGACACAGAGACACAGAGACACGGTGATTAGTGAGCTGCTGCATCTCTCTCATCTCCGCCTGCTTGCCTGTGAACGATACCTACAGAGACACAGAGACAGAGACACAGAGACAGAGACACAGAGAGACACAGAGACACAGAGAGACACAGAGACGCGGTGATTAGTGAGCTGCTGCATCTCTCTCATCTCCGCCTGCTTGCCTGTGAACGATACCTACAGAGACACGGAGACAGGGAGACAGAGAGACACAGAGACACAGAGACACAGAGACACGGTGATGAGAGACACAGAGACACAGAGACACGGTGATTAGCGAGCTGCTGCATCTCTCTCATCTCCGCCTGCTTGCCTGTGAACGATACCTGCAGAGACACGGAGACAGGGAGACAGAGAGACAGAGAGACAGAGAGACAGGGAGACACAGAGACACAGAGACACAGAGACAGAGAGACACAGAGACAGGGAGACAGAGAGACACAGAGACAGAGAGACACGGAGACAGGGAGACAGAGAGACACAGAGACAGAGAGACACAGAGACACAGAGACAGAGAGACACAGAGACACAGAGAGACACAGAGACACGGTGATTAGCGAGCTGCTGCATCTCTCTCATCTCCGCCTGCTTGCCTGTGAACGATACCTACAGAGACACAGAGACAGAGAGAGAGACACAGAGACAGAGAGACACGGAGACAGAGAGACACAGAGACACAGAGACACGGTGATTAGTGAGCTGCTGCATCTCTCTCATCTCCGCCTGCTTGCCTGTGAACGATACCTACAGAGACACGGAGACACAGAGACAGAGACACAGAGACAGAGAGACAGAGAGACACGGAGACACAGAGACAGAGACACGGTGATGAGAGACACAGAGACACAGAGACACAGAGACACGGTGATTAGCGAGCTGCTGCATCTCTCTCATCTCCGCCTGCTTGCCTGTGAACGATACCTACAGAGACACGGAGACAGAGACACAGAGAGACAGAGAGACAGAGAGACACAGAGACACACGGAGAGAGAGACACAGAGACACGGAGACACACGGAGAGAGAGACACAGAGACACGGAGACACACGGAGAGAGAGACACAGAGACAGAGAGACACAGAGACACAGAGACAGAGAGACACAGAGACAGAGAGACACAGAGACACGGTGATGAGAGAGCTGCTGCATCTCTCTCATCTCCGCCTGCTTGCCTGTGAACGATACCTGCAGAGACACAGAGACACACGGAGAGAGAGACACAGAGACACGGAGACACACGGAGAGAGAGACACAGAGACAGAGAGACACAGAGACACAGAGACACGGTGATTAGCGAGCTGCTGCATCTCTCTCATCTCCGCCTGCTTGCCTGTGAACGATACCTACAGAGACACGGAGACAGGGAGACAGAGACAGGGAGACAGAGACACAGAGACAGAGAGACACAGAGAGACACAGAGACAGAGAGACACAGAGACAGAGACACAGAGACACAGAGACACACGGAGAGAGAGACACAGAGACACGGAGACAGAGACACAGAGACACAGAGACACAGAGACACGGAGACAGAGACACAGAGACAGAGAGACACAGAGACACAGAGACACGGTGATTAGCGAGCTGCTGCATCTCTCTCATCTCCGCCTGCTTGCCTGTGAACGATACCTACAGAGACACAGAGACAGGGAGACAGAGACAGGGAGACAGAGACACAGAGACAGAGAGACACAGAGACACAGAGACACAGAGACAGAGAGACACAGAGACAGGGAGACAGAGAGACACAGAGACAGAGAGACACGGAGACAGGGAGACAGAGAGACACAGAGACAGAGAGACACAGAGACACAGAGACACAGAGACAGAGAGACACAGAGACACAGAGAGACACAGAGACACGGTGATTAGCGAGATGCTGCATCTCTCTCATCTCCGCCTGCTTGCCTGTGAATGATACCTACAGAGACACGGAGACAGGGAGACAGAGACACAGAGACACAGAGACACGGTGATGAGAGACACAGAGACAGAGAGACAGAGAGACACAGAGACAGAGAGACACAGAGACACGGTGATGAGAGACACAGAGACAGAGAGACAGAGAGACACAGAGACAGAGAGACACAGAGACACGGTGATGAGAGACACAGAGACAGAGAGACAGAGAGACACAGAGACAGAGAGACACAGAGACACAGAGACACGGTGATTAGAGAGCTGCTGCATCTCTCTCATCTCCGCCTGCTTGCCTGTGAACGATACCTACAGAGACACAGAGACAGAGAGACACAGAGACACGGAGACAGAGACACAGACACAGAGACACAGAGACACGGAGACAGAGACACAGAGACACGGAGACAGAGACACAGAGACAGAGACACAGAGGCACAGAGAAAGAGAGAGTAGTGTAGTGTATAGTAGTGTATAGTAGTGTATAGTGGTGTAGTGTATAGTAGTGTATAGTGGTGTAGTGTATAGTAGTGTATAGTGTAGTGTATAGTAGTGTAGTGTATAGTAGTGTTTAGTGGTGTAGTGTATAGTAGTGTATAGTGGTGTAGTGTATAGTGGTGTAGCGTATAGTAGTGTATAGTGGTGTAGTGTATAGTAGTGTATAATAGTGTAGTGTATAGTAGTGTATAGTGGTGTAGTGTATAGTAGTGTATAGTGTAGTGTATAGTAGTGTAGTGTATAGTGGTGTAGTGTATAGTAGTGTATAGTGGTGTAGTGTATAGCAGTGTATAGTGGTGTAGTGTATAGTAGTGTATAGTGTAGTGTATAGTAGTGTAGTGTATAGTAGTGTTTAGTGGTGTAGTGTATAGTAGTGTATAGTGGTGTAGTGTATAGTAGTGTTTAGTGGTGTAGTGTATAGTAGTGTATAGTGGTGTAGTGTATAGTGGTGTAGTGTATAGTAGTGTATAGTGGTGTAGTGTATAGTAGTGTATAATAGTGTAGTGTATAGTAGTGTATAGTGGTGTAGTGTATAGTAGTGTATAGTGTAGTGTATAGTAGTGTAGTGTATAGTAGTGTATAGTGTAGTGTATAATGTAGTGTAATGTAGTGTATAATGTAGTGTATAATGTAGTGTATAGTGTAGTGTATAGTGTAGTGTAATGTAGTGTATAGTGTAGTGTATAGTGCAGTGTATAGTGTAGTGTAATGTAGTGTATAGTGTAGTGTATAGTGCAGTGTATAGTGTAGTGTATAATGTAGTGTATAGTGTATAGTAATGTAGTGTATAATGTAGTGTATAGTGTAGTGTATAATGTAGTGTATAGTGTAGTGTATAATGTAGTGTATAGTGTAGTGTATAGTGCAGTGTAGTGACCCGGATGCTGACTCCCGTGAACTGCTCGATGGAGGGGACGTTGCCGCCGCTGCCGCTGCTGCCGCTGCTGCTGCCGTGCGAGGGGCCGGGGTCCCCGCCGGAGCCACCAGCCCCACCGCCATCCCCTCCATCGTCCTGGCCGCCCGCTGAGCCACCAGCGGCGGCGGCCCCGGCCCCGGCCCCGGCCCCATCAATGTCGCCCTTCTTCATGATGAGCGTCGCCTTGCCGCCCGGCACCAGCTTCTGGAAGACCTCGCTGAAGTTGCGAGACACCTGGGAGGTGGTGAGGGTGGTGGTGAGGGTGGTGGTGAGGGTGGTGGTGGTGGTGGTGGTGAGGGTGGTGGTGGTGAGGGTGGTGGTGGTGAGCAGGGGGAGATGGTGAGGGTGGTGGTGGTGGTGAGCAGGGGGAGATGGTGAGGGTGGTGAGCGGGGGGAGATGGTGAGGGTGGTGGTGGTGAGCGGGGGAGATGGTGAGGGTGGTGGTGGTGAGGGTGGTGGTGGTAAGCGGGGGGAGATGGTGAGGGTGGTGGTGGTGAGCGGGGGGAGATGGTGAGGGTGGTGGTGGTGAGCGGGGGAGATGGTGAGGGTGGTGGTGGTGAGGGTGGTGGTGGTAAGCGGGGGGAGATGGTGAGGGTGGTGAGCGGGGGGAGATGGTGAGGGTGGTGAGCGGGGGGAGATGGTGAGGGTGGTGGTGGTGAGCAGGGGAGATGGTGAGGGTGGTGAGCGGGGGGAGATGGTGAGGGTGGTGGTGGTGGTGAGCGGGGGGAGATGGTGAGGGTGGTGGTGGTGGTGGTGAGGGTGGTGGTGGTGGTGAGGGTGGTGGTGGTGGTGAGGGTGGTGGTGAGGGTGGTGGTGGTGAGGGTGGTGGAGGAGCAGGAGGAAGCGGTAGAGGAGGAGGTGGGAGAGGTGGTGGAGGAGGAAATGAGGGGACACACGTGGTGGTGTCTCTGTCTCTGTGTCTCTCTCTCTGTGTCTCTGTCTCTCTCTGTCTCTCTCTATCTCTGTGTGTGTGTGTCTCTGTCTCTCTGTGTGTCTATATCTCTCTGTGTGTCTCACCTGTGTGAAGGTGAGCTCTGTCTCTGTGTGTCTCTGTCTCTGTGTGTCTCTCTCTGTGTGTCTCTCTCTGTGTGTCTCTGTCTCTCTGTGTCTCTCTCTGTGTCTATATCTCTCTGTGTGTCTCACCTGTGTGAAGGTGAGCTGTGTCTCTGTGTGTCTCTGTGTGTCTCTCTGTGTGAAGGTGAGCTGTGTCTCTGTGTCTCTCTGTGTGTATCTGTCTCTGTGTGTCTCTCTGTGTGAAGGTGAGCTGTGTCTCTGTGTCTCTCTCTGTGTTATTCTGTGTGTCTCTGTCTCTTTGTGTGTCTCTCACCTGTGTGAAGGTGAGCTGTGTCTCTGTGTGTCTCTGTGTGTCTCTGTCTCTGTGTGTCTCTCTGTGTGAAGGTGAGCTGTCTCTCTGTGTGTCTCTGTCTCTCTGTGTCTCTGTGTGTCTCTCTATGTGTTATTCTGTGTGTCTCTGTCTCTTTGTGTGTCTCTCTGTGTGTCTCTCACCTGTGTGAAGGTGAGCTGTGTCTCTGTGTGTCTCTCTCTGTGTCTCTCTCTGTGTCTCTGTGTGTCTCTCTACGTGTTATTCTGTGTGTCTCTGTCTCTCTGCGTGTCTCTGTCTCTCTGTGTGTCTCTCTGTGTGTCTCTCACCTGCGTGAAAGTGAGCTGTGTCTCTGTCTCTCTGTGTCTCTGTGTGTCTCTGTGTCTCTGTCTCTCTGCGTGTCTCTGTCTCTCTGTGTGTCTCTCTGTGTGTCTCTCACCTGCGTGAAAGTGAGCTGTGTCTCTGTCTCTCTGTGTCTCTCTGTGTCTCTCTGTGTCTCTGTGTGTCTCTGTGTCTCTGTGTGTCTCTGTCTCTCTGTGTGTCTCTCTGTGTCTCTCACCTGCTTGAAAGTGAGCTGTGTCTCTGTGTCTCTCTCTCTGTGTCTCTCTCTGTGTCTCTCTGTGTGTGTCTCTGTCTCTCTGTGCCTCTCTGTCTCTGTGTGTCTCTCACCTGCTTGAAAGTGAGCTGTGTCTCTGTGTGTCTCTCTGTGTGTGTCTCTCTGTGTCTCTGTGTGTCTCTCTGTGTATCTCTGTGTGTCTCTCTGTGTGTCTCTCACCTGCTTGAAAGTGAGCTGTGTCTCTGTCTCTCTGTGTGTCTCTCTCTGTGTCTCTGTGTCTCTCTGTGTGTCTCTGTGTCTCTGTGTCTCTCTGTCTCTCTCTGTGTCTCTCTGTATGTCTCTCACCTGCTTGAAAGTGAGATGTGTCTCTGTCTCTCTGTGTGTCTCTGTGTCTCTGTCTTTCTCTCTCTCTGTCTCTCTGTGTGTCTCTCAGTGTGTGTCTCTGTCTCTCTGTGTGTCTCTGTGTGTCTCTCTGTGTGTCTCTCACCTGCTTGAAAGTGAGCTGTCTCTGTCTCTCTCTCTGTGTGTCTCTGTCTCTCTGTGTCTCTGTGTGTCTCTGTGTCTCTCTCTGTGCGTCTCTCACCTGCTTGAAAGTGAGCTGTATGGCTTCGTATTTGCGCAGCTCCAGCACGTTCATGAGCTCCATGATGGACTTGTAGCCTCGGTCGAGCTCCTCCTGCCGTTTCATCAGCTTCTCCTTCTGTTCCGAGAAGTTCACAAACTGGTCCAGCGCCTTCTTGTTCACGTGGCCATACTTCTTCAGCTCCTGGTTGCACTGTTCCAGCTTCTTGAACAGCTGAGGCACGGCGGGAGAGAGAGAGAGACACGGTGGGAGAGAGAGAGAGACACGGTGAGAGAGACACGGTGAGAGAGAGACACGGGGGGAGAGAGACACGGGGGGAGAGAGACACGGGGGGAGAGAGACACGGGGGGAGAGAGACACGGGGGGAGAGAGACACGGTGAGAGAGACACGGCGGGAGAGACACGGCGAGAGAGACACGGGGGGAGAGACACGGGGGGAGAGACACGGTGAGAGAGACACGGGGGGAGAGAGACACGGCGAGAGAGACACGGTGAGAGAGACACGGTGAGAGAGAGACACGGAGAGAGAGACACAGTGAGAGAGAGACAGAGAGAGACACGGTGAGAGAGAGACACGGAGAGAGAGACACGGTGAGACACGGTGAGAGAGACACGGTGAGAGAGAGAGAGACACGGTGAGAGAGACACGGTGAGAGAGAGACACGGCGAGAGAGACACGGTGAGAGAGACACGGTGAGAGAGAGACACGGAGAGAGAGACACAGTGAGAGAGAGACAGAGAGAGACACGGTGAGAGAGAGACACGGAGAGAGAGACACGGTGAGACACGGTGAGAGAGACACGGTGAGAGAGAGAGAGACACGGTGAGAGAGACACGGGGGGAGAGACACGGCGAGAGAGACACGGGGGGAGAGACACGGTGAGAGAGAGAGACACGGTGAGAGAGAGACACAGTGAGAGAGAGAGAGACACGGCGGGAGAGAGAGAGACACGGTGAGAGAGACACGGGGGGAGAGACACGGCGAGAGAGACACGGGGGGAGAGACACGGTGAGAGAGAGAGACACGGCGGGAGAGAGACACGGTGAGAGAGACACGGTGAGACACACAGTGAGAGAGACACGGTGAGAGAGACACGGTGAGAGAGACACGGTGAGAGAGAGACACAGTGAGAGAGAGACACGGTGAGAGAGACACGGTGAGAGAGAGGGGGCGTCTCACTCCTCAGCGTGCCCCTGTAGTTGTTACAGTCTGTGCGGTCCCCCTTCTCAAAGAGGGGGACCACCAGGGCATCCTTCCAATCCTGCGGAACCCGTCCAGTGGTCCAGACTGTTGTTATGATGTCATATAGGGCAGTCTGTGCACAAACTCCACCCTCCCTCAGCATTTCGCTTGGGAGATCATCTCTGCCCGGTTGCCTTTCCTGGTCTCAGACTCCGGATCGCCCTCAGTACTTCCTCAGCAGATGGCACCTCAGCCAGCCACTCACAGGGGGTGACTTCCTCCTCCAATATTTGAGGCACCGCAGCCTCAGCAGGGTCATCCCCACTTTGTTCCCACGATGTTTTCCTGGCTGAGGGATCCCACCTCCACCTCCACCCCCCACCCAGTACGCCTCACAGAATTGCTCGGCAAATCCGCACACCTGTCCCTGGTTTGCAGCAGGGGTTCGGAGATTGGATCACCCTTCTTTCACCTAATCACGCTCGGGCGCTGCAAGGTTGCTTTCTCGACCGAGCTAAATAGGAATTTGTGATCGCGGGCCACTGAGTCGGACTTCACACACACACACAGTATACCAAACACACGGCAACACACACACACGGGCAGACCCTCACCTGCTTGAGTGACAGGTTCTGGTACTTCTCAAAGGCGTCCAGTGGCAGAGATCCCAGCTCCCGGATTCGTTTCATGTAGTCGTCCTTCTTCTTGAGCAGCATGCTCTGCCGATTAGTCATCTTGTCCAGCTCCTTGGCGTCGTGGTTGATGGCCTCCAGCTGCTCCTTCTCGCGCCCCTTCCACGAGTCCATCGTCCGCTGCAGCTCCTTGATCTCGCCCTCCAGCTTGTCCGTCAGCACGTCCAGCTCTGGAGAGAGAGAGACAGGGAGAGAGAGACACGGGGAGAGAGACACAGAGAGACAGACACAGAGAGAGACTCACTCACACACACTCACACAGAGCTGCTTGATCTCGCCCTCCAGCTTGTCCGTCAGCACGTCCAGCTCTGGAGAGACACGGAGAGAGAGAGAGACAGGGAGAGAGACGGAGAGAGAGACACGGAGAGAGACAGAGACACGGAGAGACACGGAGAGACAGACAGAGACACACTCACTCACACAGAGCTGCTTGATCTCTCCCTCCAACTTGTCCGTCAGCACGTCCAGCTTTAGAGAGACACGGAGAGAGACACGGAGAGAGAGACGGTGAGAGAGACAGGGAGAGAGACAGAGACACGGAGAGACAGAGACAGACAGAGAGAGACTCACTCACACACACACTCACACAGAGCTGCTTGATCTCTTCCTCCAACTTGTCCGTCAGCACGTCCAGCTTTAGAGAGACACGGTGAGAGAGACACGGTGAGAGAGACAGGGAGAGAGACAGAGACACGGAGAGACAGAGACAGACACAGAGAGAGACTCACTCACACACACTCACACAGAGCTCCTTGATGTCTCCCTCCAGCTTGTCCGTCAGCACGTCCAGCTCTGGAGAGAGACGGAGAGCGAGTGTTTTGGTGAGCGTTCTGGTGAGCATTTGGGCGAGCGTTTTGGTGAGCGAGTGTTTTGGTGAGCATTCTGGTAAGCGTTTTAGTGAGTGTTTTGGTGAGCGGTCTGGTGAGTGTTTTGGTGAGCGTTTTGGTGAACGGGTGTTTTGGTGAACGGGTGTTTTGGTGAGCGAGCGTTTTGGCGAGTGTTCTGGTGATCGTTTTGGCGAGTGTTCTGGTGATCGTTTTGGCGAGTGTTCTGGTGATCGTTTTGGCGAGTGTTCTGGTGATCGTTTTGGCGAGTGTTCTGCTGATCGTTTTGGTGAGTGTTCTGGTGATCGTTTTGGTGAGTGTTCTGGTGATCGTTTTGGTGAGTGTTCTGGTGAGTGTTCTGGTGATCGTTTTGGTGAGTGAGTGTTTCACCCTCGGAGCGTTTCGTGGTGTCTCCGATGCGCTTGTTGAAGGCCTCCAACTCTGAGTTGGTGGTGCTGAGAGTTTTGTTACTCTCTGTCTCACGGATCTCATTCAGCTCCTACACAGACACACAGACACACACAGAGACACACAGAGACACACAGTCACACACATAGACACAGAGACACAGACAGACACAAAGAGAAAGAGACACACAGACACACAAAGACACAGAGTTGGTGGTGCTGAGAGTCTTGTTACTCTCTGTCTCACGGATCTCATTCAGCTCCTACACAGACACACAGACGCACACAGACACACACAGAGACACACAGTCACACACAGACACACATAGACACAGAGACACAGACAGACACAAAGAGACAGAGACACACAGAGACACACAGAGACACAGAGTTGGTGGAGCTGAGAGTCTTGTTACTCTCTGTCTCACGGATCTCCTTAAGCTCCGACACAGACACACAGACGCACACAGAGACACACAGAGACACACAGTCACACACAGACACACATAGACACAGACAGACACAAAGAGAAAGAGACACACAGAGACACACAGACACACACAGAGACACACAGTCATACACAGACACACATAGACACAGAGACACAGACAGACACAAAGAGACAGAGACACACAGTCACACACAGAGACACACAGTCACACACAGACACACATAGACACAGAGACACAGACAGACACGAAGAGACAGAGACACACAGAGACACAGAGACACACAGAGACAGAGTTGGTGGAGCTGAGAGTCTTGTTACTCTCTGTCTCACGGATCTCATTCAGCTCCTACACAGAGAGACACAGAGAGAGAGACACAAAGACACACAGAGACACAGAGAGACACAGACAGACAGAGAGAGAGACACAAAAACACACAGAGACACAGAGAGACACAGAGAGACAGAGACACAAAGACACACAGAGACACAGAGAGACACAGACAGACAGAGAGGGAGACACAAAGACACACAGAGACACAGAGAGACACAGAGAGACACAGAGAGACACAAAGACACACAGAGACACACAGAGAGACACAGAGAGACAGACACAACGAGACACAGTGGGGAGCGGTCGTGTAGTGGTTAGCGCTGTGCTACAAAACCGAGCCAACACCGGTGACGATTATCTGAACCGGTCCTGGGCCTCGAATGAGTAGCTGGTGTAGCGGTGGTGGTGTAGTAACCATCGCTAGCACTGGGAAGACAAAGGCGGCCGGGCGTGGTGCTGGCCACCCACCCCCTCGTGTGCTGTGCCGGCCTTCATAGGTGCTCGCTAACAGCACTTGCCCCTACAGCCTGTTAAGGCTACACGGGGAATCTTTGTCATTGAGTGGGTGGGTGAGTGGGTGGGTGAGTGGGTGAGTGAGTGGGTGAGTGAGTGGGTGGGTGAGTGAGTGAGTGGGTGAGTGAGTGGGTGGGTGAGTGAGTGGGTGGGTGGGTGAGTGGGTGAGTGAGTGAGTGGGTGAGTGGATGAGTGAATGGGTGGGTGAGTGGGTGGGTGAGTGAGTGGGTGAGTGGGTGAGTAGGTGAGTGAGTGGGTTAGTGAGTGGGTGGGTGAGTGAGTGAGTGGGTGAGTGGGTGAGTGAGTTGGTGAGTGAGTGGGTGAGTGAGTGGGTGAGTGAGTGGGTGGGTGGGTGGGTGAGTGAGTGGGTGAGTGAGTGGGTGAATGAGTGGGTGAGTGAGTGGGTGAGTGAGTGAGTTGGTGAGTGAGTGGGTGGGTGAGTGGTGAGCGAGTGGGTGAGTGAGTGGGTGGGTGAATGAGTGAGTGAGTGGGTGGGTGGGTGAGTGAGTGAGTGGGTGAGTGAATGAGTGAGTGAGTGGGTGGGTGAGTGAGTGGGTGAGTGGGTGAGTGAGTGGGTGAGTGAGTCGGTGAGTGAGTGAGTGGGTGAGTGAGTGGGTGAGTGAGTCGGTGAGTGAGTGGGTGGGTGAGTGAGTGGGTGAGTGGGTGAGTGAGTTGGTGAGTGAGTGGGTGGGTGAGTGGTGAGCGAGTGGGTGAGTGAGTGGGTGGGTGAGTGAGTGGGTGGGCGAGTGAGTGGGTGGGCGAGTGGGTGGGTGAGTGGTGAGCGAGTGGGTGAGTGAGTGGGTGGGTGAGTGAGTGGGTGGGCGAGTGGGTGAGTGAGTGAGTGGGTGGGTGGGTGAGTGGGTGAGTGAGTGGATGGGCGAGTGGGTGAGTGAGTGGGTGGGTGAGTGAGTGGGTGGGTGGGCGAGTGGGTGAGTGAGTGGGTGAGTGAGTGAGTGAATGAGTGAGTGAGTGAGTTGGTGAGTGAGTGGGTGGGTGAGTGGTGAGCGAGTGGGTGAGTGAGTGGGTGGGTGGGTGAGTGAGTGGGTGAGTGAGTGAGTGGGTGAGTGAGTGGGTGGGTGGGTGAGTGGGTGAGTGAGTGGGTGAGTGGGTGAGTGAGTGGGTGAGTGAGTGGATGAGTGAGTGGGTGAGTGAGTGAGTGGGTGAGTGAGTGGGTGGGCGAGTGAGTGGGTGAGTGAGTGAGTGAGTGAATGAGTGAGTGAGTGAGTGGGTGGGTGAGTGGCTGAGTGAGTTGGTGAGTGAGTGAGTGGGTGAGTGAGTGAGTGAATGAGTGAGTGAGTGGGTGGGTGAGTGAGTGGCTGAGTGAGTTGTGAGTGACTCACCGCTTCCACCTGGTCCAGTCTCTTGCGTAGGTTCTCATTGAGGTACGTCTCCAGGCGAGTCATGATGCTTTCGTACTTGATTCGCTCGTTGAGCAGCTGGCGATTCTCCTACTCTCGCAACACAACACACACAGTCACACACACAGTCACACAGTCACACACACACACACAGTCACACACACAGTCACACACACAGTCACACACACAGTCACACACACAGTCACACACACACAGTCACACACACACAGTCACACACACACAGTCACACACACACACAGTCACACACACAGTCACACACACAGTCACACACACACACAGTCATACACACAGTCACACACACAGTCACACACACACACAGTCACACACACACACAGTCACACACACACACAGTCACACACACACAGTCACACACACACACACACAGTCACACACACACACAGTCACACACACACAGTCACACACACAGTCACACACACAGTCACACAGTCACACACAGTCACACACACAGTCACACACACACAGTCACACACACACAGTCACACACACACACAGTCACACACACACACACAGTCACACACACACACACAGTCACACACACACAGTCACACACACAGTCACACACACACACAGTCACACACACACACAGTCACACACACACACACAGTCACACACACAGTCACACACACAGTCACACACACAGTCACACACACACACAGTCACACACAGTCACACACACAGTCACACACACAGTCACACACACAGTCACACACACACACAGTCACACACACACACAGTCACACACACACACAGTCACACACAGTCACACACACACACAGTCACACACACACACAGTCACACACACACACACAGTCACACACACACACAGTCACACACACACACAGTCACACACACACACACAGTCACACACACAGTCACACACACACAGTCACACACACAGTCACACACACAGTCAGTCACACACACAGTCACACACACACACAGTCACACACACACACACAGTCACACACACACACAGTCACACACACAGTCACACACACACACAGTCACACACACAGTCACACACACACACACAGTCACACACACACACAGTCACACACACAGTCACACACACAGTCACACACACAGTCACACACACACACAGTCACACACACACACAGTCACACACACAGTCACACACACAGTCACACACACAGTCACACACACACAGTCACACAGTCACACAGTCACACACACACAGTCACACACACACACAGTCACACACACACACAGTCACACACACAGTCACACACAGTCACACACACAGTCACACACACACACAGTCACACACACAGTCACACACACAGTCACACACACACACAGTCACACACACACACAGTCACACACACACACAGTCACACACACACACAGTCACACACACAGTCACACACACACACAGTCACACAGTCACACAGTCACACACACACACAGTCACACACACAGTCACACACACAGTCACACACACAGTCACACACACAGTCACACACACAGTCACACACACACACAGTCACACACACACACACAGTCACACACACACACAGTCACACACACACACAGTCACACACACACACAGTCACACACACACACACACACAGTCACACACACACAGTCACACACACACAGTCACACACACACACAGTCACACACACAGTCACACACACACACAGTCACACACACACACAGTCACACACACACACAGTCACACACACAGTCACACACACACACAGTCACACACACACACACACAGTCACACACACAGTCACACACACAGTCACACACACAGTCACACACACACAGTCACACACACACAGTCACACACACACAGTCACACACACAGTCACACACACAGTCACACACACAGTCACACACACAGTCACACACACAGTCACACACACACACAGTCACACACACAGTCACACACACAGTCACACACACAGTCACACACACACAGTCACACACACAGTCACACACACACACAGTCACACACACAGTCACACACACACACACAGTCACACACACACAGTCACACACACAGTCACACACACACACAGTCACACACACAGTCACACACACACACACACAGTCACACACACAGTGACACACACACAGTGACACACACACAGTGACACACACACACACAGTCACACACACACACAGTCACACACACACACAGTCACACACACACACAGTCACACACACACACACAGTCACACACACACACACAGTCACACACACAGTCACACACACACACAGTCACACACACAGTCACACACACACAGTCACACACAGTCACACACAGTCACACACACACACAGTCACACACACAGTCACACACACAGTCACACACACAGTCACACACACACACAGTCACACACACACACAGTCACACACACAGTCACACACACACACAGTCACACACACACACAGTCACACACACACACAGTCACACACACACACAGTCACACACACAGTCACACACACACAGTCACACACACAGTCACACAGTCACACACACACAGTCACACACACACACACAGTCACACGCACAGTCACACACACAGTCACACACACACCCCACACACACACACAGTCACACACACAATCACACACAGTCACACACACAGTCACACACACAGTCACACACCTGCCCTCTCACCCACCCACCCACTCGCCCTCTCACCCACCCACCCACTCGCTCACCTGTTCGCCCACTCGCGCACTCACTCACCCACCCTCACCACCCTCACCACCCTCACCACCTTCACCACCCTCACCCACCCGCTCACCCACTCACCCTCCCACTCACCCACTCACCCTCACCACCTTCACCACCCTCACCCATCCACTCACCCTCACCACCCTCACCACCCTCACCCACCCGCTCACCCACTCACCCTCCCACTCACCCACTCTCCCTCACCACCCTCACCACCCTCACCCACCCTCACCACCCTCTCCACCCTCACCACCTTCACCCACCCTCACCACCCTTACCACCCTCACCACCTTCACCCACCCTCACCACCCTCACCCACCCGCTCACCCTCACCACCTTCACCACCCTCAACCACCCTCACCCACCCGCTCACCCACTCATCCTCACTCACCCTCACCCACCCTCACCACCCTTCCACTCACCCACTCACCCTCACCACCCTCACCCACCCACTCTCCCTCACCACCCTCACCCATCCACTCACCACCCTCACCCACCCTTACCACCCTCACCACCCGCTCACCCACTCACCCTCACCACCCTCACCCACCCACTCACCCTCACCACCCTCACCACCCTCACCCACCCTCACCCACCAGCTGCAGCGCACGTATCTCGTCGTTGAGGGCGTCCACTCACTCACCCGCTCACCCACCCACTCTCCCTCACTCACCCTCACCCACTCACCCTCACCACTCACTCACCCTCACCCACCCACTCTCCCTCACCACCCTCACCCACCCACTCTCCCTCACCACCCTCACCACCCTCACCCACCCACCCACTCACCCTCACCACCCTCACCACCCTCACTCACCCTCACCCACCCTCACCCACTCACCCTCACCACCCTCACCCACCCACTCTCCCTCACCACCCTCACCACCCTCACCACCCTCACCCACCCTCACCCACTCACCCTCACCACCCTCACTCACCATCACCCACTCACCCTCACCCACCCTCACTCACCCGCTCACCTACCTGCTCACCCACTCACCCTCACCACCCTCACCCACCCACTCTCCCTCACCACCTTCACCCACCCTCACCACCCTCACCACCCTCACCACCTTCACCTACCCACTCTCCCTCACCACCCTCACCACCCTCACCCACCCTCACCCACCAGCTGCAGCGCCCGTATCTCGTCGTTGAGGGCGTCCACTCACTCACCCTCACCCACCCACTCTCCCTCACTACCCTCACCACCCTCACCCACCCACCCTCACCACCTTCACCACCCTCACCCACCTACTCTCCCTCACCACCCTCACCACCATCACCATCACCACCACCACCACCACCATCACCACCACCATCACCATCACCACCACCACCATCACCACCACCATCACCACCACCATCACCACCACCATCACCACCATCACCACCACCATCACCACCACCACCACCATCACCACCACCATCACCACCACCACCATCACCATCACCACCATCACCACCACCACCCTCACCACCCTCACTCTCCCTCACCACCCGCTCTCCCTCCCTCACCCACTCTCACCACCCTCACCCACCAGCTGCAGCGCCCGTATCTCGTCGTTGAGGGCGTCCACTCGCTGTTGGTCCGACACGCTGAGCTGGGACAGGAGGTCTGTACCCAGCTCGGCCTTGAGCGATTCACGAGTTGACTCCATGGCACGCAGACTCGCCTCCAGGCTCTGTAGGCTACGCTGCTGCACTCCGCAAGCGTCACACCAGCACAGCAGCGTCATACCAACAGGGCCACGGCCCGCCACCACCACCACCACTACCACGGTGTGATAGCAACAACAACACCACTAATACCACGGTGTGATACCAACACCACCACCACTAATACCACGGTGTGATACCAACACCACCACCACTAATACCACGGTGTGATACCACCACCACTAATACCACGGTGTGATACCAACACCACCACCACCACCACTAATACCACGGTGTGATATCAACACCACCACCACTAATACCACGGTGTGATATCAACACCACCACTAATACCACGGTGTGATACCAACACCACCACCACTAATACCACGGTGTGATACCAACACCACCACCACCACCACTAATACCACGGTGTGATACCAACACCACCACCACCACTAATACCACAGTGTCATAGCAACACCACCACCACCACCACTAATACCACGGTGTGATACCAACTCCACCACCACCACTAATACCACGGTGTGATACCAACAACACCACCACCACTAATACCACGGTGTGATACCAACACTACCACTACTAATACCACGGTGTGATACCAACACCACCACCACCACTAATACCACGGTGTGATACCAACACCACCACCACCACTAATACCACGGTGTGATAGCAACACCACCACTAATACCATGGTGTGATACCAACACCACCACCACCACCACTAATACCACGGTGTGATACCAACACCACCACCACCACTAATACCACGGTGTGATACCAACACCACCACCACCACTAATACCACGGTGTGATAGCAACACCACCACTAATACCACGGTGTGATACCAACACCACCACCACCACCACTAATACCACGGTGTGATACCAACACCACCACCACCACCACTAATACCACGGTGTGATACCAACACCACCACCACCACCACTAATACCACGGTGTGATACCAACACCACCACCACCACCACTAATACCACGGTGTGATACCAACACCACCACCACCACCACTAATACCACGGTGTGATAGCAACACCACCACCACTAATACCACGGTGTGATACCAACACCACCACCACCACTAATACCACGGTGTGATACCAACACCACCACCACCACTAATACCACGGTGTGATAGCAACACCACCACCACTAATACCACGGTGTGATACCAACACCACCACTAATACCACGGTGTGATACCAACAACACCACCACCACCACTAATACCACGGTGTGATACCAACACCACCACCACCACTAATACCACGGTGTGATACCAACACCACCACTAATACCACGGTGTGATACCAACAACACCACCACCACCACTAATACCACGGTGTGATACCAACACCACCACTAATACCACGGTGTGATACCAACAACACCACCACCACCACTAACACCACGGTGTGATACCAACACCACCACCACCACTAATACCACGGTGTGATAGCAACACCACCACCACTAATACCACGGTGTGATACCAACAACACCACCACCACCACTACCACGGTGTGATAGCAACAACACCACCACTACCACTAATACCACGGTGTGATAGCAACACCACCACCACCACCACTAATACCACGGTGTGATACCAACACCACCACTACCACCACCGCTACTACCACGGTGTGATAGCAACACTACCACCACCACCACCACTAATACCACAGTGTCATAGCAACACCACCACCACTAATACCACGGTGTCATAGCAACACCACCACCACTAATACCAAAGTGTGATAGCAACACCACCACCACCACTAATACCACGGTGTGATATCAACACCACCACCACTAATACCACGGTGTGATACCAACACCACCACTACCACCACCACTAATACCACGGTGTGACACCACCACCACCACTAATACCACGGTGTGACACCACCACCACTACTAATACCACGGTGTGATACCAACACCACCACCACTACTAATACCACGGTGTGATACCAACACCACCACCACCACTAATACCACGGTGTGATAGCAACACCACCACCACCACCACTAATACCACGGTGTGATACCAACACCACCACCACCACTAATACCACGGTGTGATACCAACACCAACACCACCACCACCACTAATACCACGGTGTGATATCAACACCACCACCACTAATACCACGGTGTGATACCAACACCAACACCACCACCACTAATACCACGGTGTGATACCAACAACACCACCACCACCACTACCACGGTGTGATAGCAACAACACCACCACTACCACTAATACCACGGTGTGATAGCAACACCACCACCACCACCACTAATACCACGGTGTGATACCAACACCACCACCACTAATACCACGGTGTGATACCAACAACACCACCACCACCACTACCACGGTGTGATAGCAACAACACCACCACTACCACTAATACCACGGTGTGATAGCAACACCACCACCACCACCACTAATACCACGGTGTGATACCAACACCACCACCACTACCACGGTGTGATACCAACACCACCACCACCACTAATACCACGGTGTGATACCAACACCACCACCACCACTAATACCACGGTGTGATACCAACACCACCACCACCACTAATACCACGGTGTGATAGCAACACCACCACCACTAATACCACGGTGTGATACCAACACCACCACTAATACCACGGTGTGATACCAACAACACCACCACCACCACTAATACCACGGTGTGATACCAACACCACCACCACCACTAATACCACGGTGTGATACCAACACCACCACTAATACCACGGTGTGATACCAACAACACCACCACCACCACTAATACCACGGTGTGATACCAACACCACCACTAATACCACGGTGTGATACCAACAACACCACCACCACTAACACCACGGTGTGATAGCAACAACACCACCACTACCACTAATACCACGGTGTGATAGCAACACCACCACCACCACCACTAATACCACGGTGTGATACCAACACCACCACTACCACCACCGCTACTACCACGGTGTGATAGCAACACTACCACCACCACCACCACTAATACCACAGTGTCATAGCAACACCACCACCACTAATACCACGGTGTCATAGCAACACCACCACCACTAATACCAAAGTGTGATAGCAACACCACCACCACCACTAATACCACGGTGTGATATCAACACCACCACCACTAATACCACGGTGTGATACCAACACCACCACTACCACCACCACTAATACCACGGTGTGACACCACCACCACCACTAATACCACGGTGTGACACCACCACCACTACTAATACCACGGTGTGATACCAACACCACCACCACTACTAATACCACGGTGTGATACCAACACCACCACCACCACTAATACCACGGTGTGATAGCAACACCACCACCACCACCACTAATACCACGGTGTGATACCAACACCACCACCACCACTAATACCACGGTGTGATACCAACACCAACACCACCACCACCACTAATACCACGGTGTGATATCAACACCACCACCACTAATACCACGGTGTGATACCAACACCAACACCACCACCACTAATACCACGGTGTGATACCAACAACACCACCACCACCACTACCACGGTGTGATAGCAACAACACCACCACTACCACTAATACCACGGTGTGATAGCAACACCACCACCACCACCACTAATACCACGGTGTGATACCAACACCACCACCACTAATACCACGGTGTGATACCAACAACACCACCACCACCACTACCACGGTGTGATAGCAACAACACCACCACTACCACTAATACCACGGTGTGATAGCAACACCACCACCACCACCACTAATACCACGGTGTGATACCAACACCACCACCACTACCACGGTGTGATACCAACACCACCACCACCACTAATACCACGGTGTGATACCAACACCACCACCACTAATTCCACGGTGTGATACCAACACCACCACCACCACTAATACCACAGTGTGATACCAACACCACCACCACTACCACGGTGTGATACCAACACCACCACCACCACTAATACCACGGTGTGATACCAACACCACCACCACTAATACCACGGTGTGATAGCAACACCACCACCACCACCACCACTAATACCACGGTGTGATACCAACACCACCACCACTACCACCACCAATAATACCACAGTGGGATAGCAACACCACCACCACTAATACCACGGTGTGATATCAACACCACTACCACCACCACCACCACTAATACCA
>NC_133748.1:736654-761654 GCF_048934315.1 Petromyzon marinus | reverse complement strand
CTCACTCACTCATACACTCAGTAACTCAGACACTCACTCATACACACACTCAGAGACTCACTCACTCATACACTCAGTAACTCAGACACTCACTCACTCAGAGACTCACTCACTCATACACTCACTCACTCAGAGACTCACTCAGACTCACTCACTCATACACTCACTCACTCAGACTCACTCACTCATACACTCACTCATACACTCACTCAGACTCACTCACTCATACATTCACTCATACACTCAGTCACTCACTCACTCATACACTCACTCACTCATACACTCACTCAGATTCACTCACTCATACACTCAGTCACTCAGACTCACTCACTCAGAGACTCACTCACTCATACATTCACTCAGTCACTCACTCACTCACTCAGAGACTCACTCAGACTCACTCACTCATACACTCACTCACTCACTCAGAGACTCACTCAGACTCACTCACTCATACACTCACTCAGACTCACTCACTCAGACTCACTCACTCATACACTCACTCATACACTCACTCAGACTCACTCACTCATACATTCACTCATACACTCAGTCACTCACTCACTCACTCATACACTCACTCAGACTCACTCACTCAGACACTCACTCACTCATACATTCACTCAGACTCACTCACTCATACACTCACTCACTCATACACTCACTCACTCAGAGACTCACTCAGACTTACTCACTCATACACTCACTCACTCATACATTCACTCATACACTCAGTCACTCACTCACTCATACTCACTTACTCATACACTTACTCAGACTCACTCACTCAGACTCACTCACTCACTCATACACTCACTCACTCATACATTCACTCATACACTCAGTCACTCACTCACTCAGACTCACTCACTCACTCAAGCACCCAGTCACTCATACACTCACTCAGACTCACTCACTCATACACCCAGTCACTCACTCACTCAGAGACTCACTTACTCAGTCACTCAGACACTCAGTCACTCACTCAGACTCACTCACTCACTCATACACTCAGTCACTCACTCATACACTCACTCACTCACTTATACACTCACTCAGACTCACTCACTCAGTCACTCAGACTCACTCGCTCATACACTCACTCACTCAGACTCACTCACTCAGAGACTCACTCACTCAGAGACTCACTCACTCAGAGACTCAGTCACTCACTCACTCACTCAGAGACTCACTCACTCACTAACTCACTCACTCATACACTCACTCACTCAGAGACTCACTCAGAGACTCACTCACTCAGAGACTCACTCACTCAGAGACTCACTCACTCACTAACTCACTCACTCATACACTCACTCACCCAGAGACTCACTCACTCAAGAGACTCACTCACTCAGAGACTCAATCACTCAATTCTAGACTGAAAGCTTTCGTGACTGCTAGGATCCATACTCTTTGGTTCTATTGGGTAAAGTCACGTTGGAAAGACGTTCTAAATCGAACTAAACATTAAACTAATTTCAATGGTACAGTATATTTTTTCAAGTAGTGGTACCTCAAACTTTCGCAGCTCTTATAAATATTCCCTTTTCACACCATCAATAGGTAAACTCGCCCTCCCCCCCGCGCCAAACGGCAAGTCCACCGGCACGTACACCACCTCTTTCCTAAAATCGGCCAATCAAATGCTAATTTTCACGCTAATTTCTATTGTCAGAACACCTTGTTTGCTCGCACACAGTTTAAAGGTCCGCTGTCTGAGAGCGTGGTTGTGTTTCGCTAAATTCGCCTGTTTGATGAGTACTAGGTGCCTCGGTGAATGTATATGCTCTGACTTTAACACGGCCATTTCTGTGACCAGTTACAAGCTAATCACTCAGCCATTTCAATGCTAAATTCTACGCTAATTCCTTTGTCAAGGGGTGCCTCTGCGGATGTGTATACTTTAACTTAGCTATTTCAATGAGAAATGTCAATGCTAAATTCTATGCTAATTCCTTTGTCAAGGGGTGCCTCTGCGGATGTGTATACTTTAACTTAGCTATTTCTGTGACCAGTTACAAGCTAATCACTCAGCCATTTCAATGCTAAATTCTATGCTAATTCCTTTGTCAAGGGGTGCCTCGGTGAATGTGTATGCTTTGACTTTAACATAGCCATTTCTGTGACCAGTTACAAGCTAATCACTCAGCCATTTCAATGCTAAATTCTATGCTAATTCCTTTGTCAAGGGGTGCCTCTGCGGATGTGTATACTTTAACTTAGCTATTTCAATGAGCCATTTCAATGCTAAATTATATGCTAATTCCTTTGTCAAGGCGCTTGGTCTTTTTCTTCTCACACAGCTTAAAGGTCGTGATCCAAGCGTGGCTTCTCCCACTCCAGCGCTGTCCTCCAGACAGTCTCGTCCCTTCACCTGATGAAGGCCGCTTGTGTTGTGGCCGAAACGTCGTGGGAATTTGTTATTTTATTTTTTACACCTACGTGACTTTACCCAATAGAACCAAAGAGTACTCAATCACTCACTCAGAGACTCACTCACTCAGAGACTCACTCAGAGACTCACTCAGAGACTCACTCAGACTTACTCACTCAGAGACTCACTCAATCAGAGACTCACTCACTCAGAGACTCACTCACTCAATCACTCACTCAGAGACTCACTCACTCAGAGACTCACTCACTCAGAGACTCACTCAAACTCACTCACTCAGAGACTCACTCACTCAGAAACTCACTCATTCAGAGACACTCACTCAGAGACTCACTCAGAGACTCACTCACTCAGAAACTCACTCACTCAGAGACTCACTCACTCAGAGACTCACTCACTCAGAGACTCACTCACTCAGAGACTCACTCAGAGGCTCACTCAGAGACTCACTCACTCAGAGACTCACTCAGAGACTCACTCACTCAGAGACTCACTCAGAGACTCACTCACTCAGAGACACTCACTCAGAGACTCACTCAGAGACTCACTCACTCAGAGACTCACTCACTCAGAGACTCACTCACTCAGAGACTCACTCAGACTCACTCACTCAGAGACTCACTCACTCAGAGACTCACTCAGAGACTCACTCACTCAGAGACTCACTCACTCAGAAACTCACTCATTCAGAGACACTCACTCAGACTCACTCACTCAGAGACTCACTCAGAGCCTCACTCAGAGACTCACTCACTCAGAAACTCACTCATTCAGAGACACTCACTCAGAGACTCACTCATTCAGAGACTCACTCAGAGACTCACTCACTCAGAGACTCACTCAGAGACTCACTCACTCAGAGACTCACTCAGAGACTCACTCACTCACTCAGAAACTCACTCACTCAGAGACTCACTCAGAGGCTCACTCAGAGACTCACTCAGACTCACTCACTCAGAGACTCACTGACTCAGAAACTCACTCATTCAGAGACACTCACTCAGAGACTCACTCACTCAGAGACTCACTCAGACTCACTCACTCAGAAACTCACTCATTCAGAGATACTCACTCAGAGACTCACTCACTCAGAGACTCACTCAGAGACTCACTCAGAGACTCACTCAGACTTACTCACTCAGAGACTCACTCAATCAGAGACTCACTCACTCAGAGACTCACTCACTCAATCACTCACTCAGAGACTCACTCACTCAGAGACTCACTCACTCAGAGACTCACTCAAACTCACTCACTCAGAGACTCACTCACTCAGAAACTCACTCATTCAGAGACACTCACTCAGAGACTCACTCAGAGACTCACTCACTCACTCAGAAACTCACTCACTCAGAGACTCACTCACTCAGAGACTCACTCACTCAGAGACTCACTCACTCAGAGACTCACTCAGAGGCTCACTCAGAGACTCACTCACTCAGAGACTCACTCAGAGACTCACTCACTCAGAGACTCACTCAGAGACTCACTCACTCAGAGACACTCACTCAGAGACTCACTCAGAGACTCACTCACTCAGAGACTCACTCACTCAGAGACTCACTCACTCAGAGACTCACTCAGACTCACTCACTCAGAGACTCACTCACTCAGAGACTCACTCAGAGACTCACTCACTCAGAGACTCACTCACTCAGAAACTCACTCATTCAGAGACACTCACTCAGACTCACTCACTCAGAGACTCACTCAGAGCCTCACTCAGAGACTCACTCACTCAGAAACTCACTCATTCAGAGACACTCACTCAGAGACTCACTCATTCAGAGACTCACTCAGAGACTCACTCACTCAGAGACTCACTCAGAGACTCACTCACTCAGAGACTCACTCAGAGACTCACTCACTCACTCAGAAACTCACTCACTCAGAGACTCACTCAGAGGCTCACTCAGAGACTCACTCAGACTCACTCACTCAGAGACTCACTGACTCAGAAACTCACTCATTCAGAGACACTCACTCAGAGACTCACTCACTCAGAGACTCACTCAGACTCACTCACTCAGAAACTCACTCATTCAGAGATACTCACTCAGAGACTCACTCACTCAGAGACTCACTCACTCAGAGACACTCACTCAGAGACTCACTCACTCAGAGACTCACTCACTCACTCAGAAACTCACTCACTCAGAGACTCACTCAGACTCACTCACTCAGAGACTCACTCACTCAGAAACTCACTCATTCAGAGACACTCACTCAGAGACTCACTCACTCAGACTCACTCAGAGACTCACTCAGAGACTCACTCAGACTCACTCACTCAGAGACTCACTTACTCAGAGACTCACTCAGACTCACTCACTCAGAGGCTCACTCACTCAGAGTCTCACTCACTCAGAAACTCACTCATTCAGAGACACTCACTCAGAGACTCACTCACTCAGAGACTCACTCAGAGACTCACTCACTCAGAGACTCACTCAGAGACTCACTCACCCAGAGACTCACTCACTCAGAGACTCACTCACTCAGAGACTCACTCACTCAGAAACTCACTCATTCAGAGACACTCACTCAGAGACTAACTCACTCAAGAGACTCACTCAGAGACTCACTCACTCAGAGACTCACTCACTCAGAGACTCACTCCGAGACTCACTCACTCAAGAGACTCACTCACTCAGAGACTCACTCAGACTCACTCACTCAGAGACTCACTCACTCAGAGACTCACTCATTCAGAGACACTCACTCAGAGACTAACTCACTCAAGAGACTCACTCAGAGACTCACTCACTCAGAGACTCACTCAGAGACACTCACTCAGAGACTCACTCAGAGACTCACTCACTCAGAGACTCACTCAGAGACTAACTCAGAGACTCACTCACTCACTCAGAAACTCACTCAGAGACTCACTCACCCAGAGACTCACTCAGAGACTCACTCACTCAGAGACTCACTCACTCAGAGACTCACTCACTCGGAGACTCACTCAGACACTCACCCAGAGACTCACTCAGAGACTCACTCACTCAGAGACTCACTCACCCAGAGACTCACCCAGAGACTCACCCAGAGACTCACTCAGAGACTCACTCACTCAGGCACTCACCCAGAGACTCACTCAGAGACTCACTCAGAGACTCACTCACTCAGAGACTCACTCACCCAGAGACTCACCCAGAGACTCACCCAGAGACTCACTCAGAGACTCACTCACTCAGACACTCACCCAGAGACTCACTCAGAGACTCACTCACTCAGAGACTCACTCACCCAGAGACTCACCCAGAGACTCACCCAGAGACTCACTCAGAGACTCACTCACTCAGGCACTCACCCAGAGACTCACCCAGAGACTCACTCAGAGACTCACTCACCCAGACACTCACTCAGACACTCACTCACCCAGACACTCACTCAGAGACTCACTCACCCAGACACTCACTCAGACACTCACTCACCCAGACACTCACTCACTCAGACACTCACTCAGAGACTCACTCACTCGGAGACTCACTCAGAAGCGAGCGACTCTACGGACGGACGGGCGGGCGGGCGAGCGAGCGGGATGGACGCTAGGATATGTTCAATGTTACGTCGCAGTTGTTCGTTGAGGCGAGCCTCCAGCTCCCCCAGCTCCACCTCGGTGCGCTTGGCGTCCTTCTGCAGCTCCAGGCGAGACTTGCGCGAATCGTAGTAACCTCCAGTCAGAGCTCCCCGATGGCTCACCTGGTCACCTGGGAGGCACAGCCACAGGTGACCAGGTGCAGGTGACTCGGAGCGGCCGTCAGTCAGGGCAATCCGTCTGTCCAGCCTGGTCACTCGTCTCCACCACCCGTGTGTGTCTCACCCCGTGTGTCTCACCCCCCCGTGTCTCTCTCACTCCCCGTGTCTCTCTCTCACTCCCCGTGTCTCTCTCTCACTCCCCGTGTCTCTCTCTCACTCCCCGTGTCTCCCCCCCCCCCGTGTCTCCCCCCCCCCCGTGTCTCCCCCCCCCCCGTGTCTCACACCCACCCCCCCCTCCCCGTGTCTCTCCCCCCCGTGTCTCTCTGCCCCGTCTCTCTCCCCCGTGTCTCTCTCCCCCGTCTCTCTCTCCCATGTGTCTCTCTCCCCGTCTCCTCCGTGTCTTCCCCCCGTGTCTCTCTCCCCGTGTCTCTCCCCCCCGTGTCTCTCTGCCCCGTCTCTCTCCCCCGTGTCTCTCTCCCCCGTCTCTCTCTCCCATGTCTCTCTCTCCCCGTCAACCCCTGTGTCTCTCCCCCCCGTGTCTCTCTCCCCGTGTCTCTCTCTCCCCCCGTGTCTCTCTGCCCCGTCTCTCTCCCCCGTCTCTCTCCCCCGTGTCTGTCTCTATATCTCCCCCGTGTCTCTCTCCCCGTGCCTCTCTCCCCGTGTCTCTCCCCCCCGTGTCTCTCTCCCCGTGTCTCCCCCCCCCCCCACGTGTCTCTCTCCCCCCCCCGTCTCTCTCCCCCGTGTCTCTCTCCCCCGTCTCTCTCTCCCATGTCTCTCTCCCCCGTGTCTCTCTCCCCGTGTCTCCCCTACCGTGTCTGTCTCTATATCTCCCCCGTGTCTCCCCCCCGTGTCTCTCTCCCCCCCGTGTCTCCCCCCCCGTGTCTCTCTCCCCTGTCTCTCTCTCCCATGTCTCTCTCTCCCCATCTCTCCCTCGTGTCTCCCCCCCCCCCGTGTCTCCCCCCCCCGTGTCTCTCTCCCCGTGTCTCCCCCCCGTGTCTGTCTCTATATCTCCCCCGTGTCTCTCTCCCCGTGTCTCTCTCCCCGTGTCTCTCTCCTCTCTCCCCGTGTCTCTCTCCCCGTGTCTCTCTCCCCGTCTCTGTCTCTATATCTCCCCCGTGTCTCTCTCCCCGTGTCTCTCTCCCCGTGTCTCTCTCTATATCTCCCCCGTGTCTGTCTCTATATCTCCCCCGTGTCTCTCTCCCCGTGTCTCTCTCCCCGTGTCTGTCTCTATATCTCCCCCGTGTCTCTCTCCCCGTGTCTCTCTCCCCGTGTCTCTCTCTATATCTCCCCCGTGTCTGTCTCTATATCTCCCCAGTGTCTGTCTCTATATCTCCCCCGTGTCTCCCCCCCGTGTCTTTCTCCCCGTGTCTCTCCCCGTGTCTGTCTCTATATCTCCCCCGTGTCTGTCTCTATATCTCCCCCGTGTCTGTCTCTATATCTCCCCCATGTCTCTCTCCCCCGTGTCTGTCTCTATATCTCCCCCGTGTCTCTCTCCCCGTGTCTCTCTCCCCGTGTCTCCCCCCCGTGTCTCTCCCCCGTGTCTCTCTCCCCGTGTCTCCTCTCTCCCCGTGTCTGTCTCTATATCTCCCCCGTGTCTCCGCCCCGTGTCTCTCCCCCGTGTCTGTCTCTATATCTCCCCTGTGTCTCTCTCCCCGTGTCTCTCTCCCCGTGTCTGTCTCTATATCTCCCCCGTGTCTCCGCCCCGTGTCTCTCTCCCCGTGTCTCTCTCCCCGTGTCTCCTCTCTCCCCGTGTCTGTCTCTATATCTCCCCCGTGTCTCTCTCCCCGTGTCTCTCTCCCCGTGTCTCCCCCCCGTGTCTCTCCCCCGTGTCTCTCTCCCCGTGTCTCCTCTCTCCCCGTGTCTGTCTCTATATCTCCCCCGTGTCTCCGCCCCGTGTCTCTCCCCCGTGTCTGTCTCTATATCTCCCCTGTGTCTCTCTCCCCGTGTCTCCCGCCCCGTGTCTGTCTCTATATCTCCCCCGTGTCTCTCTCCCCGTGTCTCTCTCCCCGTGTCTGTCTCTATATCTCCCCCGTGTCTCCGCCCCGTGTCTCTCTCCCCGTGTCTCTCTCCCCGTGTCTCCTCTCTCCCCGTGTCTGTCTCTATATGTCCCCCGTGTCTCTCTCCCCGTGTCTCTCTCCCCGTGTCTCCCCCCCGTGTCTCTCCCCCGTGTCTCTCTCCCCGTGTCTCCTCTCTCCCCGTGTCTGTCTCTATATCTCCCCCGTGTCTCCGCCCCGTGTCTCTCCCCCGTGTCTGTCTCTATATCTCCCCTGTGTCTCTCTCCCCGTGTCTCCCGCCCCGTGTCTGTCTCTATATCTCCCCCGTGTCTCTCTCCCCGTGTCTCTCTCCCCGTGTCTGTCTCTATATCTCCCCCGTGTCTCCGCCCCGTGTCTCTCTCCCCGTGTCTCTCTCCCCGTGTCTCCTCTCTCCCCGTGTCTGTCTCTATATGTCCCCCGTGTCTCTCTCCCCGTGTCTCTCTCCCCGTGTCTCCCCCCGTGTCTCTCTCCCCGTGTCTCCTCTCTCCCCGTGTCTGTCTCTATATCTCCCCCGTGTCTCCGCCCCGTGTCTCTCCCCCGTGTCTGTCTCTATATCTCCCCTGTGTCTCTCTCCCCGTGTCTCCCGCCCCGTGTCTGTCTCTATATCTCCCCCGTGTCTCTCTCCCCGTGTCTCTCTCCCCGTGTCTGTCTCTATATCTCCCCCGTGTCTCCGCCCCGTGTCTCTCTCCCCGTGTCTCTCTCCCCGTGTCTCCTCTCTCCCCGTGTCTGTCTCTATATCTCCCCCGTGTCTCCGCCCCGTGTGTCTCACCCTCTAGAGTGATGCAGTCCAGGTTGAATGCGCGAGCCAGCTGCGTGGAGACATCCATGCTGCGGCAGATCAGCGTCTTCCCGAACACGTGCTTAAAGGCCTTGTCAAAGATCGAGTCATACGTCAGCTTGCTGATCATGGGAATCGCGTCCTGCGGGGGATAAGAACACAGTACGTACATACGTGTGTGTGTGTGTGTGCTGAACTACGGTGCAGTGTAGGGTCTATGGGTAGCAGTGTTGAGTCTATGGGTGACAGTGCTGGGTCTATGGTGAGCAGTGTTGAGTCTATGGGTGACAGTGCTGGGTCTATGGTGAGCAGTGTTGAGTCTATGGGTAGCAGTGCTGAGTCTATGGGTGACAGTGCTGAGTCTATGGGTGACAGTGCTGAGTCTATGGGTGACAGTGCTGAGTCTATGGGTAGCAGTGTTGAGTCTATGGGTGACAGTGAGTCTATGGGTGACAGTGGTGAGTCTATGGGTGACAGTGCTGAGTCTATGGGTGACAGTGCTGAGTCTATGGGTGACAGTGCTGAGTCTGTGGGTGGTAGTGCTGAGTCTATGGGTGGCAGTGCTGAGTCTATGGGTGACAGTGCTGAGCCTATGAGTGACAGTGCTGAGTCTATGGGTGACAGTGATGAGTCTATGGGTGACAGTGCTGAGTCTATGGGTGGCAGTGTTGAGTCTATGGGTGACAGTGCTGAGTCTATGGGTGACAGTGTTGAGTCTATGGGTGGCAGTGAGTCTATGGATAGCAGTGCTGAGTCTATGGGAAGCAGTGCTGAGTCTATGGGTGACAGTGCTGAGTCTATGGGTAGCAGTGTTGAGTCTATGGGTAGCAGTGTTGAGTCTATGGGTGACAGTGCTGAGTCTATGGGTGACAGTGTTGAGTCTGTGGGTGACAGTGCTGAGTCTATGGGTGACAGTGCTGAGTCTATGGGTGACAGTGCTGAGTCTATGGGTAGCAGTGCTGAGTCTATGGGTGACAGTGTTGAGTCTATGGGTGACAGTGTTGAGTCTATGGGTGACAGTGTTGAGTCTATGGGTGGCAGTAAGTCTATGGGTGACAGTGCTGCGTCTATGGGTGACAGTGCTGAGTCTAGGGGTGACAGTGCTGAGTCTATGGGTGACAGTGCTGAGTCTATGGGTGGCAGTGCTGAGTCTATGGGTAGCAGTGCTGAGTCTATGGGTGACAGTGCTGAGTCTATGAGTGACAGTGTTGAGTCTATGGGTAGCAGTGCTGAGTCTATGGGTGACAGTGTTGAGTCTATGGGTAGCAGTGCTGAGTCTATGGGTGACAGTGTTGAGTCCATGGGTAGCAGTGCTGAGTCTATGGGTGACAGTGTTGAGTCTATGGGTGACAGTGTTGAGTCTATGGGTGACAGTGAGTCTATGGGTAGCAGTGCAGAGTCTATGGGTGACAGTGTTGAGTCTATGGGTGACAGTGTTGAGTCTATGGGTGGCAGTGCTGAGTCTATGGGTGACAGTGGTGAGTCTATGGGTGGCAGTGCTGAGTCTGTGGGTGACAGTGCTGAGTCTATGGGTGGCAGTGCTGAGTCTATGGGTGACAGTGTTGAGTCTATGGATGACAGTGTTGAGTCTATGGGTGGCAGTGCTGAGTCTATGGGTGACAGTGGTGAGTCTATGGGTGGCAGTGCTGAGTCTATGGGTGACAGTGCTGAGTCTATGGGTGACAGTGCTGAGTCTATGGGTGGCAGTGCTGAGTCTATGGGTAGCAGTGTTGAGTCTATGGGTAGCAGTGCTGAGTCTATGGGTGACAGTGTTGAGTCTATGGGTGACAGTGTTGAGTCTATGGGTGACAGTGCTGAGTCTATGGGTAGCAGTGCTGAGTCTATGGGTGACAGTGTTGAGTCTATGGGTGACAGTGCTGAGTCTATGGGTAGCAGTGCTGAGTCTATGGGTGACAGTGCTGAGTCTATGGGTGACAGTGTTGAGTCTATGGGTAGCAGTGCTGAGTCTATGGGTAGCAGTGCTGAGTCTATGGGTGACAATGTTGAGTCTATGGGTGACAGTGCTGAGTCTATGGGTAGCAGTGCTGAGTCTATGGGTGACAATGTTGAGTCTATGGGTGACAGTGCTGAGTCTATGGGTAGCAGTGCTGAGTCTATGGGTGACAGTGCTGAGTCTATGGGTGACAGTGTTGAGTCTATGGGTAGCAGTGCTGAGTCTATGACAGTGCTGAGTCTATGGGTGGCAGCGCTGAGTCTATGACAGTGCTGAGTCTATGACAGTGCTGAGTCTATGACAGTGCTGAGTCTATGGGTGACAGTGTTGAGTCTATGGGTGACAGTGTTGAGTCTATGGGTGACAGTGTTGAGTCTATGGGTGACAGTGCTGAGTCTATGGGTGACAGTGTTGAGTCTATGGGTGACAGTGCTGAGTCTATGACAGTGCTGAGTCTATGACAGTGTTGAGTCTATGGGTGACAGTGCTGAGTCTATGACAGTGCTGACTCTATGGGTAGCAGTGCTGAGTCTATGGGTGACAGTGCTGAGTCTATGGGTGACAGTGCTGAGTCTATGGGTGGCAGTGCTGAGTCTATGGGTGACAGTGCTGAGTCTATGGGTGACAGTGCTGAGTCTATGACAGTGTTGAGTCTATGGGTGATAGTGCTGAGTCTATGACAGTATTGAGTCTATGGGTAGCAGTGCTGAGTCTATGGGTGACAGTGCTGAGTCTATGACAGTGCTGAGTCTATGGGTGGCAGCGCTGAGTCTATGACAGTGCTGAGTCTATGGGTAGCAGTGCTGAGTCTATGGGTGACAGTGCTGAGTCTATGGGTGATAGTGCTGAGTCTATGACAGTGTTGAGTCTATGGGTGACAGTGCTGAGTCACCCCGTGCGTCACCCCATGTGTCCACCACCCCCCCCACGTACGTTGGTGTCTGGGTAGGGGGTGTCTCGCACGTCCAGCTTGTTGAGGGGTAAGAATGTGACCTCTCCCGGCAGGTTCTGTTTGTTGAACTCCACCAGGATCTTGGTGCTCACGTCGTCAGAGTCCACAATGTGGTAGAACAGCCTGGGCACACGCACACACACACACAGTGACACACACAGTGATACACACACAGTGATACACACACAGTGATACACACACAGTGATACACACACAGTGATACACACACAGTGATACACACACACACACAGTGATACACACACACACACACAGTGGTACACACACAGTGACACACACACACACAGTGATACACACACAGTGATATACACACACACACACACAGTGGTATACACACACACACAGTGATACACACACACGCACACAGTGATACACACACACAGTGGTACACACACAGTGATACACACACACAGTGATACACACACACAGTGGTACACACACACAGTGGTACACACACACAGTGATACACACACACAGTGGTACACACACACAGTGGTACACACACACAGTGGTACACACACACAGTGGTATACACACACAGTGGTACACACACACAGTGGTACACACACACAGTGGTATATACACACACACACAGTGGAACACACACACACAGTGATACACACACACACAGTGGTACACACACACACAGTGGTACACACACACAGTGGTACACACACACAGTGGTATATACACACACACAGTGGAACACACACACACAGTGATACACACACAGTGGTACACACACACAGTGGTATACACACACAGTGGTACACACACACGGGCATACAGACACGTGCAGAACGCCGGCTCTGAGTGAGTGAGTGTATGAGTGAGTGCATGAGTGAGTGAGTGAATGAGTGAGTGTATGAGTGAGTGAATAAGTGAGTGAGTGTCTGAGTGAGTGAGTGTCTGAATGAGTGAGTGTATGAGTGAGTGTATGAGTGAGTGAGTGCATGAGTGAGTGAATGAGTGAGTGGATGAGTGAGTGTATGAGTGAATGAGTGAGTGTATGAGTGAGTGAATAAGTGAGTGAGTGTCTGAGTGAGTGTATGAGTGAGTGTATGAGTGAGTGAGTGTATGAGTGAGTGAGTGTATGAGTGAGTGAGTGTCTGAGTGAGTGAGTGTATGAGTGAGTGAGTGAGTGTCTGAGTGAGTGAGTGAGTGCATGAGTGAGTGTCTGGGTGAGTGTATGAGTGAGTGTATGAGTGAGTATATGAGTGAGTGAGTGTATGAGTGAGTACATGAGTGAGTGAGTGTATGAGTGAGTGAGTGTCTGAGTGAGTGAGTGTCTGAGTGAGTGTCTGAGTGAGTGTCTTAGCGAGTGAGTGTATGAGTGAGTGAGTGTATGAGTGAGTGAGTGAGTGTCTGAGTGAGTGAGTGTATGAGTGAGTGTCTGTGTGAGTGTATGAGTGAGTGAGTGTATGAGTGAGTATATGAGTGAGTGAGTGGATCAGTGAGTGTATGAGTGAGTGAGTGTCTGAGTGAGTGAGTGTATGAGTGAGTGTTTGAGTGAGTGAGTGTATGAGTGAGTGAGTGTCTGAGTGAGTGAGTGTATGAGTGTATGAGTGAGTGAGTGTCTGAGCGAGTGAGTGTCTGAGTGAGTGTCTGAGCGAATGAGTGTCTGAGCGAGTGAGTGTATGAGTGAGTGTATGAGTGAGTGTATGAGTGAGTGTATGAGTGAGTGTCTGAGTGAGTGTCTGAGTGAGTGTATGAGTGAGTGTCTGAGTGAGTGAGTGTCTGAGTGAGTGAGTGTCTGAGTGAGTGAGTGTCTGAGTGAGTGTACGAGTGAGTGTACGAGTGAGTGAGTGTATGAGTGAGTGAGTGTATGAGTGAGTGTCTGAGTGAGTGAGTGTATGAGTGAGTGAGTGTATGAGTGAGTGTATGAGTGAGTGAGTGTATGAGTGAGTGTCTGAGTGAGTGAGTGTCTGAGTGAGTGAGTGTCTGAGTGAGTGTATGAGTGAGTGTATGAGTGAGTGAGTGTCTGAGTGAGTGAGTGTCTGAGTGAGTGTCTGAGTGAGTGTCTGAGTGAGTGTATGAGTGAGTGTATGAGTGAGTGAGTGTCTGAGTGAGTGAGTGTCTGAGTGAGTGTCTGAGTACCGGTTTCCAGCCGTGACCTCCACACAGGTATAGAACGCCGGCTCGCACTCAAAGTTGTTCATAACGATGCCACGTGAGTGAGTGTATGAGTGAGTGTCTGAGTGAGTGTCTGAGTGAGTGAGTGTATGAGTGAGTGAGTGTATGAGTGAGTGTATGAGTGAGTGTATGAGTGAGTGTATGAGTGACTGAGTGTATGAGTGAGTGTCTGAGTGAGTGTATGAGTGTCTGAGTGAGTGTCTGAGTGAGTGTATGAGTGAGTGTCTGAGTGAGTGAGTGTCTGAGTGAGTGTGTGTATGAGTGAGTGTATGAGTGAGTGTATGAGTGAGTGTATGAGTGAGTGTATGAGTGAGTGTATGAGTGAGTGTCTGAGTGAGTGAGTGTCTGAGTGAGTGAGTGTCTGAGTACCGGTTTCCAGCCGTGACCTCCACACAGGTATAGAACGCCGGCTCGCACTCAAAGTTGTTCATAACGATGCCACGTGAGTGAGTGTATGAGTGAGTGTCTGAGTGAGTGTCTTAGCGAGTGAGTGTATGAGTGAGTGAGTGTATGAGTGAGTGAGTGAGTGTCTGAGTGAGTGAGTGTATGAGTGAGTGTCTGTGTGAGTGTATGAGTGAGTGAGTGTATGAGTGAGTATATGAGTGAGTGAGTGGATCAGTGAGTGTATGAGTGAGTGAGTGTCTGAGTGAGTGAGTGTATGAGTGAGTGTTTGAGTGAGTGAGTGTATGAGTGAGTGAGTGTCTGAGTGAGTGAGTGTATGAGTGTATGAGTGAGTGAGTGTCTGAGCGAGTGAGTGTGTGAGTGAGTGTATGAGTGAGTGAGTGTATGAGTGAGTGAGTGTCTGAGTGAGTGTCTGAGCGAATGAGTGTCTGAGCGAGTGAGTGTATGAGTGAGTGTATGAGTGAGTGTATGAGTGAGTGTCTGAGTGAGTGTCTGAGTGAGTGTATGAGTGAGTGTCTGAGTGAGTGAGTGTCTGAGTGAGTGAGTGTCTGAGTGAGTGTACGAGTGAGTGTACGAGTGAGTGAGTGTATGAGTGAGTGAGTGTATGAGTGAGTGTCTGAGTGAGTGAGTGTATGAGTGAGTGAGTGTATGAGTGAGTGTATGAGTGAGTGAGTGTATGAGTGAGTGTCTGAGTGAGTGAGTGTCTGAGTGAGTGAGTGTCTGAGTGAGTGTATGAGTGAGTGTATGAGTGAGTGAGTGTCTGAGTGAGTGAGTGTCTGAGTGAGTGTCTGAGTGAGTGTCTGAGTGAGTGTATGAGTGAGTGTATGAGTGAGTGAGTGTCTGAGTGAGTGAGTGTCTGAGTGAGTGTCTGAGTACCGGTTTCCAGCCGTGACCTCCACACAGGTATAGAACGCCGGCTCGCACTCAAAGTTGTTCATAACGATGCCACGTGAGTGAGTGTATGAGTGAGTGTCTGAGTGAGTGTCTGAGTGAGTGAGTGTATGAGTGAGTGAGTGTATGAGTGAGTGTATGAGTGAGTGTATGAGTGAGTGTATGAGTGACTGAGTGTATGAGTGAGTGTCTGAGTGAGTGTATGAGTGTCTGAGTGAGTGTCTGAGTGAGTGTATGAGTGAGTGTCTGAGTGAGTGAGTGTCTGAGTGAGTGTGTGTATGAGTGAGTGTATGAGTGAGTGTATGAGTGAGTGTATGAGTGAGTGTATGAGTGAGTGTATGAGTGAGTGTCTGAGTGAGTGAGTGTCTGAGTGAGTGTCTGAGTACCGGTTTCCAGCCGTGACCTCCACACAGGTATAGAACGCCGGCTCGCACTCAAAGTTGTTCATAACGATGTCACGTGAGTGAGTGTATGAGTGAGTGTATGAGTGAGTGTATGAGTGAGTGTATGAGTGACTGAGTGTATGAGTGAGTGTCTGAGTGAGTGTATGAGTGTCTGAGTGAGTGTCTGAGTGAGTGTATGAGTGAGTGTCTGAGTGAGTGAGTGTCTGAGTGAGTGTGTGTATGAGTGAGTGTATGAGTGAGTGTATGAGTGAGTGTATGAGTGAGTGTATGAGTGAGTGTATGAGTGAGTGTCTGAGTGAGTGAGTGTCTGAGTGAGTGTCTGAGTACCGGTTTCCAGCCGTGACCTCCACACAAGTATAGAACGCCGGCTCGCACTCAAAGTTGTTCATAACGATGCCCCGGTATCCGTTGATGACGTGCTGGTTGATGCCCCGCCGGCGGAAGTAGTCCAGCACCTTGCTGATGCTGTCCATGCCGTTCAGAATGGCCTGGAGATATACAGAGAGATACATACAGAGATACACATACAGAGAGATACATACAGAGATATAGACACAGAGAGATATACAGAGATATACATACAGAGAGATACATACAGAGATACACATACAGAGAGATACACACAGAGAGATACATACAGAGAGATACATACAGAGATACACATACAGAGAGATACATACAGAGATACACATACAGAGAGATACATACAGAGATATAGACACAGAGAGATATACAGAGATATACATACAGAGAGATACATACAGAGATACACATACAGAGAGATACACACAGAGAGATACATACAGAGAGATACATACAGAGATACACATACAGAGAGATACATACAGAGATACACATACAGAGAGATACATACAGAGAGATACATACAGAGAGATACATACAGAGATACACATACAGAGATACACATACAGAGAGATACATACAGAGATACACATACAGAGAGATACATACAGAGATACACATACAGAGAGATACATACAGAGATATACATACAGAGATACACATACAGAGAGAGACATACACAGAGATACATACAGAGAGATATAGACACAGAGAGATATACAGAGAGACACAGAGAGATACATACAGAGAGAGATACATACAGAGAGATACATACAGAGAGATATAGACAGAGAGATACAGAGAGATACATACAGAGAGATACATACAGAGATACACATACAGAGAGATACATACAGAGAGATACATACACAGAGATACATACAGAGAGATATAGACACAGAGAGATATACAGAGAGACACAGAGATACATACAGAGAGATACATACAGAGAGATACATACAGAGAGATATAGACACAGAGAGATACAGAGAGATACATACAGAGAGATACATACAGAGATACACATACAGAGATACACATACAGAGAGATACATACACAGAGATACATACAGCGAGATATAGACACAGAGAGATATACAGAGAGACACAGAGAGATACATATTGAGAGAGATACATACAGAGAGATACATACAGAGAGATATAGACACAGAGAGATACAGAGAGATACATACAGAGTGATACATACAGAGAGATACATACAGAGATACACATACAGAGATACACATACAGAGAGATACATACACAGAGATACATACAGAGAGATATAGACACAGAGAGATATACAGAGAGACACAGAGAGATACATACAGAGAGATACATACAGAGAGATACATACAGAGAGATACATACAGAGAGATATAGACACAGAGAGATACAGAGAGATACATACAGAGATACATACAGAGAGATACATACAGAGATACACATACAGAGATACACAGAGAGATACATACACAGAGATACATACAGAGAGATATAGACACAGAGAGATACATACAGAGAGAGATACATACAGAGAGATACACATAGACAGATACACAGAGAGATACACATACAGAGAGATACACATAGAGAGATACACACAGAGAGATACACACAGAGATACACACAGAGAGATACACACACAGAGATACATACAGAGAGATACACAGAGAGACATACAGAGAGATACATACAGAGAGAGATACATACAGAGAGATATAGACACAGAGAGATATACAGAGAGAGATACATACAGATCAGGTGTGAAAACCACAGCAAAACCACAGCAAATTAGTTTTCACAACTGATGATTGCTTCTTGTGTTGCAGTCGAAACGTCGTGAGAATTTTATTGTTTAATGTTTTTATTATTTTATTGTTTCCCTTCTACGTGGTGACTTTACCGAAAGAATCAAGAATAATAATTTTATTGTTTTACAATAATTGTATTGTTTTATATTTTTATTATTTTATTGTTTCCCTTCTACGTAGTGGTGACTTTACCCAAAGCACCAAGGATAATAATTTTATTGTTTTACAATAATTTTATTGTTTTATATTTTTATTATTTTATTGTTTCCCTTTTACGTGGTGGTGACTTTACCGAAAGAACCAAGAATAATAATTTTATTGTTTTACAATAATTGTATTGTTTTATATTTTTATTATTTTATTGTTTTTCCCTTCTACGTGGTGGTGACTTTACCAAAAGAACCAAGGATAATAATTTTATTGTTTTACAATAATTTGTTTGTTTTATATTTTTATTATTTAATTGTTTCCCTTCTACGTAGTGGTGACTTTACCCAAAGCACCAAGAATAATAATTTTATTGTTTTACAATAATTTTATTGTTTTATATTTTTATTAGTTTATAGTTTCCCTTCTATGTGGTGACTTTACCCAAAGCACCAAGGATAGTAACTGCTAACACAAAGGGGTAACGGCTACCTCACACCCGATACGCTACGGAGGTAACCCCTACGGACAATGAAGCCTCTCCCTGACGAATAAACATCTTGAGTCTTCACCGGGATGAGCTGGAGCCGACCCTTGCCAGGGGGTCGGCTCTGCCCCTCGGGCTCTTCTCTTCAGGAGTTCATATTCTTTGGTTCTCTCGGTAAAGAAATAAAAAAATTTTATTTACACACGCAAACAATTTTTTTTAATTTACACACACACAATGTGTGTCTGTGTATAGCTCTCTGTATCCTGTCTCTCTCTCTCTAGCCTGTCTCTCTCTCTATCCCGTGTCTCTGTCTCTATCCCGTGTCTCTGTGTCTCTATCCCGTGTCTCTGTGTCTCTCTATCCCGTGTCTCTGTGTCTCTCTATCACGTGTCTCTGTGTCTCTATGTCTCTCTATCCCGTGTCTCTGTGTCTCTCTATCCCGTGTCTCTGTGTCTCTCTATCCCGTGTCTCTGTGTCTCTCTATCACGTGTCTCTGTGTCTCACTATCCCGTGTCTCTGTGTCTCTCTATCCCGTGTCTCTGTGTCTCTCTATCCCGTGTCTCTGTGTCTCTCTATCCCGTGTCTCTGTGTCTCACTATCCCGTGTCTCTGTGTGTCTCTCTATCCCGTGTCTCTGTGTCTCTCTATCCCGTGTCTCTGTGTCTCTCTATCCCGTGTCTCTGTCTCACTATCCCGTGTCTCTGTGTCTCACTATCACGTGTCTCTGTGTCTCTCTATCCCGTGTCTCTGTCTCACTATCCCGTGTCTCTGTGTGTCTCTCTATCCCGTGTCTCTGTGTCTCTCTATCCCGTGTCTCTGTGTCTCTCTATCCCGTGTCTCTGTCTCACTATCCCGTGTCTCTGTGTCTCTCTATCCCGTGTCTCTGTGTCTCTCTATCCCGTGTCTCTGTGTCTCTCTATCCCGTGTCTCTGTGTCTCACTATCCCGTGTCTCTGTGTGTCTCTCTATCCCGTGTCTCTGTGTCTCTCTATCCCGTGTCTCTGTGTCTCTCTATCCCGTGTCTCTGTCTCACTATCCCGTGTCTCTGTGTCTCACTATCACGTGTCTCTGTGTCTCTCTATCCCGTGTCTCTGTCTCACTATCCCGTGTCTCTGTGTGTCTCTCTATCCCGTGTCTCTGTGTCTCTCTATCCCGTGTCTCTGTGTCTCTCTATCCCGTGTCTCTGTCTCACTATCCCGTGTCTCTGTGTCTCACTATCCCGTGTCTCTGTGTCTCTCTATCCCGTGTCTCTGTGTCTCTCTATCCCGTGTCTCTGTGTCTCTCTATCCCGTGTCTCTGTGTCTCACTATCCCGTGTCTCTGTGTGTCTCTCTATCCCGTGTCTCTGTGTCTCTCTATCCCGTGTCTCTGTGTCTCTCTATCCCGTGTCTCTGTCTCACTATCCCGTGTCTCTGTGTCTCACTATCACGTGTCTCTGTGTCTCTCTATCCCGTGTCTCTGTCTCACTATCCCGTGTCTCTGTGTGTCTCTCTATCCCGTGTCTCTGTGTCTCTCTATCCCGTGTCTCTGTGTCTCTCTATCCCGTGTCTCTGTCTCACTATCCCGTGTCTCTTGTGTCTCACTATCACGTGTCTCTGTGTCTCTCTATCCCGTGTCTCTGTCTCACTATCCCGTGTCTCTGTGTCTCTCTATCCCGTGTCTCTGTGTCTCTCTATCCCGTGTCTCTGTGTCTCTCTATCCTGTGTCTCTGTGTCTCTCTATCCCGTGTCTCTGTGTCTCTCTATCCCGTGTCTCTGTGTCTCTCTATCACGTGTCTGTGTCTCACTATCCCGTGTCTCTGTGTCTCTCTATCCCGTGTCTCTGTGTCTCTCTATCCCGTGTCTCTGTGTCTCTGTATCCTGTCTCTCTCTCTCTAGCCTGTCTCTCTCTCTCTATCCCGTGTCTGTCTCAGGGTCTCTCTATCCCGTGTCTCTATGTCTCTCTATCCCGTGTCTCTGTGTCTCTCTATCCCGTGTCTCTGTGTCTCTCTATCCCGTGTCTCTGTGTCTCACTATCCCGTGTCTCTGTCTCTCTATCCCGTGTCTCTGTGTCTCACTATCCCGTGTCTCTGTGTCTCTATCCCGTGTCTCTGTCTCTCTCTATCCCGTGTCTCTGTGTCTCTCTATCCCGTGTCTCTGTGTCTCTCTATCCCGTGTCACTATATCCCGTGTCTCTGTGTCTCTCTATCCCGTGTCTCTGTGTCTCTCTATCCCGTGTCTCTGTGTCTCTATCCCGTGTCTCTGTGTCTCTCTATCCCATGTCTCTGTCTCTCTCTATCCCGTGTCTCTGTGTCTCACTATCCCGTGTCTCTGTGTCTCACTATCCCGTGTCTCTGTGTCTCTATCCCGTGTCTCTCTATCCCGTGTCTCTGTGTCTCTCTATCCCGTGTCTCTGTGTGTCTCTCTATCCCGTGTCTCTGTGTGTCTCTCTATCCCGTGTCTCTGTGTCTCTCTATCCCGTGTCTCTGTGTCTCTCTATCCCGTGTCTCTGTGTCTCACTATCCCGTGTCTCCGTGTCTCTCTGTCGAAAGGTCTCCGTGTCTCTCTGTCTGTGTCTCTCTGTCTCTGTGTATCTGTCTCTCTGTGTCGCTCTGTCTCCGTGTCTCTCTGTCTCCGTGTGTGTCTGTCTGTCTCTCTCTGTCTGTCTCTGTCTCTCTGTCTGTCTCTGTCTCTCTGTCTGTCTGTCTATCTGTGTCTCTGTGTGTCTCTCTGTCTCTGTCTGTCTCTCTCTGTCTCTCCGTGTCTCCGTGTCTCTGTGTCTGTGTCTCTCTGTCTCCGTGTCTCCGTGTCTCTGTGTCCCTGTGTCTCTGTGTCCCCATGTCTCTGTGTCTCTCTCTCTGTGTCTCCGTGTCTCTGTGTCTCCATGTCTCTGTGTCTCCGTGTCTCTCTGTGTCTCTCTGTCTCTGTGTCTCTGTGTCTCTGTGTCTCTCTGTCTCTGTGTCTCTGTGTCTCTCTGTCTCCGTGTCTCTGTGTCTGTGTCTCCGTGTCTCTCTGTCTATGTGTCTCTGTGTCTCTCTGTCTCCGTGTCTCTGTGTCTCTCTGTCTCCGTGTCTCTGTGTCTGTGTCTCCGTGTCTCTCTTGTCTATGTGTCTCTGTGTCTCTCTGTCTCCGTGTCTCTGTGTCTCCGTGTCTCTCTGTGTCTCTCTGTGTCTCTGTCTCTGTGTCTCTCTGTCTCCGTGTCTCTGTGTCTCTGTGTCTCCGTGTCTCTCTGTCCCCGTGTCTCTCTCTCTCCGTGTCTCTGTGTCTCTGTCTCTCTGTCTCTGTCTCTGTGTCTCCGTGTCTCTCTGTCCCCGTGTGTCTCTCTGTCTCTGTGTCTCTCTGTCTCTGTGTCTCTCTGTCTCTGTGTCTCTGTCTCTCTGTCTCTCTGTCTCTGTCTCTCTGTCTCTGTGTCTCTCTGTCTCTCTGTCTCTCTCTCTGTGTCTCCGTGTCTCCGTGTCTCTCCGTCACCTTCCCCGTGGCTGCCCTCTTCAGCTGCTGCTTCTTCTCCAGCTCCTCGCGCTTGGCAGCGAGAGCCTGCTGCTGAGTGTTCTCCTCTCTCCATAGAAAACTACAAACACACAAACACACATACACACACCCCTTATACACACACTCCTTATACACACACTCATTATACACACACTCACACACCTTATATACACACACTCACACCTTATATACACACACACACACCTTATACACACACTCACACACCTTATACACACACACATACACACCTTATACACACACTCACACACCTTATACACACACTCACACACCTTATACACACACTCGCACACCTTATACACACACTCACACACACTCACACACCTTATACACACACTCACACACCTTATACACTCACACACCTTATACACACACACTCACACACCTTATACACACACTCACACACCTTATACACACACACACACCTTATACACACACTCACACACCTTATACACTCACACACCTTATACACACACACTCACACACCTTATACACACACTCACACACCTTATACACACACACACACCTTATACACACACTCACACACCTTATACACACTCACACACCTTATACACTCACTCACACACTTTATACACACACTCACACACTTTATACACACACTCACACACCTTATACACACTCACACACACCTTATACACTCACTCACACACCTTACACACACACTCACACACTTTATACACACACTCACACACCTTATACACACACTCACACACCTTATACACACACTCACACACCTTATACACACACTCACACACCTTATACACACACTCACACACCTTATAACACTCACACAACCTTATACACACTCACACACACCTTATACACACACTCACACCCTTATACACACACACACTCACACACCTTATACACACACACTCACACACTTTATACACACACTCACACACCTTACACACACACTCACACACCTTATACACACACTCACACACCTTATATACACACACCTTATACACACACACTCACACACCTCATACACACACTCACACACCTTATACACACACTCACACACCTTATACACACACTCACACACCTTATACACACTCACACACCTTATACACACACTCACACACCTTATACACACACTCACACACCTTATACACACACACTCACACACCTTATACACACACACACCTTATACACACACTCACACACCTTATACACACACACACCTTATACACACACTCACACACCTTATACACACTCACACACACCTTATACACACACTCACACACCTTATACACACACTCACACACCTTATACACACTCACACACCTTATACACACACTCACACACCTTATACACACACTCACACACCTTATACACACACACTCACACACCTTATACACACACTCACACACCTTATACACACACACACCTTATACACACACTCACACACCTTATACACACTCACACACACCTTATACACACACTCACACACTTTATACACACACTCACACACCTTACACACACACTCACACACCTTATACACACACTCACCACCTTATATACACACACCTTATACACACACACTCACACACCTCATACACACACTCACACACCTTATACACACACTCACACACCTTATACACACACTCACACACCTTATACACACTCACACACCTTATACACACACTCACACACCTTATACACACACTCACACACCTTATACACACACACTCACACACCTTATACACACACACACCTTATACACACACTCACACACCTTATACACACACACACCTTATACACACACTCACACACCTTATACACACTCACACACACCTTATACACACACTCACACACCTTATACACACACTCACACACCTTATACACACTCACACACCTTATACACACACTCACACACCTTATACACACACTCACACACCTTATACACACACACTCACACACCTTATACACACACTCACACACCTTATACACACACACACCTTATACACACACTCACACACCTTATACACACTCACACACACCTTATACACACACTCACACACCTTATACACACACTCACACACCTTATACACACACTCACACCTTATACACACACTCACACACCTTATACACACACTCACACACCTTATACACACTCACACACCTTATACACACACTCACACACCTTATACACACACTCACACACCTTATACACACACTCACACACCTTATACATACACTCACACACCTTATACACACATACACACACCTTATACACACACCTTATACACACACTCACACACCTTATACACACACTCACACACCTTATACACACACTCACACACCGTATACACACTCACACACCTTATACACACACTCACACACCTTATACACACTCACACACCTTATATACACACTCACACACCTTATACACACACTCACACACCTTATACACACACTCACACACCTTATACACACACCTTATACACACACTCACACACCTTATACACACTCACACACACTCACACACCTTATACACACACACTCACACACCTTATACACACATACACACACCTTATACACACATACACACACCTTATACACACACCTTATACACACACTCACACACCTTATACACACACTCACACACCTTATACACACACTCACACACCTTATACACACACTCACACACCTTATACACACACTCACACACCTTATACACACACACACACCTTATACACACACACCTTATACACACACACACCTTATACACACACACACACACCTTATACACACACACTCCCCTTATACACAAACACACACTCCTTATACACACTCACACACCTTATACACACTCACACACACCTTATACACACTCACACACACCTTATACACACACTCACACACCTTATACACACACTCACACACCTTATACACACACACTCACACACCTTATACACACACACTCACACACCTTACACACACACACCTTATACACACACTCACACACCTTATACACACACTCACACACCTTATACACACACTCACACACACACC
>NC_133748.1:612539-736554 GCF_048934315.1 Petromyzon marinus | reverse complement strand
TCCCCTCTCTCTCCTCATCTCTCCCCCATATCTCTCTCCTCACGTCACCCTCACGTCACCCCCAACGTCACCCCCACGTCACCCCCCCAACGTCACCCCCAACGTCACCCCCACGTCACCCCCACGTCACCCCCAACGTCACCCCCCCAACGTCACCCCCAACGTCACCCCCACGTAACCCCCCAACGTCACCCCAACGTCACCCCACGTCACCCCACATCAACCCACGTCTCCCCAACGTCTCCCAACGTCTCCCCATATCACCCCCATGTCACCCCCACGTCACCCCAACGTCACCCCAACGTCTCCAAACGTCTCCAAACATCACCCCAACGTCACCCCCCCAACGTCACCCCAACGTCTCCCAACGTCTCCAAACATCTCCAAACATCACCCCAACGTCACCCCCCCAACGTCACACCCCCAACGTCACACCCCCCAACGTCACCACCCCCAACATCACCACCCCCAAACGTCACCCCCCGCGTCTCTCCCTCACGTTTCCCTGCTCGAGGTTTTTCTCCTTGCTGATCTCCGAGTCCTCCAGGTCCTTCTTGATGCTGGCGATCTGGCGTTTCTTGTCGCCGATGGCGTGGTCCAGTGACTTGAGCTCCTTCTTGATCCACTTGTCACGCTCCTCCTTGGACGTGAACTGACTGCCCCTGCCCTGCTTGGCGTACAGATCGGTCCGCTCCTGGGACGCCTGAGTCAGCCTGCGGTGGTGGGGTGGTGGGTAGGGTGAGGGGGGTAGAGTGGGGGGTAGACAGGGGTAGAGAGGGGGGTAGAGAGGGGGGTCACGGGGGGTTAGAGAGGGGGGTAGAGAGGGGGGTAGAGAGGGGGGTCACGGGGGATTAGAGAGGGGGGTAGAGAGGGGGGTAGAGAGGGGGGTCATGGGGGGTTAGAGAGGGGGGTAGAGAGGGGGGTAGAGAGGGGGGTCACGGGGGGTTAGAGAGGGGGGTAGAGAGGGGGGTAGAGAGGGGGGTCACGGGGGGTTAGAGAGGGGGGTAGAGAGGGGGGTAGAGAGGGGATCACGGGGGGTTAGAGAGGGGGGTAGAGAGGGGGGTAGAGAGGGGGGTCACGGGGGGTTAGAGAGGGGGGTAGAGAGGGGGGTAGAGAGGGGATCACGGGGGGTCACGGGGGTCATGGGGGGGTAGAGAAGTGGGTAGAGAGGTGGGGTACAGAGGGGGGGTAGAGAGGTGGGTAGAGAGGGGGTCACGGGGGGTCACGGGGGGGTCACGGGGGGTTAGAGTGGGGCTTGTAGAGAGGTGGGGTAGAGAGGGGGTAGAGAGGGGGGTAGGGTGGGGGGGTAGAGAGGGGGGTAGAGAGGGGGGTAGAGAGGGGGGTAGAGAGGGGGCTAGAGAGGGGGGTCACGGGGGGTAGAGAGGGGGGTAGAGAGGGGGTCACGGGGGTCACGGGGGGTCACGGGTGATTAGAGAGGGGCTTGTAGAGAGGTGAGGTAGAGAGGGGGTAGAGAGGGGGGTAGAAAGGGGGGTAGAGAGGTGGGTAGAGAGGGGTACCGGTAGAGAGGGGGTCACGGGGGGTCACGGGGGGTTAGAGAGGGGGGTTAGAGAGGGGGGGTAGAGAGGGGGTCACGGGGGATTAGAGAGGGGGGTAGAGAGGGGTACCGGTAGAGAGGGGGTCACGGGGGGTTAGAGAGGGGGGTAGAGAGGGGGGGTAGAGAGGGGGTCACGGGGGTCACGGGGGGTCACGGGTGGTTAGACAGGGGCTTGTAGAGAGGTGGGGTAGAGAGGGGGTAGAGAGGGGGGTAGAGAGGTGGGTAGAGAGGGGTACCGGTAGAGAGGGGGGTAGAGAGGGGGGTCACGGGGGTTAGAGAGGGGGGTAGAGAGGGGGTAGAGAGGAAGTCACGGGGGGTCACGGAGGGTTAGGGTAGAGAGAGGGGGTAGAGAGGGGGTAGAGAGGGGGTAGAGAGGGGGGTAGAGATTGGGGTAGAGAGGGGGGTAGAGAGGGGGTAGAGAGGGGGTTAGAGAGGGGGTAGAGAGGGGGTAGAGAGGGGGTAGAGAGGGGGTAGAGAGGGGGGTAGAGAGGGGGGTAGAGAGGGGGTAGAGAGGGGGTAGAGAGGGGGTAGAGAGGGGGTCACAGAGGGAGTGAGAGGGGTCACAGAGGGGGTAGAGAGGGGGGTAGAGAGGGGGTCACGGGGGGTTACGGGGGGTCACGGGTGGTTAGAGAGGGGCTTGTAGAGAGGTGGGGTAGAGAGGGGGTAGAGAGGGGGGTAGAAAGGGGGGTAGAGAGGTGGGTAGAGAGGGGGTAGAGAGGGGGTTAGAGAGGGGATAGAGAGGTGGGTAGAGAGGGGGTAGAGAGGGGGTAGAGAGGGGGGTAGAGAGGGGGTAGAGAGGGGGTAGAAAGGGGGGTAGAGAGGTGGGTAGAGAGGGGGTAGAGAGGGGGGTAGAGAAGGGGGTAGAGAGGGGGTAGAGAGGGGGGTAGAGAGGGGGGTAGAGAGGGGGTAGAGAGGGGGTAGAGAGGGGGTAGAGAGGGGGGTAGAGAGGGGGGTAGAGAGGGGGGTAGAGAGGGGGGTAGAGAAGGGGGTAGAGAGGTGGGTAGAGAGGGAGTAGAGAGGGGGTAGAGAGGGGGTCAGAGAGGGGTCACAGAGGGGGTAGAGAGGGGGTAGAGAGGGGGTAGAGAGGGGGTAGAGAGGGGGGTAGAGAGGGGTACCGGTAGAGAGGGGGTACAGAGGGGGGTAGAGAGGGGGGTAGAGAGGGGGTAGAGACGGGGTAGAGAGGGGGTAGAGAGGTGGGTAGAGAGGGGGTAGAGAGGGGGTAGAGAGGGGGGTAGAGAGGTGGGTAGAGAGGGGGTAGAGAGGGGGTAGAGAGGGGGTAGAGAGGGGGTCACAGAGGGGTCACAGAGGGGGTAGAGAGGGGGTAGAGGGGGGTCACAGAGGGGGTAGAGAGGGGGGTCACAGAGGGGGTAGAGAGGGGGGTCACAGAGGGGGAGAGGGGGGTCACAGAGGGGGGTAGAGAGGGGGTAGAGGGGGGTCACAGAGGGGGTAGAGAGGGGTTAGAGAGGGGGTCACAGAGGGGGTCAGAGAGGGGGTCACGGGGGGTCACGGAGGGGGGTAGAGAGGGGGGTAGAGAGGGGGGTAGAGAGGGGGGTAGAGAGGGGGTCACGGGGGGTCACGGAGGGGGGTAGAGAGGGGGGTAGAGAGGGGGTCACGGGGGGTCACGGGTGGGTAGAGAGTGGGGTAGAGAGGGGGTAGAGAGGGGGTTAGAGAGGGGGGTAGAGAGGGGGGTAGAGAGGGGGGTAGAGAGGGGGGTAGAGAGGGGGGTAGAGAGGGGGTAGAGAGGGGGGTAGAGAGGGGGTAGAGAGGGGGTAGAGAGGGGGGTAGAGAGGGGGTAGAGAGGGGGGTAGAGAGGGGGTAGAGAGGTGGGTAGAGAGGGGGGTAGAGAGGGGGTAACGGGGGGTCACGGGGGGTAGAGAGGGGGGTAGAGAGGGGGGTAGAGAGGGGGTAGAGAGGGGGGTAGAGAGGGGGTAGAGAGGGGGGTAGAGAGGGGGTAGAGAGGGGGTAGAGAGGGGGTCACAGAGGGGGTAGAGAGGGGGTAGAGAGGGGGTAGAGAGGGGATAGAGAGGGGGTAGACAGGGGGGTAGAGAGGGGGTAGAGAAGTGGATAGAGAGGGGGTAGAGAGGGGGTAGAGAGGGGGTCACAGAGGGGGTCACAGAGGGGGCAGAGAGGGGGTAGAGGGGGGTCACAGAGGGGGTAGAGAGGGGGGTGAGAGGGGGTAGAGAGGGGGTAGAGAGGGGGGTAGAGAGGGGGGTAGAGAGGGGGGTAGAGAGGGGGTAGAGAGGGGGGTAGAGAGGGGGTCACAGAGGGGGTAGAGAGAAGGTAGAGAGGGGGTAGAGAGGGGTCACAGAGGGGGTAGAGAGGGGGTCACAGAGGGGGTGAGAGGGGGTAGAGAGGGGGTAGAGAGGGGGTAGAGAGGGGGGTAGAGAGGGGGGTAGAGAGGGGGTCACGGGGCGTCACGGGGGGTAGAGAGGTGGGTAGAGAGGGGGTCACAGAGAGGGGTCACAGAGGGGGTCACAGAGGGGGTGAGAGGGGGGTGAGTACCTGGCAATGCCCTTCTCTTCCCTCTCCTTCACAGCGCTGTATTTGGGCTCTGCCTGTGCCAACTCCGACTGCTTCTCCTCAATCTTCTCCAGGAGTTTCACTCGCTCCTTCAGCAGACGCTTCTACTCACCCCGTGGCGAGGGTGCGGGTAAAGGGGCGAGAGGTTGAGTGAGTTAGTGAGAGGGTGAGTGGGTGAGTGAGAGGGTGAGTGGGTGAGTGAGTGAGTGGGTGAGAGGGTGAGTGAGTTAGTGAGAGGGTGAGTGGGTGAGTGAGAGGGTGAGTGGGTGAGTGAGTGAGTGGGTGAGAGGGTGAGTGAGTTAGTGAGAGGGTGAGTGGGTGAGTGAGAGGGTGAGTGGGTGAGTGAGTGAGAGGGTGAGTGAGTTAGTGAGAGGGTGAGAGGGTGAGTGAGTGAGTGGATGAGAGAGTGAGTGAGTGGGTGAGTGAGAGGGTGAGTGAGTGAGTGGGTGAGTGAGAGGGTGAGAGGGTGAGTGAGTGAGAGGGTGAGTGGGTGAGTAAGTGCGTGGGTGAGTGAGTGAATGGGTGGGCGAGTGAGCGAGTGGGTGAGGTGAGCGAGTGAGCGAGTGGGCGAGCGAGTGGGTGAGCGAGTGGGTGAGCGAGTGGGTGAGCAAGTGGGTGAGTGGGTGAGCGAGTGGATGAGCGAGTGAGCGAATGAGCGAGTAGGTGAGCGAGTGGGTGAGCGAGTGGGTGAGCGAGTGGGTGAGCGGGCGAGCGAGTGGGTGAGTGGGTGAGCGAGTGGGTGAGTGGGTGAGCGAGTAGGTGAGCGGGTGAGCGAGTGGGTAAGTGGGTGAGCGGGTGGGTGAGTGGGTGAGCGAGTGAGCGAGCGGGTGAGCGAGTGGGTGAGCGGGCGAGCAAGTGGGTGAGTGGGTGAGCGAGTGGGTGAGCGAGTGGGTGAGCGAGTGGGTAAGTGGGTGAGCGGGTGGGTGAATGGGTGAGCGAGTGAGCAAGTGGGTGAACGAGTGGGTTAGCGAGTGGGTTAGCGAGTGGGTGAGCGAGTGGGCGAGTGGGTGAGCGAGTGAGCAAGTGGGTGAACGAGTGGGTGAACGAGTGGGTGAGCTAGTGAGCGAGTGAGCGAATGAGCGAGTGGGTGAGTGAGTGGGTGAGTGGGTGAGCGAGTGGGTGAGCGAGTGGGCGAGTGGGTGAGCGAGTGGGCGAGTGGGTGAGCGAGTGGGTGAGCGAGTGAGCGAGTGGGTGAGCGAGTGGGTGAGCAAGTGGGTGACCGAGTGGGCGAGTGGGTGAGCGAGTGAGCAAGTGGGTGAACGAGTGGGCGAGTGGGTGAGCGAGTGGGTGAGTGGGTGAGCGAGTGAGCACGTGGGTGAACAAGTGGGTGAGCGAGTGGGCAACTGGGTGAGCGAGTGGGTGAGCGACTGGGTGAGCGGGTGAGCGAGTAGGTTAGTGGGCGAGTGGGTGAGTGGGTGAGCGAGTGAGCGAATGAGCGAGTAGGTGAGCGAGTAGGTGAGCGAATTGGGTGAGCGGGCGAGCGAGTAGGTGAGTGGGTGAGCGAGTGGGTGAGCGAGTGGGCGAGTGGGTGAGCGAGTGGGCGAGTGGGTGAGCGAGTGAGCGACTGGGTGAGCGAGTGGGTGAGTGGGTGGGCGAGCGGGTGGGCGAGTGGGTGAGCGAGTGGGCTAGTGGGTGAGCGAGTGGGCGACTGGGTGAGCGAGTGGGTGAGCGAGTGAGCTAGTGGGTGAGCGAGTGGGCGACTGGGTGAGCGAGTGGATGAGCGAGTGGGTGAGCGAGTGGGTGAGCGAGTGAGCTAGTGGGCGACTGGGTGAGCGAGTGGGTCAGCGAGCGAGTGAGCGAGCAGGTGAGCGTGTGGGCGAGCGGGTGGGCAAGCGGGCGGGTGGGCGAGCGGGTGAGCGTGTGGGCGAGCGGGTGGGCGAGCGACTGGGTGAGCGAGTGGGTGAGCGGGTGAGCGTGTGGGCGAGCGGGTGGGCGAGCGGGCGGGTGGGCGAGCGTGTGAGGTACCCGCGTCTCGTTGTTCCCCACGAGTTCGTCCTGCAAGTCCTTGGCCTGCAGCTCCAGCTGCGTCCTCTGCTTGATCTGCTCCCCACGCTCGCTACTCAGCTGCTCCTTCTCCTCGCGCATCGCCGAGATCTTCGCCTTCAGCTCACGGATCTTCCGCTCCATCTCCTGCTCGGCGGGGCCGGGGCGAGCGAGCGCGGTGAGTGGACGGGTGAGGGTGTGGGTGGGTGAGGGTGTGGGTGTGGGTGGGTGTGTGGGTGGGTGAGTGGGTGGGTGTGGGTGGGTGTGTGGGTGGGTGTGGGTGTGGGTGGGTGAGGGTGTGGGTGGGTGAGTGGGTGGGTGTGTGAGGGTGTGGGTGGGTGTGGGTGGGTGAGAAGGTGTGGGTGGGTGAGTGGACGGGTGAGGGTGTGGGTGGGTGAGGGTGTGTGGGTGGGTGAGGGTGTGGGTGGGTGAGAGTGTGGGTGGGTGAGGGTGTGGGTGAGGGTGTGGAAGGGTGAGAGTGTGGGTGGGTGAGGGTGTGGGTGGGTGTGTGGGTGGGTGAGGGTGTGGGTGAGGGTGTGGGTGAGGGGGTGGGTGGGTGGGTGTGGGTGAGGGTGTGGGTGGGTGAGGGTGTGTGAGAAGGTGTGGGTGGGTGAGTGGACGGGTGAGAGTGTGGGTGGGTGTGGGTGGGTGAGAAGGTGTGGGTGGGTGAGTGGACGGGTGAGGGTGTGGAAGGGTGAGGGTGTGGGTGGGTGAGGGTGTGGGTGGGTGAGGGTGTGGGTGGGTGAGGGTGTGGGTGGGTGAGGGTGTGGGTGGGTGTGTGGGTGGGTGAGGGTGTGGGTGGGTGTGTGGGTGAGGGTGTGGGTGAGGGTGTGGGTGGGTGAGGGTGGGTGAGGGTGTGGGTGAGGGGGTGGGTGGGTGGGTGTGGGTGAGGGTGTGGGTGGGTGAGGGTGTGTGGGTGGGTGAGAAGGTGTGGGTGGGTGAGGGTGTGGGTGGGTGAGGGTGTGGGTGAGGGTGTGGGTGGGTGAGGGTGTGGGTGTGTGAGGGTGTGGGTGGGTGTGTGGGTGAGTGAGGGTGTGGGTGTGGGTGGGTGTGGGTGAGGGTGTGAGTGGGTGAGGGTGTGGGTGGGTGAGGGTGTGGGTGGGTGAGGGTGTGGGTGAGGGTGTGGGTGGGTGAGGGTGTGGGTGGGTGAGAAGGTGTGGGTGGGTGAGTGGACGGGTGAGGGTGTGGGTGGGTGAGGGTGTGGGTGGGTGAGGGTGTGGGTGGGTGAGGGTGTGGGTGGGTGTGTGGGTGGGTGGGTGAGGGTGTGGGTGGGTGAGTGGACGGGTGAGGGTGTGGGTGGGTGAGGGTGTGGGTGGGTGAGTGGGTGGGTGAGGGTGTGAGTGGGTGAGGGTGTGGGTGGGTGAGGGTGTGGGTGGGTGAGTGGGTGGGTGTGGGTGGGTGTGTGGGTGGGTGTGTGGGTGGGTGAGTGGACAGGTGAGGGTGTGGGTGGGTGAGGGTGTGGGTGGGTGAGTGGACAGGTGAGGGTGTGGGTGGGTGAGGGTGTGGGTGGGTGTGTGGGTGGGTGAGGGTGTGGGTGGGTGAGGGTGTGGGTGGGTGAGGGTGTGGGTGGGTGTGTGGGTGGGTGAGGGTGTGGGTGGGTGAGGGTGTGGGTGGGTGAGGGTGTGGGTGGGTGAGTGGGTGGGTGTGGGTGGGTGAGGGTGTGGGTGGGTGTGGGTGTGGGTGGGTGAGGGTGTGGGTGGGTGAGGGTGTGGGTGGGTGAGTGGGTGGGTGTGGGTGGGTGAGGGTGTGGGTGGGTGTGGGTGTGTGGGTGAGGGTGTGGGTGGGTGTGGGTGGGTGAGGGGTGTGAGTGGGTGAGGGTGTGTGGGTGGGTGAGAAGGTGTGGGTGGGTGAGTGGACGGGTGAGGGTGTGGGTGGGTGAGGGTGTGGGTGGGTGAGGGTGTGGGTGGGTGAGGGTGTGGGTGGGTGAGGGTGTGGGTGGGTGAGGGTGTGGGTGGGTGAGGGTGTGGGTGGGTGTGTGGGTGGGTGAGGGTGTGGGTGAGGGTGTGGGTGGGTGAGGGTGTGGGTGGGTGAGGGTGTGGGTGGGTGAGGGTGTGGGTGGGTGTGTGGGTGGGTGAGGGTGTGGGTGGGTGAGGGTGTGGGTGGGTGAGGGTGTGGGTGGGTGAGGGTGTGGGTGGGTGTGTGGGTGGGTGAGGGTGTGGGTGGGTGAGGTGTGGGTGGGTGTGGGTGGGTGAGGGTGTGGGTGGGTGAGTGGATGGGTGAGGGTGTGGGCGGGTGAGGGTGTGGGTGGGTGAGTGGACGGGTGAGGGTGTGGGTGGGTGAGGATGTGGGTGGGTGAAGGTGTGTGGGTGGGTGAGGGTGTGGGTGGATGAGGGTGTGTGGGTGGGTGTGTGGGTGGGTGAGGGTGTGGGTGGGTGAGGGTGTGGGTGGGTGTGTGGGTGAGGGTGTGGGTGGGTGTGTGGGTGGGTGAGGGTGTGTGGGTGGGTGAGGGTGTGGGTGGGTGAGGGTGTGGGTGGGTGAGTGGATGGGTGAGGGTGAGTGTGTGGGTGGGTGAGTGGGTGGGTGAGTGTGTGGGTGAGTGTGTGGGTGGGTGAGTGGATGAGTAGGTGGGTGAATGAGTGTGTGGGTGAGTGAGTGGGTGAGTGTGTGGGTAGGTGAATGAGTGGGTGGGTGAATGAGTGGGTGAGTGGGTGGGTGAGTGGATTAGTAGGTGGGTGAATGAGTGTGTGGGTGAGTGTGTGGGTGAGTGGGTGGGTGAGTGTGTGAGTGGGTGGGTGATTGTGTGGGTGAGTGGATGAGTAGGTGGGTGAATGAGTGTGTGGGTGAGTGTGTGTGTGGGTGAGTGTGTGGGTGAGTGGGTGAGTGTGTGGGTGAATGAATGGGTGGGTGAGTGTATGTGTGAGTGTATGTGTGAGTGTGTGGGTGAGTGTGTGGGTGAGTGGGTGGGTGAGTGTGTGGGTGAGTGTGTGGGTGAGTGTGTGGGTGAGTGGGTGAATGAGTGTGTGGGTGAGTGGGTGGGTATGTGGGTGAGTGTGTGGGTGAGTGTGTGGGTGAGTGTGTTGGTGAGTGAGTGAGTGGGTGAGTGTGTGGGTGAGTGTGTGGGTGAGTGGGTGGGTGTGAGTGGGTGGGTGAGTGTGTGGGTGAGTGTGTGAGTGAGTGTGTGGGTGAGTGTGTGGGTGAGTGTGTGGGTGAGTGTGTGTGTGAGTGTGTGGGTGAGTGTGTGGGTGAGTGTAGCGGTCAGCACACTGCACTTCGAATCCACACATAGCCATCCGTGCTAATCAGTCAAGAGCGTCAGCGTCACACAGCGAGTCACACAGCAAGTCACACACAGCGCGTCACAAACACACACGTCACACACACACACGTCACACACACACACACGTCACACACACACAGTCACACACACACACGTCACACACACCACACGTCATCACCTCCATGTGGTCACCTGACTCCTGCTGGGCGTCACACACACGTCACACACACACACGTCACACACACACACACGTCACACACACACACGTCACACACACACACACGTCACACACACACACGTCACACACACACACACGTCACACACACACACACGTCACACACACGTCACACACGTCACACACACACGTCACACACACCACACATCATCACCTCCATGTGGTCACGTGACTCCTGCTGGGCGTCACGCATCTGCCGCGACTTCTCTCCGCTCGTCTCCCTCTTCAGCGCCAGCTGCACACGCACCAGAGACAAAGGTCCCCCAGGTAGCCTCTAGCAGGGCTGTAGGGGCAAGTGCTGAGACACAGAGACAAAGCTCCCCCAGGTAGCCTCTAGCAGGGCTGTAGGGGCAAGTGCTGAGACGCAGACAAAGGTCCCCCAGGTAGCCTCTAGCAGGGATGTAGGGGCAAGTGCTGAGACACAGACAAAGGTCCCCCAGGTAGCCTCTAGCAGGGCCGTAGGGGCAAGTGCCGAGACAGACAAAGCTCCCCCAGGTAGCCTCTAGCAGGGCCGAGGAGCAAGTGCCGAGACACAGACAAAGGTCCCCCAGGTAGCCTCTGGCAGGGCCGCAGGGGCAAGTGCTGAGACACAGACAAAGCTCCCCCAGGTAGCCTCTAGCAGGGCCGAGGAGCAAGTGCCGAGACACAAACAAAGGTCCCCCAGGTAGCCTCTAGCAGGGCCGCAGGGGCAAGTGCCGAGACACAAAGCTCCCCCAGGTAGCATCCAACAGGGCTGCAGGGGCAAGTGCTGAGACACAGACAAAGCTCCCCCAGGTAGCCTCTAGCAGGGCTGTAGGGGCAAGTGCTGAGACACAGACAAAGGTCCCCCAGGTAGCCTCTAGCAGGGCTGCAGGGGCAAGTGCTGAGACACAGACAAAGCTCCCCCAGGTAGCCTCTAGCAGGGCTGCAGGGGCAAGTGCTGAGACACAGACAAAGCTCCCCCAGGTAGCCTCTAGCAGGGCTGGAGAGGCAAGTGCTGAGACACAAAGACAAAGGTCCCCCAGGTAGCCTCTAGCAGGGCTCTAGGGGCAAGTGCCGGGACACAGACAAAGCTCCCCCAGGTAGCCTCTAGCAGGGCTGCAGGGGCAAGTGCCGAGACACAGAGACAAAGCTCCCCCGGGTAGCCTCTAGCAGGGCTCTAGGGGCAAGTGCTGGGACACAGACAAAGCTCCCCCAGGTAACCTCTACAGCTGTAGGGGCAAGTGCTGAGACACACTGACAAAGCTCCCCCAGGTAGCCTCTAGCAGGGCTGTAGGGGCAAGTGCGGAGACACAGACAAAGCTCCCCCAGGTAACCTCTACAGCAGGGCTGTAGGGGCAAGTGCCGAGACACAGACAAAGCTCCCCCAGGTAGCCTCTAGCAGGGCTGTAGGGGCAAGTGCTGAGACACAGACAAAGCTCCCCCAGGTAGCCTCTAGCAGGGCTGCGGGGGGCAAGTGCTGAGACACAGACAAAGCTCCCCCGGGTAGCCTCTAGCAGGGCTGCGGGGGGCAAGTGCTGAGACACAGACAAAGCTCCCCCAGGTAACCTCTACAGCTGTAGGGGCAAGTGCTGAGACACAGACAAAGCTCCCCCAGGTAGCCTCTAGCAGGGCCGCAGGGGCAAGTGCTGAGACACTGACAAAGCTCCCCCAGGTAGCATCCAACAGGGCTGCAGGGGCAAGTGCCGAGACCCAGACAAAGCTCCCCCAGGTAGCCTCTAGCAGGGCTGCAAGGGCAAGTGCTGAGACACAGACAAAGCTCCCCCAGGTAGCCTCTAGCAGGGCTGTAGGGGCAAGTGCTGAGACACAAAGACAAAGGTACCCCAGGTAGCCTCTAGCAGGGCTGTAGGGGCAAGTGCCGAGACACAGACAAAGCTCCCCCGGGTAGCCTCTAGCAGGGCTCTAGGGGCAAGTGCCGGGACACAGACAAAGCTCCCCCAGGTAACCTCTACAGATGTAGGGGCAAGTGCTGAGACACAGAGACAAAGCTCCCCCAGGTAACCTCTACAGCTGTAGGGGCAAGTCCTGACACACAGACAAAGCTCCCCCAGGTAGCCTCTAGCAGGGCTGCAGGGGCAAGTGCTGAGACACAGACAAAGCTCCCCCAGGTAGCCTCTAGCAGGGCTGTAGGGGCAAGTGCCGAGACACAGACAAAGCTCCCCCAGGTAGCCTCTAGCAGGGCTGCAGGGGGCAAGTGCTGAGACACAGAGACAAAGCTCCCCCAGGTAGCCTCTAGCAGGGCTGTAGGGGGGCAAGTGCTGAGACAAAGATCCCCCAGGTAGCCTCTAGCAGGGCTGTACGGGCAAGTGCCGAGACACAGAGACAAAGCTCCCCCAGGGTAGCCTCTAGCAGGGCTGTGGGGGGCAAGTGCCGGGACACAGACAAAGCTCCCCCAGGTAACCTCTACAGCTGTAGGGGCAAGTGCTGAGACACACAGACAAAGCTCCCCCGGGTAGCCTCTAGCAGGGCTGTACGGGCAAGTGCCAAGACACAGAGACAAAGCTCCCCCAGGGTAGCCTCTAGCAGGGCTGCAGGGGGGCAAGTGCTGTTCCACAGACACAGAGACAGACAAAGCTCCCCCAGGTAGCCTCTAACAGGGCTCTACGGGCAAGTGCTGAGACACAGACAAAGCTCCCCCAGGTAGCCTCTACAGCTGCAGGGGGGCAAGTGCTGTTCCACAGACACATACACAGAGACAGAGACAAAGCTCCCCCCAGGTAGCCTCTTAACACGCCCATCACCCATCACCCCCCTGCCCCTCGCCACCACGTCAAGCCCCTGACCACCGCCCACCTCGTCCAGTTTTGCACGAGTGTCGTTGAGCTCCTGCGTGTAGATCGTGTACTCGAGTGCACGCCGCATGCGATCCCACTTCTGGTACTGAGCCAGCTCCTCCTTCTCGTCCTCCAGTGTCTTGAGGCGCTCCTCGATGTACTTGAGCAGCTCGTTGATCTTCTCGCGCTTGCCCTCTGCTCGCCGAGGCGACGACGTCATCGACATCGTCGTCATCATAGACATCGTCATCGTCGTTCGTAACCGTCACCGTCATCAGCATGTCTCTCATCGTCTCATAGTGTCTCCCACCCAGTGTCTCCCAGTGTCTGTCTCCTACCCAGTGTCTCCCACACAGTGTCTCCCAGCGTCTCCCACCCAGTGTCTCCCACCCAGTGTCTCCCACCCAGTGTCTCCCACCCAGTGTCTCCCACCCAGTGTCTCCCAGTGTCTGTCTCCTACCCAGTGTCTCCCACACAGTGTCTCCCAGCGTCTCCCACCCAGTGTCTCCCACCCAGTGTCTCCGAGCGTCTCCCACCCAGTGTCTCCCACCCAGTGTCTCCCACCCAGTGTCTCCCAGTGTCTCCCACCCAGTGTCTCCCACCCAGTGTCTCCCACCCAGTGTCTCCCACCAAGTGTCTCCTAGCGTCTCCCACCCAGTGTCTCCCAGCGTCTCCCACCCAGTGTCTCCCAGTGTCTCCCAGTGTCTCCCACCCAGTGTCTCCCAGCGTCTCCCACCCAGTGTCTCCCAGTGTCTCCCAGCGTCTCCCACCCAGTGTCTCCCACCCAGTGTCTCCCACCCAGTGTCTCCCAGTGTCTCCCACCCAGTGTCTCCCACCCAGTGTCTCCCAGTGTCTCCCACCCAGCGTCTCCCAGTGTCTCCCACCCAGTGTCTCCCAGTGTCTCCCACCCAGTGTCTCCCACCCAGTATCTCCCACCCAGTGTCTCCCACCCAGTGTCTACCAGTGTCTCCCACCCAGTGTCTCCCAGCGTCTCCCACCCAGTGTCTCCCAGCGTCTCCCACCCAGTGTCTCCCAGTGTCTCCCAGTGTCTCCCACCGTCTCCCACCCAGTGTCTCCCAGTGTCTCCCAGCGTCTCCCACCCAGTGTCTCCCACCCAGTGTCTCCCAGTGTCTCCCAGTGTCTCCCACCCAGTGTCTCCCACCCAGTGTCTCCCAGTGTCTCCCACCCAGCGTCTCCCAGTGTCTCCCACCCAGTGTCTCCCAGTGTCTCCCACCCAGTGTCTCCCACCCAGTATCTCCCACCCAGTGTCTCCCACCCAGTGTCTACCAGTGTCTCCCACCCAGTGTCTCCCAGCGTCTCCCACCCAGTGTCTCCCACCCAGTATCTCCCACCCAGTGTCTCCCACCCAGTGTCTACCAGTGTCTCCCAGTGTCTCCCACCCAGTGTCTCCCAGTGTCTCCCACCCAGTGTCTCCCAGTGGCTCCCACCCAGTGTCTCTCAGCGTCTCCCACCCAGTGTCTCCCAGTGTCTCCCAGCGTCTCCCACCCAGTGTCTCCCAGTGTCTCCCACCCAGTGTCTCCCACCCAGCGTCTCCCAGTGTCTCCCAGTGTCTCCCACCCAGTGTCTCCCACCCAGCATCTCCCACCCAGTGTCTCCCAGCGTCTCCCACCCAGTGTCTCCCAGTGTCTCCCACCCAGTGTCTCCCACCCAGTGTCTCCCACCCAGTGTCTCCCACCCAGTGTCTCTCAGCGTCTCCCACCCAGTGTCTCTCAGCGTCTCCCAGTGTCTCCCACCCAGTGTCTCCCACCCAGTGTCTCCCAGCATCTCCCACCCAGTGTCTCCCAGCGTCTCCCACCCAGTGTCTCCCAGTGTCTCCCAGTGTCTCCCACCCAGTGTCTCCCAGCGTCTCCCACCCAGTGTCTCCCAGTGTCTCCCAGCGTCTCCCACCCAGTGTCTCCCACCCAGTGTCTCGCAGTGTCTCCCAGTGTCTCCCACCCAGTGTCTCCCACCCAGTGTCTCCCAGTGTCTCCCACCCAGCGTCTCCCAGTGTCTCCCACCCAGTGTCTCCCAGTGTCTCCCACCCAGTGTCTCCCACCCAGTATCTCCCACCCAGTGTCTCCCACCCAGTGTCTACCAGTGTCTCCCAGTGTCTCCCACCCAGTGTCTCCCACCCAGTATCTCCCACCCAGTGTCTCCCACCCAGTGTCTACCAGTGTCTCCCACCCAGTGTCTCCCAGCGTCTCCCACCCAGTGTCTCCCACCCAGTATCTCCCACCCAGTGTCTCCCACCCAGTGTCTACCAGTGTCTCCCAGTGTCTCCCACCCAGTGTCTCCCAGTGTCTCCCACCCAGTGTCTCCCAGTGGCTCCCACCCAGTGTCTCTCAGCGTCTCCCACCCAGTGTCTCCCAGCATCTCCCACCCAGTGTCTCCCAGTGTCTCCCACCCAGTGTCTCCCACCCAGCGTCTCCCAGTGTCTCCCAGTGTCTCCCACCCAGTGTCTCCCACCCAGCATCTCCCACCCAGTGTCTCCCAGCGTCTCCCACCCAGTATCTCCCAGTGTCTCCCAGTGTCTCCCACCCAGTGTCTCCCAGCGTCTCCCACCCAGTGTCTCCCAGTGTCTCCCAGCGTCTCCCACCCAGTGTCTCCCACCCAGTGTCTCCCAGTGTCTCCCAGTGTCTCCCACCCAGTGTCTCCCACCCAGTGTCTCCCAGTGTCTCCCACCCAGCGTCTCCCAGTGTCTCCCACCCAGTGTCTCCCAGTGTCTCCCACCCAGTGTCTCCCACCCAGTATCTCCCACCCAGTGTCTCCCACCCAGTGTCTCCCAGTGTCTCCCAGTGTCTCCCAGTGTCTCCCACCCAGTGTCTCCCAGCGTCTCCTACCCAGTGTCTCCCACCCAGTATCTCCCACCCAGTGTCTCCCACCCAGTGTCTACCAGTGTCTCCCAGTGTCTCCCACCCAGTGTCTCCCAGTGTCTCCCACCCAGTGTCTCCCAGTGTCTCCCACCCAGTGTCTACCAGTGTCTCCCAGTGTCTCCCACCCAGTGTCTCTCAGCGTCTCCCACCCAGTGTCTCCCAGTGTCTCCCAGCGTCTCCCACCCAGTGTCTCCCAGTGTCTCCCACCCAGTGTCTCCCACCCAGCGTCTCCCAGTGTCTCCCAGTGTATCCCACCCAGTGTCTCCCACCCAGTGTCTCCCACCCAGTGTCTCCCAGCGTCTCCCACCCAGTGTCTCCCAGTGTCTCCCAGTGTCTCCCACCCAGTGTCTCCCACCCAGTGTCTCCCAGTGTCTCCCAGCGTCTCCCACCCAGTGTCTCCCACCCAGTGTCTCCCAGTGTCTCCCAGTGTCTCCCACCCAGTGTCTCCCACCCAGTGTCTCCCAGTGTCTCCCACCCAGCGTCTCCCAGTGTCTCCCACCCAGTGTCTCCCAGTGTCTCCCACCCAGTGTCTCCCACCCAGTATCTCCCACCCAGTCTCTCCCACCCAGTGTCTACCAGTGTCTCCCACCCAGTGTCTCCCAGCGTCTCCCACCCAGTGTCTCCCACCCAGTATCTCCCACCCAGTGTCTCCCACCCAGTGTCTACCAGTGTCTCCCAGTGTCTCCCACCCAGTGTCTCCCAGTGTCTCCCACCCAGTGTCTCCCAGTGGCTCCCACCCAGTGTCTCTCAGCGTCTCCCACCCAGTGTCTCCCAGTGTCTCCCAGCATCTCCCACCCAGTGTCTCCCAGTGTCTCCCACCCAGTGTCTCCCACCCAGCGTCTCCCAGTGTCTCCAACCCAGTGTCTCCCACCCAGTGTCTCCCACCCAGTGTCTCCCAGCGTCTCCCACCCAGTGTCTCCCAGCGTCTCCCACCCAGTGTCTCCCAGTGTCTCCCAGCGTCTCCCACCCAGTGTCTCCCACCCAGTGTCTCCCAGTGTCTCCCAGTGTCTCCCACCCAGTGTCTCCCACCCAGTGTCTCCCAGTGTCTCCCACCCAGCGTCTCCCAGTGTCTCCCACCCAGTGTCTCCCAGTGTCTCCCACCCAGTGTCTCCCACCCAGTATCTCCCACCCAGTGTCTCCCACCCAGTGTCTACCAGTGTCTCCCACCCAGTGTCTCCCAGCGTCTCCCACCCAGTGTCTCCCACCCAGTATCTCCCACCCAGTGTCTCCCACCCAGTGTCTACCAGTGTCTCCCAGTGTCTCCCACCCAGTGTCTCCCACCCAGTGTCTCCCACCCAGTGTCTCCCAGTGGCTCCCACCCAGTGTCTCTCAGCGTCTCCCACCCAGTGTCTCCCAGTGTCTCCCAGCGTCTCCCACCCAGTGTCTCCCAGTGTCTCCCACCCAGTGTCTCCCACCCAGCGTCTCCCAGTGTCTCCCACCCAGTGTCTCTCAGCGTCTCCCACCCAGTGTCTCCCACCCAGTGTCTCCCAGCGTCTCCCACCCAGTGTCTCCCAGTGTCTCCCACCCAGTGTCTCCCACCCAGTGTCTCCCAGTGTCTCCCACCCAGTGTCTCCCAGTGTCTCCCACCCAGTGTCTCCCAGTGTCTCCCACCCAGTGTCTCCCAGTGTCTCCCACCCAGTGTCTCCCACCCAGTGTCTCCCACCCAGTGTCTCCCAGTGTCTCCCACCCAGCGTCTCCCAGTGTCTCCCACCCAGTGTCTCCCACCCAGTGTCTCCCACCCAGTGTCTCCCACCCAGTGTCTCCCACCCAGTGTCTCCCAGCGTCTCCCACCCAGTGTCTCCCAGTGTCTCCCAGCGTCTCCCACCCAGTGTCTCCCAGTGTCTCCCAGTGTCTCCCACCCAGTGTCTCCCACCCAGTGTCTCCCAGTGTCTCCCACCCAGTGTCTCCCACCCAGTGTCTCCCACCCAGTGTCTCCCACCCAGTGTCTCCCACCCAGCGTCTCCCAGTGTCTCCCACTCAGTATCTCCCACCCAGTGTCTCCCACCCAGTGTCTACCAGTGTCTCCCACCCAGTGTCTCCCAGCGTCTCCCACCCAGTGTCTCCCACCCAGTATCTCCCACCCAGTGTCTCCCACCCAGTGTCTACCAGTGTCTCCCAGTGTCTCCCACCCAGTGTCTCCCAGTGTCTCCCACCCAGTGTCTCCCAGTGGCTCCCACCCAGTGTCTCTCAGCGTCTCCCACCCAGTGTCTCCCAGCATCTCCCACCCAGTGTCTCCCAGTGTCTCCCACCCAGTGTCTCCCACCCAGCGTCTCCCAGTGTCTCCCAGTGTCTCCCACCCAGTGTCTCCCACCCAGCATCTCCCACCCAGTGTCTCCCAGCGTCTCCCACCCAGTATCTCCCAGTGTCTCCCAGTGTCTCCCACCCAGTGTCTCCCAGCGTCTCCCACCCAGTGTCTCCCAGTGTCTCCCAGCGTCTCCCACCCAGTGTCTCCCACCCAGTGTCTCCCAGTGTCTCCCAGTGTCTCCCACCCAGTGTCTCCCACCCAGTGTCTCCCAGTGTCTCCCACCCAGCGTCTCCCAGTGTCTCCCACCCAGTGTCTCCCAGTGTCTCCCACCCAGTGTCTCCCACCCAGTATCTCCCACCCAGTGTCTCCCACCCAGTGTCTCCCAGTGTCTCCCAGTGTCTCCCAGTGTCTCCCACCCAGTGTCTCCCAGCGTCTCCTACCCAGTGTCTCCCACCCAGTATCTCCCACCCAGTGTCTCCCACCCAGTGTCTACCAGTGTCTCCCAGTGTCTCCCACCCAGTGTCTCCCAGTGTCTCCCACCCAGTGTCTCCCAGTGTCTCCCACCCAGTGTCTACCAGTGTCTCCCAGTGTCTCCCACCCAGTGTCTCTCAGCGTCTCCCACCCAGTGTCTCCCAGTGTCTCCCAGCGTCTCCCACCCAGTGTCTCCCAGTGTCTCCCACCCAGTGTCTCCCACCCAGCGTCTCCCAGTGTCTCCCAGTGTATCCCACCCAGTGTCTCCCACCCAGTGTCTCCCACCCAGTGTCTCCCAGCGTCTCCCACCCAGTGTCTCCCAGTGTCTCCCAGTGTCTCCCACCCAGTGTCTCCCAGTGTCTCCCACCCAGTGTCTCCCAGTGTCTCCCAGCGTCTCCCACCCAGTGTCTCCCACCCAGTGTCTCCCAGTGTCTCCCAGTGTCTCCCACCCAGTGTCTCCCACCCAGTGTCTCCCAGTGTCTCCCACCCAGCGTCTCCCAGTGTCTCCCACCCAGTGTCTCCCAGTGTCTCCCACCCAGTGTCTCCCACCCAGTATCTCCCACCCAGTCTCTCCCACCCAGTGTCTACCAGTGTCTCCCACCCAGTGTCTCCCAGCGTCTCCCACCCAGTGTCTCCCACCCAGTATCTCCCACCCAGTGTCTCCCACCCAGTGTCTACCAGTGTCTCCCAGTGTCTCCCACCCAGTGTCTCCCAGTGTCTCCCACCCAGTGTCTCCCAGTGGCTCCCACCCAGTGTCTCTCAGCGTCTCCCACCCAGTGTCTCCCAGTGTCTCCCAGCATCTCCCACCCAGTGTCTCCCAGTGTCTCCCACCCAGTGTCTCCCACCCAGCGTCTCCCAGTGTCTCCAACCCAGTGTCTCCCACCCAGTGTCTCCCACCCAGTGTCTCCCAGCGTCTCCCACCCAGTGTCTCCCAGCGTCTCCCACCCAGTGTCTCCCAGTGTCTCCCAGCGTCTCCCACCCAGTGTCTCCCACCCAGTGTCTCCCAGTGTCTCCCAGTGTCTCCCACCCAGTGTCTCCCACCCAGTGTCTCCCAGTGTCTCCCACCCAGCGTCTCCCAGTGTCTCCCACCCAGTGTCTCCCAGTGTCTCCCACCCAGTGTCTCCCACCCAGTATCTCCCACCCAGTGTCTCCCACCCAGTGTCTACCAGTGTCTCCCACCCAGTGTCTCCCAGCGTCTCCCACCCAGTGTCTCCCACCCAGTATCTCCCACCCAGTGTCTCCCACCCAGTGTCTACCAGTGTCTCCCAGTGTCTCCCACCCAGTGTCTCCCACCCAGTGTCTCCCACCCAGCGTCTCCCAGTGTCTCCCACCCAGTGTCTCCCAGTGTCTCCCACCCAGTGTCTCCCACCCAGTATCTCCCACCCAGTCTCTCCCACCCAGTGTCTACCAGTGTCTCCCACCCAGTGTCTCCCAGCGTCTCCCACCCAGTGTCTCCCACCCAGTATCTCCCACCCAGTGTCTCCCACCCAGTGTCTACCAGTGTCTCCCAGTGTCTCCCACCCAGTGTCTCCCAGTGTCTCCCACCCAGTGTCTCCCAGTGGCTCCCACCCAGTGTCTCTCAGCGTCTCCCACCCAGTGTCTCCCAGTGTCTCCCAGCATCTCCCACCCAGTGTCTCCCAGTGTCTCCCACCCAGTGTCTCCCACCCAGCGTCTCCCAGTGTCTCCAACCCAGTGTCTCCCACCCAGTGTCTCCCACCCAGTGTCTCCCAGCGTCTCCCACCCAGTGTCTCCCAGCGTCTCCCACCCAGTGTCTCCCAGTGTCTCCCAGCGTCTCCCACCCAGTGTCTCCCACCCAGTGTCTCCCAGTGTCTCCCAGTGTCTCCCACCCAGTGTCTCCCACCCAGTGTCTCCCAGTGTCTCCCACCCAGCGTCTCCCAGTGTCTCCCACCCAGTGTCTCCCAGTGTCTCCCACCCAGTGTCTCCCACCCAGTATCTCCCACCCAGTGTCTCCCACCCAGTGTCTACCAGTGTCTCCCACCCAGTGTCTCCCAGCGTCTCCCACCCAGTGTCTCCCACCCAGTATCTCCCACCCAGTGTCTCCCACCCAGTGTCTACCAGTGTCTCCCAGTGTCTCCCACCCAGTGTCTCCCACCCAGTGTCTCCCACCCAGTGTCTCCCAGTGGCTCCCACCCAGTGTCTCTCAGCGTCTCCCACCCAGTGTCTCCCAGTGTCTCCCAGCGTCTCCCACCCAGTGTCTCCCAGTGTCTCCCACCCAGTGTCTCCCACCCAGCGTCTCCCAGTGTCTCCCACCCAGTGTCTCTCAGCGTCTCCCACCCAGTGTCTCCCACCCAGTGTCTCCCAGCGTCTCCCACCCAGTGTCTCCCAGTGTCTCCCACCCAGTGTCTCCCACCCAGTGTCTCCCAGTGTCTCCCACCCAGTGTCTCCCAGTGTCTCCCACCCAGTGTCTCCCAGTGTCTCCCACCCAGTGTCTCCCAGTGTCTCCCACCCAGTGTCTCCCACCCAGTGTCTCCCACCCAGTGTCTCCCAGTGTCTCCCACCCAGCGTCTCCCAGTGTCTCCCACCCAGTGTCTCCCACCCAGTGTCTCCCACCCAGTGTCTCCCACCCAGTGTCTCCCACCCAGTGTCTCCCAGCGTCTCCCACCCAGTGTCTCCCAGTGTCTCCCAGCGTCTCCCACCCAGTGTCTCCCAGTGTCTCCCAGTGTCTCCCACCCAGTGTCTCCCACCCAGTGTCTCCCAGTGTCTCCCACCCAGTGTCTCCCACCCAGTGTCTCCCACCCAGTGTCTCCCACCCAGTGTCTCCCACCCAGCGTCTCCCAGTGTCTCCCACTCAGTATCTCCCACCCAGTGTCTCCCACCCAGTGTCTACCAGTGTCTCCCACCCAGTGTCTCCCAGCGTCTCCCACCCAGTGTCTCCCACCCAGTATCTCCCACCCAGTGTCTCCCACCCAGTGTCTACCAGTGTCTCCCAGTGTCTCCCACCCAGTGTCTCCCAGTGTCTCCCACCCAGTGTCTCCCAGTGGCTCCCACCCAGTGTCTCTCAGCGTCTCCCACCCAGTGTCTCCCAGCATCTCCCACCCAGTGTCTCCCAGTGTCTCCCACCCAGTGTCTCCCACCCAGCGTCTCCCAGTGTCTCCCAGTGTCTCCCACCCAGTGTCTCCCACCCAGCATCTCCCACCCAGTGTCTCCCAGCGTCTCCCACCCAGTATCTCCCAGTGTCTCCCAGTGTCTCCCACCCAGTGTCTCCCAGCGTCTCCCACCCAGTGTCTCCCAGTGTCTCCCAGCGTCTCCCACCCAGTGTCTCCCACCCAGTGTCTCCCAGTGTCTCCCAGTGTCTCCCACCCAGTGTCTCCCACCCAGTGTCTCCCAGTGTCTCCCACCCAGCGTCTCCCAGTGTCTCCCACCCAGTGTCTCCCAGTGTCTCCCACCCAGTGTCTCCCACCCAGTATCTCCCACCCAGTGTCTCCCACCCAGTGTCTCCCAGTGTCTCCCAGTGTCTCCCAGTGTCTCCCACCCAGTGTCTCCCAGCGTCTCCTACCCAGTGTCTCCCACCCAGTATCTCCCACCCAGTGTCTCCCACCCAGTGTCTACCAGTGTCTCCCAGTGTCTCCCACCCAGTGTCTCCCAGTGTCTCCCACCCAGTGTCTCCCAGTGTCTCCCACCCAGTGTCTACCAGTGTCTCCCAGTGTCTCCCACCCAGTGTCTCTCAGCGTCTCCCACCCAGTGTCTCCCAGTGTCTCCCAGCGTCTCCCACCCAGTGTCTCCCAGTGTCTCCCACCCAGTGTCTCCCACCCAGCGTCTCCCAGTGTCTCCCAGTGTATCCCACCCAGTGTCTCCCACCCAGTGTCTCCCACCCAGTGTCTCCCAGCGTCTCCCACCCAGTGTCTCCCAGTGTCTCCCAGTGTCTCCCACCCAGTGTCTCCCAGTGTCTCCCACCCAGTGTCTCCCAGTGTCTCCCAGCGTCTCCCACCCAGTGTCTCCCACCCAGTGTCTCCCAGTGTCTCCCAGTGTCTCCCACCCAGTGTCTCCCACCCAGTGTCTCCCAGTGTCTCCCACCCAGCGTCTCCCAGTGTCTCCCACCCAGTGTCTCCCAGTGTCTCCCACCCAGTGTCTCCCACCCAGTATCTCCCACCCAGTCTCTCCCACCCAGTGTCTACCAGTGTCTCCCACCCAGTGTCTCCCAGCGTCTCCCACCCAGTGTCTCCCACCCAGTATCTCCCACCCAGTGTCTCCCACCCAGTGTCTACCAGTGTCTCCCAGTGTCTCCCACCCAGTGTCTCCCAGTGTCTCCCACCCAGTGTCTCCCAGTGGCTCCCACCCAGTGTCTCTCAGCGTCTCCCACCCAGTGTCTCCCAGTGTCTCCCAGCATCTCCCACCCAGTGTCTCCCAGTGTCTCCCACCCAGTGTCTCCCACCCAGCGTCTCCCAGTGTCTCCAACCCAGTGTCTCCCACCCAGTGTCTCCCACCCAGTGTCTCCCAGCGTCTCCCACCCAGTGTCTCCCAGCGTCTCCCACCCAGTGTCTCCCAGTGTCTCCCAGCGTCTCCCACCCAGTGTCTCCCACCCAGTGTCTCCCAGTGTCTCCCAGTGTCTCCCACCCAGTGTCTCCCACCCAGTGTCTCCCAGTGTCTCCCACCCAGCGTCTCCCAGTGTCTCCCACCCAGTGTCTCCCAGTGTCTCCCACCCAGTGTCTCCCACCCAGTATCTCCCACCCAGTGTCTCCCACCCAGTGTCTACCAGTGTCTCCCACCCAGTGTCTCCCAGCGTCTCCCACCCAGTGTCTCCCACCCAGTATCTCCCACCCAGTGTCTCCCACCCAGTGTCTACCAGTGTCTCCCAGTGTCTCCCACCCAGTGTCTCCCACCCAGTGTCTCCCACCCAGTGTCTCCCAGTGGCTCCCACCCAGTGTCTCTCAGCGTCTCCCACCCAGTGTCTCCCAGTGTCTCCCAGCGTCTCCCACCCAGTGTCTCCCAGTGTCTCCCACCCAGTGTCTCCCACCCAGCGTCTCCCAGTGTCTCCCACCCAGTGTCTCTCAGCGTCTCCCACCCAGTGTCTCCCACCCAGTGTCTCCCAGCGTCTCCCACCCAGTGTCTCCCAGTGTCTCCCACCCAGTGTCTCCCACCCAGTGTCTCCCAGTGTCTCCCAGTGTCTCCCACCCAGTGTCTCCCAGTGTCTCCCACCCAGTGTCTCCCAGTGTCTCCCACCCAGTGTCTCCCAGTGTCTCCCACCCAGTGTCTCCCACCCAGTGTCTCCCACCCAGTGTCTCCCAGTGTCTCCCACCCAGCGTCTCCCAGTGTCTCCCACCCAGTGTCTCCCACCCAGTGTCTCCCACCCAGTGTCTCCCACCCAGTGTCTCCCACCCAGTGTCTCCCAGCGTCTCCCACCCAGTGTCTCCCAGTGTCTCCCAGCGTCTCCCACCCAGTGTCTCCCAGTGTCTCCCAGTGTCTCCCACCCAGTGTCTCCCACCCAGTGTCTCCCAGTGTCTCCCACCCAGTGTCTCCCACCCAGTGTCTCCCACCCAGTGTCTCCCACCCAGTGTCTCCCACCCAGCGTCTCCCAGTGTCTCCCACTCAGTGTCTCCCACCCAGTGTCTCCCACCCAGTGTCTCCCAGTGTCTCCCACCCAGTGTCTCCCACCCAGTGTCTCCCACCCAGTGTCTCCCACCCAGTGTCTCCCACCCAGTGTCTCCGAGCGTCTCCCACCCAGTGTCTCCCACCCAGTGTCTCCCACCCAGCGTCTCCCAGTGTCTCCCACCCAGTGTCTCCCACCCAGTGTCTACCACCCAGTGTCTCCCACCCAGTGTCTCCCACCCAGTGTCTCCCACCCAGCGTCTCCCACCCAGCGTCTCCCACCCAGTGTCTCCCACCCAGTGTCTCCCACCCAGTGTCTCCTAGCGTCTCCCACCCAGTGTCTCCCACCCAGTGTCTCCTAGCGTCTCCCACCCAGTGTCTCCCACCCAGTGTCTCCCACCCAGTGTCTCCCACCCAGTGTCTCCCACCCAGTGTCTCCCACCCAGTGTCTCCCACCCAGTGTCTCCCACCCAGTCTCTCCCACCCAGTGTCTACCAGTGTCTCCCACCCAGTGTCTCCCAGCGTCTCCCACCCAGTGTCTCCCACCCAGTATCTCCCACCCAGTGTCTCCCACCCAGTGTCTACCAGTGTCTCCCAGTGTCTCCCACCCAGTGTCTCCCAGTGTCTCCCACCCAGTGTCTCCCAGTGGCTCCCACCCAGTGTCTCTCAGCGTCTCCCACCCAGTGTCTCCCAGTGTCTCCCAGCATCTCCCACCCAGTGTCTCCCAGTGTCTCCCACCCAGTGTCTCCCACCCAGCGTCTCCCAGTGTCTCCAACCCAGTGTCTCCCACCCAGTGTCTCCCACCCAGTGTCTCCCAGCGTCTCCCACCCAGTGTCTCCCAGCGTCTCCCACCCAGTGTCTCCCAGTGTCTCCCAGCGTCTCCCACCCAGTGTCTCCCACCCAGTGTCTCCCAGTGTCTCCCAGTGTCTCCCACCCAGTGTCTCCCACCCAGTGTCTCCCAGTGTCTCCCACCCAGCGTCTCCCAGTGTCTCCCACCCAGTGTCTCCCAGTGTCTCCCACCCAGTGTCTCCCACCCAGTATCTCCCACCCAGTGTCTCCCACCCAGTGTCTACCAGTGTCTCCCACCCAGTGTCTCCCAGCGTCTCCCACCCAGTGTCTCCCACCCAGTATCTCCCACCCAGTGTCTCCCACCCAGTGTCTACCAGTGTCTCCCAGTGTCTCCCACCCAGTGTCTCCCACCCAGTGTCTCCCACCCAGTGTCTCCCAGTGGCTCCCACCCAGTGTCTCTCAGCGTCTCCCACCCAGTGTCTCCCAGTGTCTCCCAGCGTCTCCCACCCAGTGTCTCCCAGTGTCTCCCACCCAGTGTCTCCCACCCAGCGTCTCCCAGTGTCTCCCACCCAGTGTCTCTCAGCGTCTCCCACCCAGTGTCTCCCACCCAGTGTCTCCCAGCGTCTCCCACCCAGTGTCTCCCAGTGTCTCCCACCCAGTGTCTCCCACCCAGTGTCTCCCAGTGTCTCCCACCCAGTGTCTCCCAGTGTCTCCCACCCAGTGTCTCCCAGTGTCTCCCACCCAGTGTCTCCCAGTGTCTCCCACCCAGTGTCTCCCACCCAGTGTCTCCCACCCAGTGTCTCCCAGTGTCTCCCACCCAGCGTCTCCCAGTGTCTCCCACCCAGTGTCTCCCACCCAGTGTCTCCCACCCAGTGTCTCCCACCCAGTGTCTCCCACCCAGTGTCTCCCAGCGTCTCCCACCCAGTGTCTCCCAGTGTCTCCCAGCGTCTCCCACCCAGTGTCTCCCAGTGTCTCCCAGTGTCTCCCACCCAGTGTCTCCCACCCAGTGTCTCCCAGTGTCTCCCACCCAGTGTCTCCCACCCAGTGTCTCCCACCCAGTGTCTCCCACCCAGTGTCTCCCACCCAGCGTCTCCCAGTGTCTCCCACTCAGTATCTCCCACCCAGTGTCTCCCACCCAGTGTCTACCAGTGTCTCCCACCCAGTGTCTCCCAGCGTCTCCCACCCAGTGTCTCCCACCCAGTATCTCCCACCCAGTGTCTCCCACCCAGTGTCTACCAGTGTCTCCCAGTGTCTCCCACCCAGTGTCTCCCAGTGTCTCCCACCCAGTGTCTCCCAGTGGCTCCCACCCAGTGTCTCTCAGCGTCTCCCACCCAGTGTCTCCCAGCATCTCCCACCCAGTGTCTCCCAGTGTCTCCCACCCAGTGTCTCCCACCCAGCGTCTCCCAGTGTCTCCCAGTGTCTCCCACCCAGTGTCTCCCACCCAGCATCTCCCACCCAGTGTCTCCCAGCGTCTCCCACCCAGTATCTCCCAGTGTCTCCCAGTGTCTCCCACCCAGTGTCTCCCAGCGTCTCCCACCCAGTGTCTCCCAGTGTCTCCCAGCGTCTCCCACCCAGTGTCTCCCACCCAGTGTCTCCCAGTGTCTCCCAGTGTCTCCCACCCAGTGTCTCCCACCCAGTGTCTCCCAGTGTCTCCCACCCAGCGTCTCCCAGTGTCTCCCACCCAGTGTCTCCCAGTGTCTCCCACCCAGTGTCTCCCACCCAGTATCTCCCACCCAGTGTCTCCCACCCAGTGTCTCCCAGTGTCTCCCAGTGTCTCCCAGTGTCTCCCACCCAGTGTCTCCCAGCGTCTCCTACCCAGTGTCTCCCACCCAGTATCTCCCACCCAGTGTCTCCCACCCAGTGTCTACCAGTGTCTCCCAGTGTCTCCCACCCAGTGTCTCCCAGTGTCTCCCACCCAGTGTCTCCCAGTGTCTCCCACCCAGTGTCTACCAGTGTCTCCCAGTGTCTCCCACCCAGTGTCTCTCAGCGTCTCCCACCCAGTGTCTCCCAGTGTCTCCCAGCGTCTCCCACCCAGTGTCTCCCAGTGTCTCCCACCCAGTGTCTCCCACCCAGCGTCTCCCAGTGTCTCCCAGTGTATCCCACCCAGTGTCTCCCACCCAGTGTCTCCCACCCAGTGTCTCCCAGCGTCTCCCACCCAGTGTCTCCCAGTGTCTCCCAGTGTCTCCCACCCAGTGTCTCCCAGTGTCTCCCACCCAGTGTCTCCCAGTGTCTCCCAGCGTCTCCCACCCAGTGTCTCCCACCCAGTGTCTCCCAGTGTCTCCCAGTGTCTCCCACCCAGTGTCTCCCACCCAGTGTCTCCCAGTGTCTCCCACCCAGCGTCTCCCAGTGTCTCCCACCCAGTGTCTCCCAGTGTCTCCCACCCAGTGTCTCCCACCCAGTATCTCCCACCCAGTCTCTCCCACCCAGTGTCTACCAGTGTCTCCCACCCAGTGTCTCCCAGCGTCTCCCACCCAGTGTCTCCCACCCAGTATCTCCCACCCAGTGTCTCCCACCCAGTGTCTACCAGTGTCTCCCAGTGTCTCCCACCCAGTGTCTCCCAGTGTCTCCCACCCAGTGTCTCCCAGTGGCTCCCACCCAGTGTCTCTCAGCGTCTCCCACCCAGTGTCTCCCAGTGTCTCCCAGCATCTCCCACCCAGTGTCTCCCAGTGTCTCCCACCCAGTGTCTCCCACCCAGCGTCTCCCAGTGTCTCCAACCCAGTGTCTCCCACCCAGTGTCTCCCACCCAGTGTCTCCCAGCGTCTCCCACCCAGTGTCTCCCAGCGTCTCCCACCCAGTGTCTCCCAGTGTCTCCCAGCGTCTCCCACCCAGTGTCTCCCACCCAGTGTCTCCCAGTGTCTCCCAGTGTCTCCCACCCAGTGTCTCCCACCCAGTGTCTCCCAGTGTCTCCCACCCAGCGTCTCCCAGTGTCTCCCACCCAGTGTCTCCCAGTGTCTCCCACCCAGTGTCTCCCACCCAGTATCTCCCACCCAGTGTCTCCCACCCAGTGTCTACCAGTGTCTCCCACCCAGTGTCTCCCAGCGTCTCCCACCCAGTGTCTCCCACCCAGTATCTCCCACCCAGTGTCTCCCACCCAGTGTCTACCAGTGTCTCCCAGTGTCTCCCACCCAGTGTCTCCCACCCAGTGTCTCCCACCCAGCGTCTCCCAGTGTCTCCCACCCAGTGTCTCCCAGTGTCTCCCACCCAGTGTCTCCCACCCAGTATCTCCCACCCAGTCTCTCCCACCCAGTGTCTACCAGTGTCTCCCACCCAGTGTCTCCCAGCGTCTCCCACCCAGTGTCTCCCACCCAGTATCTCCCACCCAGTGTCTCCCACCCAGTGTCTACCAGTGTCTCCCAGTGTCTCCCACCCAGTGTCTCCCAGTGTCTCCCACCCAGTGTCTCCCAGTGGCTCCCACCCAGTGTCTCTCAGCGTCTCCCACCCAGTGTCTCCCAGTGTCTCCCAGCATCTCCCACCCAGTGTCTCCCAGTGTCTCCCACCCAGTGTCTCCCACCCAGCGTCTCCCAGTGTCTCCAACCCAGTGTCTCCCACCCAGTGTCTCCCACCCAGTGTCTCCCAGCGTCTCCCACCCAGTGTCTCCCAGCGTCTCCCACCCAGTGTCTCCCAGTGTCTCCCAGCGTCTCCCACCCAGTGTCTCCCACCCAGTGTCTCCCAGTGTCTCCCAGTGTCTCCCACCCAGTGTCTCCCACCCAGTGTCTCCCAGTGTCTCCCACCCAGCGTCTCCCAGTGTCTCCCACCCAGTGTCTCCCAGTGTCTCCCACCCAGTGTCTCCCACCCAGTATCTCCCACCCAGTGTCTCCCACCCAGTGTCTACCAGTGTCTCCCACCCAGTGTCTCCCAGCGTCTCCCACCCAGTGTCTCCCACCCAGTATCTCCCACCCAGTGTCTCCCACCCAGTGTCTACCAGTGTCTCCCAGTGTCTCCCACCCAGTGTCTCCCACCCAGTGTCTCCCACCCAGTGTCTCCCAGTGGCTCCCACCCAGTGTCTCTCAGCGTCTCCCACCCAGTGTCTCCCAGTGTCTCCCAGCGTCTCCCACCCAGTGTCTCCCAGTGTCTCCCACCCAGTGTCTCCCACCCAGCGTCTCCCAGTGTCTCCCACCCAGTGTCTCTCAGCGTCTCCCACCCAGTGTCTCCCACCCAGTGTCTCCCAGCGTCTCCCACCCAGTGTCTCCCAGTGTCTCCCACCCAGTGTCTCCCACCCAGTGTCTCCCAGTGTCTCCCACCCAGTGTCTCCCAGTGTCTCCCACCCAGTGTCTCCCAGTGTCTCCCACCCAGTGTCTCCCAGTGTCTCCCACCCAGTGTCTCCCACCCAGTGTCTCCCACCCAGTGTCTCCCAGTGTCTCCCACCCAGCGTCTCCCAGTGTCTCCCACCCAGTGTCTCCCACCCAGTGTCTCCCACCCAGTGTCTCCCACCCAGTGTCTCCCACCCAGTGTCTCCCAGCGTCTCCCACCCAGTGTCTCCCAGTGTCTCCCAGCGTCTCCCACCCAGTGTCTCCCAGTGTCTCCCAGTGTCTCCCACCCAGTGTCTCCCACCCAGTGTCTCCCAGTGTCTCCCACCCAGTGTCTCCCACCCAGTGTCTCCCACCCAGTGTCTCCCACCCAGTGTCTCCCACCCAGCGTCTCCCAGTGTCTCCCACTCAGTATCTCCCACCCAGTGTCTCCCACCCAGTGTCTACCAGTGTCTCCCACCCAGTGTCTCCCAGCGTCTCCCACCCAGTGTCTCCCACCCAGTATCTCCCACCCAGTGTCTCCCACCCAGTGTCTACCAGTGTCTCCCAGTGTCTCCCACCCAGTGTCTCCCAGTGTCTCCCACCCAGTGTCTCCCAGTGGCTCCCACCCAGTGTCTCTCAGCGTCTCCCACCCAGTGTCTCCCAGCATCTCCCACCCAGTGTCTCCCAGTGTCTCCCACCCAGTGTCTCCCACCCAGCGTCTCCCAGTGTCTCCCAGTGTCTCCCACCCAGTGTCTCCCACCCAGCATCTCCCACCCAGTGTCTCCCAGCGTCTCCCACCCAGTATCTCCCAGTGTCTCCCAGTGTCTCCCACCCAGTGTCTCCCAGCGTCTCCCACCCAGTGTCTCCCAGTGTCTCCCAGCGTCTCCCACCCAGTGTCTCCCACCCAGTGTCTCCCAGTGTCTCCCAGTGTCTCCCACCCAGTGTCTCCCACCCAGTGTCTCCCAGTGTCTCCCACCCAGCGTCTCCCAGTGTCTCCCACCCAGTGTCTCCCAGTGTCTCCCACCCAGTGTCTCCCACCCAGTATCTCCCACCCAGTGTCTCCCACCCAGTGTCTCCCAGTGTCTCCCAGTGTCTCCCAGTGTCTCCCACCCAGTGTCTCCCAGCGTCTCCTACCCAGTGTCTCCCACCCAGTATCTCCCACCCAGTGTCTCCCACCCAGTGTCTACCAGTGTCTCCCAGTGTCTCCCACCCAGTGTCTCCCAGTGTCTCCCACCCAGTGTCTCCCAGTGTCTCCCACCCAGTGTCTACCAGTGTCTCCCAGTGTCTCCCACCCAGTGTCTCTCAGCGTCTCCCACCCAGTGTCTCCCAGTGTCTCCCAGCGTCTCCCACCCAGTGTCTCCCAGTGTCTCCCACCCAGTGTCTCCCACCCAGCGTCTCCCAGTGTCTCCCAGTGTATCCCACCCAGTGTCTCCCACCCAGTGTCTCCCACCCAGTGTCTCCCAGCGTCTCCCACCCAGTGTCTCCCAGTGTCTCCCAGTGTCTCCCACCCAGTGTCTCCCAGTGTCTCCCACCCAGTGTCTCCCAGTGTCTCCCAGCGTCTCCCACCCAGTGTCTCCCACCCAGTGTCTCCCAGTGTCTCCCAGTGTCTCCCACCCAGTGTCTCCCACCCAGTGTCTCCCAGTGTCTCCCACCCAGCGTCTCCCAGTGTCTCCCACCCAGTGTCTCCCAGTGTCTCCCACCCAGTGTCTCCCACCCAGTATCTCCCACCCAGTCTCTCCCACCCAGTGTCTACCAGTGTCTCCCACCCAGTGTCTCCCAGCGTCTCCCACCCAGTGTCTCCCACCCAGTATCTCCCACCCAGTGTCTCCCACCCAGTGTCTACCAGTGTCTCCCAGTGTCTCCCACCCAGTGTCTCCCAGTGTCTCCCACCCAGTGTCTCCCAGTGGCTCCCACCCAGTGTCTCTCAGCGTCTCCCACCCAGTGTCTCCCAGTGTCTCCCAGCATCTCCCACCCAGTGTCTCCCAGTGTCTCCCACCCAGTGTCTCCCACCCAGCGTCTCCCAGTGTCTCCAACCCAGTGTCTCCCACCCAGTGTCTCCCACCCAGTGTCTCCCAGCGTCTCCCACCCAGTGTCTCCCAGCGTCTCCCACCCAGTGTCTCCCAGTGTCTCCCAGCGTCTCCCACCCAGTGTCTCCCACCCAGTGTCTCCCAGTGTCTCCCAGTGTCTCCCACCCAGTGTCTCCCACCCAGTGTCTCCCAGTGTCTCCCACCCAGCGTCTCCCAGTGTCTCCCACCCAGTGTCTCCCAGTGTCTCCCACCCAGTGTCTCCCACCCAGTATCTCCCACCCAGTGTCTCCCACCCAGTGTCTACCAGTGTCTCCCACCCAGTGTCTCCCAGCGTCTCCCACCCAGTGTCTCCCACCCAGTATCTCCCACCCAGTGTCTCCCACCCAGTGTCTACCAGTGTCTCCCAGTGTCTCCCACCCAGTGTCTCCCACCCAGTGTCTCCCACCCAGTGTCTCCCAGTGGCTCCCACCCAGTGTCTCTCAGCGTCTCCCACCCAGTGTCTCCCAGTGTCTCCCAGCGTCTCCCACCCAGTGTCTCCCAGTGTCTCCCACCCAGTGTCTCCCACCCAGCGTCTCCCAGTGTCTCCCACCCAGTGTCTCTCAGCGTCTCCCACCCAGTGTCTCCCACCCAGTGTCTCCCAGCGTCTCCCACCCAGTGTCTCCCAGTGTCTCCCACCCAGTGTCTCCCACCCAGTGTCTCCCAGTGTCTCCCAGTGTCTCCCACCCAGTGTCTCCCAGTGTCTCCCACCCAGTGTCTCCCAGTGTCTCCCACCCAGTGTCTCCCAGTGTCTCCCACCCAGTGTCTCCCACCCAGTGTCTCCCACCCAGTGTCTCCCAGTGTCTCCCACCCAGCGTCTCCCAGTGTCTCCCACCCAGTGTCTCCCACCCAGTGTCTCCCACCCAGTGTCTCCCACCCAGTGTCTCCCACCCAGTGTCTCCCAGCGTCTCCCACCCAGTGTCTCCCAGTGTCTCCCAGCGTCTCCCACCCAGTGTCTCCCAGTGTCTCCCAGTGTCTCCCACCCAGTGTCTCCCACCCAGTGTCTCCCAGTGTCTCCCACCCAGTGTCTCCCACCCAGTGTCTCCCACCCAGTGTCTCCCACCCAGTGTCTCCCACCCAGCGTCTCCCAGTGTCTCCCACTCAGTGTCTCCCACCCAGTGTCTCCCACCCAGTGTCTCCCAGTGTCTCCCACCCAGTGTCTCCCACCCAGTGTCTCCCACCCAGTGTCTCCCACCCAGTGTCTCCCACCCAGTGTCTCCGAGCGTCTCCCACCCAGTGTCTCCCACCCAGTGTCTCCCACCCAGCGTCTCCCAGTGTCTCCCACCCAGTGTCTCCCACCCAGTGTCTACCACCCAGTGTCTCCCACCCAGTGTCTCCCACCCAGTGTCTCCCACCCAGCGTCTCCCACCCAGCGTCTCCCACCCAGTGTCTCCCACCCAGTGTCTCCCACCCAGTGTCTCCTAGCGTCTCCCACCCAGTGTCTCCCACCCAGTGTCTCCCACCCAGTGTCTCCCACCCAGCGTCTCCCACCCAGCGTCTCCCACCCAGCGTCTCCCACCCAGTGTCTCCCACCCAGTGTCTCCCACCCAGTGTCTCCCACCCAGTGTCTCCCACCCAGCGTCTCCCACCCAGTGTCTCCCAGTGTCTCCCACCCAGTGTCTCCCACCCAGTGTCTCCCACCCAGCGTCTCCCACCCAGTGTCTCCCACCCAGTGTCTCCCACCCAGCGTCTCCCACCCAGCGTCTCCCACCCAGTGTCTCCCACCCAGTGTCTCCCAGTGTCTCCCACCCAGTGTCTCCCACCCAGTGTCTCCCACCCAGCGTCTCCCACCCAGTGTCTCCCAGTGTCTCCCACCCAGTGTCTCCCACCCAGTGTCTCCCACCCAGCGTCTCCCACCCAGTGTCTCCCAGTGTCTCCCACCCAGTGTCTCCCACCCAGTGTCTGCCACCCAGCGTCTCCCACCCAGTGTCTCCCAGTGTCTCCCAGCGTCTCTCACCCAGCGTCTCCCACCCAGTGTCTCCCACCCAGTGTCTCCCACCAAGTGTCTCCCAGTGTCTCCCACCCAGCGTCTCCCACCCAGCGTCTCCCACCCAGTATCTCCCACCCAGTGTCTCCCACCCAGTGTCTCCCACCCAGTGTCTCCCCGCGTGTCCCAGCGTCTCCCACCCAGTGTCTCCCACCCAGTGTCTCCCACCCAGTGTCTCCCACCCAGTGTCTCCCACCCAGTGTCTTCCACCCAGTGTCTCCCCGTGTGTCCCAGCGTCTCCCACCCAGTGTCTTCCAGTGTCTCTCAGCGTCTCCCACCCAGTGTCTCCCACCCAGTGTCTCCCACCCAGTGTCTCCCACCCAGCGTCTCCCACCCAGTGTCTCCCACCCAATGTCTCCCACCCAGTGTCTCCCACCCAGTGTCTCCCACCCAGTGTCTCCCACCCAGTGTCTCCCAGTGTCTCCCACCCAGCGTCTCCCAGTGTCTCCCACCCAGTGTCTCCGACCCAGCGTGTCCCACCCAGTATCTCCCACCCAGTGTCTCCCAGTGTCTCCCACCCAGCGTCTCCCACCCAGTGTCTCCCAGTGTCTGTCTCCTACCCAGTGTCTCCCACCCAGTGTCTCCCACCCAGTGTCTCCCACCCAGTGTCTCCCAGTGTCTCCTACCCAGTGTCTCCCACCCAGCGTCTTCCACCCAGTGTCTCCCACCCAGCGTCTCCCACCAAGCGTCTCCCACCCAGTGTCTCCCACCCAGTGTCTCCCACCCAGTGTCTCCCACCCAGTGTCTCCCACCCAGCGTCTCCCACCCAGTGTCTCCCAGTGTCTCCCACCCAGTGTCTACCAGCATCTCCCACCCAGTGTCTCCCAGTGTCTCCCACCCAGTGTCTCCCACCCAGCGTCTCCCACCCAGCGTCTCCCACCCAGTGCCTCCCAGCGTCTCCCACCCAGTGTCTCCCAGCGTCTCCCACCCAGTGTCTCCCACCCAGTGTCTCCCACCCAGCGTCTCCCACCCAGTGTCTCCCACCCAGTGTCTCCCACCCAGTGTCTCCCACCCAGTGTCTCCCACCCAGCGTCTCCCACCCAGTGTCTCCCACCCAGTGTCTCCCACCCAGCGTCTCCCACCCAGTGTCTCCCACCCAGCGTCTCCCACCCAGCGTCTCCCACCCAGCGTCTCCCACCCAGCGTCTCCCACCCAGCGTCTCCCACCCAGTGTCTCCCACCCACTGTCTCCCACCCACTGTCTCCCACCCACTGTCTCCCACCCAGTGTCTCCCAGTGTCTCCCACCCAGTGTCTCCCACCCAGTGTCTCCCACCCAGCGTCTCCCACCCAGTGTCTCCCAGTGTCTCCCACCCAGTGTCTCCCACCCAGTGTCTCCCACCCAGTGTCTCCCAGTGTCTCCCAGCGTCTCTCACCCAGCGTCTCCCACCCAGTGTCTCCCACCCAGTGTCTCCCACCCAGTGTCTCCCACCCAGTGTCTCCCACCCAGTGTCTCCCACCGAGTGTCTCCCACCCAGTGTCTCCCCGCGTGTCCCAGCGTCTCCCACCCAGTGTCTCCCAGTGTCTCTCAGCGTCTCCCACCCAGTGTCTCCCACCCAGTGTCTCCCAGCATCTCCCACCCAGTGTCTCCCACCCAGTGTCTCCCACCCAGTGTCTCCCACCCAGCGTCTCCCACCCAGCGTCTCCCACCCAGCGTCTCCCACCCAGCGTCTCCCACCCAGCGTCTCCCACCCAGTGTCTCCCACCCAGTGTCTCCCACCCAGTGTCTCCCACCCAGTGTCTCCCACCCAGTGTCTCCCCGCGTATCCCAGCGTCTCCCACCCAGTGTCTCCCAGCGTCTCCCACCCAGTGTCTCCCACCCAGTGTCTCCCACCCAGTGTCTCCCAGCATCTCCCACCCAGTGTCTCCCACCCAGTGTCTCCCAGTGTCTCCCAGTGTCTCCCCGCGTGTTCCACCAAGCGTCTCCCACCCAGTGTCTCCCCGCGTGTCCCAGCATCTCCCAGTGTCACCCAGTGTCTCCCACCCAGTGTCTCCCAGCATCTCCCACCCAGTGTCTCCCACCCAGCGTCTCCCACCCAGCGTCTCCCACCCAGTGTCTCCCACCCAGTGTCTCCCACTCAGTGTCTCCCACCCAGTGTCTCCCAGTGTCTCCCACCCAGTGTCTCCTAGCGTCTCCCACCCAGTGTCTCCCACCCAGTGTCTCCCACCCAGTGTCTCCCACCCAGTGTCTCCCACCCAGTGTCTCCCACCCAGTGTCTCCTAGCGTCTCCCAGTGTCTCCCAGTGTCTCCCACCCAGTGTCTCCCACCCAGTGTCTCCCACCCAGTGTCTCCCACCCAGTGTCTCCCAGCGTCTCCCAGTGTCTCCCACCCAGTGTCTCCCACCCAGCGTCTCCCACCCAGTGTCTCCCACCCAGTGTCTCCCAGCGTCTCCCAGTGTCTCCCAGTGTCTGCCACCCAGCGTCTCCCAGTGTCTCCCAGTGTCTCCCACCCAGTGTCTCCCAGTGTCTCCCAGTGTCTCCCACCCAGTGTCTCCCTGCGTGTCTCCCAGTGTCTCCCACCCAGTGTCTCCCAGCGTCTCCCAGTGTCTCCCAGTGTCTCCCACCCAGTGTCTCCCAGTGTCTCCCAGCGTCTCCCAGCGTCTCCCAGTGTCTCCCAGTGTCTCCCAGTGTCTCCCAGCGTCTCCCAGTGTCTCCCAGCGTCTCCCAGTGTCTCCCAGCGTCTCCCAGTGTCTCCCAGTGTCTCCCAGCGTCTCCCAGTGTCTCCCACACAGTGTCTCCCAGTGTCTCCCACCCAGTGTCTCCCACCCAGTGTCTCCCACCCAGTGTCTCCCACCCAGTGTCTCCCACCCAGCGTCTCCCACCCAGCGTCTCCCACCCAGCGTCTCCCACCCAGCGTCTCCCACCCAGCGTCTCCCACCCAGTGTCTCCCACCCAGTGTCTCCCACCCAGTGTCTCCCACCCAGTGTCTCCCACCCAGTGTCTCCCCACGTGTCCCAGTGTCTCCCAGTGTCTCCCAGCGTCTCCCAGTGTCTCCCAGTGTCACCCAGCGTCTCCCAGTCTCTCCCAGTGTCTCCCAGTGTCTCCCACCCAGTGTCTCCCAGCGTCTCCCACCCAGTGTCTCCCACCCAGTGTCTCCCACCCAGTGTCTCCCACCCAGTGTCTCCCACCCAGTGTCTCCCAGCGTCTCCCACCCACTGTCTCCCACCCAGTGTCTCCCACCCAGTGTCTCCCACCCAGTGTCTCCCACCCAGTGTCTCCCACCCAGTGTCTCCCACCCAGTGTCTCCCACCCAGTGTCTCCCACCCAATGTCTCCCACCCAGTGTCTCCCACCCAGTGTCTCCCACCCAGTGTCTCCCACCCAGTGTCTCCCACCCAGCGTCTCCCAGTGTCTCCCACCCAGTGTCTCCGACCCAGCGTGTCCCACCCAGTATCTCCCACCCAGTGTCTCCCAGTGTCTCCCACCCAGCGTCTCCCACCCAGTGTCTCCCAGTGTCTGTCTCCTACCCAGTGTCTCCCACCCAGTGTCTCCCACCCAGTGTCTCCCACCCAGTGTCTCCCAGTGTCTCCTACCCAGTGTCTCCCACCCAGCGTCTTCCACCCAGTGTCTCCCATCCAGCGTCTCCCACCAAGCGTCTCCCACCCAGTGTCTCCCACCCAGTGTCTCCCACCCAGTGTCTCCCACCCAGTGTCTCCCACCCAGTGTCTCCCACCCAGCGTCTCCCACCCAGTGTCTCCCAGTGTCTCCCACCCAGTGTCTACCAGCATCTCCCACCCAGTGTCTCCCAGTGTCTCCCACCCAGTGTCTCCCACCCAGCGTCTCCCACCCAGCGTCTCCCACCCAGTGCCTCCCAGCGTCTCCCACCCAGTGTCTCCCAGTGTCTCCCACCCAGTGTCTCCCACCCAGTGTCTCCCACCCAGCGTCTCCCACCCAGTGTCTCCCACCCAGTGTCTCCCACCCAGTGTCTCCCACCCAGTGTCTCCCACCCAGCGTCTCCCACCCAGTGTCTCCCACCCAGTGTCTCCCACCCAGCGTCTCCCACCCAGTGTCTCCCACCCAGCGTCTCCCACCCAGCGTCTCCCACCCAGCGTCTCCCACCCAGCGTCTCCCACCCAGCGTCTCCCACCCAGTGTCTCCCACCCACTGTCTCCCACCCACTGTCTCCCACCCAGCGTCTCCCACCCAGTGTCTCCCAGTGTCTCCCACCCAGTGTCTCCCACCCAGTGTCTCCCACCCAGCGTCTCCCACCCAGTGTCTCCCAGTGTCTCCCACCCAGTGTCTCCCACCCAGTGTCTCCCACCCAGTGTCTCCCAGTGTCTCCCAGCGTCTCTCACCCAGCGTCTCCCACCCAGTGTCTCCCACCCAGTGTCTCCCACCCAGTGTCTCCCACCCAGCGTCTCCCACCCAGCGTCTCCCACCCAGTGTCTCCCACCCAGTGTCTCCCACCCAGTGTCTCCCACCCAGTGTCTCCCACCCAGTGTCTCCCACCGAGTGTCTCCCACCCAGTGTCTCCCCGCGTGTCCCAGCGTCTCCCACCCAGTGTCTCCCAGTGTCTCTCAGCGTCTCCCACCCAGTGTCTCCCACCCAGTGTCTCCCAGCATCTCCCACCCAGTGTCTCCCACCCAGTGTCTCCCACCCAGTGTCTCCCACCCAGCGTCTCCCACCCAGCGTCTCCCACCCAGCGTCTCCCACCCAGCGTCTCCCACCCAGCGTCTCCCACCCAGTGTCTCCCACCCAGTGTCTCCCACCCAGTGTCTCCCACCCAGTGTCTCCCACCCAGTGTCTCCCCGCGTATCCCAGCGTCTCCCACCCAGTGTCTCCCAGCATCTCCCACCCAGTGTCTCCCACCCAGTGTCTCCCAGTGTCTCCCAGTGTCTCCCCGCGTGTTCCACCAAGCGTCTCCCACCCAGTGTCTCCCCGCGTGTCCCAGCGTCTCCCAGTGTCTCCCAGTGTCTCCCACCCAGTGTCTCCCACCCAGTGTCTCCCAGCATCTCCCACCCAGTGTCTCCCACCCAGCGTCTCCCACCCAGCGTCTCCCACCCAGTGTCTCCCACCCAGTGTCTCCCACTCAGTGTCTCCCACCCAGTGTCTCCCAGTGTCTCCCACCCAGTGTCTCCTAGCGTCTCCCACCCAGTGTCTCCCACCCAGTGTCTCCCACCCAGTGTCTCCGACCCAGTGTCTCCCACCCAGTGTCTCCCACCCAGTGTCTCCTAGCGTCTCCCAGTGTCTCCCAGTGTCTCCCACCCAGTGTCTCCCACCCAGTGTCTCCCACCCAGTGTCTCCCACCCAGTGTCTCCCAGCGTCTCCCAGTGTCTCCCACCCAGTGTCTCCCACCCAGTGTCTCCCACCCAGCGTCTCCCACCCAGTGTCTCCCACCCAGTGTCTCCCAGCGTCTCCCAGTGTCTCCCAGTGTCTGCCACCCAGCGTCTCCCAGTGTCTCCCAGTGTCTCCCACCCAGTGTCTCCCAGTGTCTCCCAGTGTCTCCCACCCAGTGTCTCCCTGCGTGTCTCCCAGTGTCTCCCACCCAGTGTCTCCCAGCATCTCCCAGTGTCTCCCAGTGTCTCCCACCCAGTGTCTCCCAGTGTCTCCCAGCGTCTCCCAGCGTCTCCCAGTGTCTCCCAGTGTCTCCCAGCGTCTCCCAGTGTCTCCCAGCGTCTCCCAGTGTCTCCCAGCGTCTCCCAGTGTCTCCCAGTGTCTCCCAGCGTCTCCCAGTGTCTCCCACACAGTGTCTCCCAGTGTCTCCCACCCAGTGTCTCCCACCCAGTGTCTCCCACCCAGTGTCTCCCACCCAGTGTCTCCCACCCAGTGTCTCCCAGCATCTCCCAGTGTCTCCCACCCAGTGTCTCCCAGTGTCTCCCACCGTCTCCCACCCAGTGTCTCCCACCCAGTGTCTCCCAGTGTCTCCCACCCAGTGTCTCCCACCCAGTGTCTCCCACCCAGTGTCTCCCACCCAGTGTCTCCCACCCAGTGTCACCCAGTCTCCCAGTGTCTCCCACCCAGTGTCTCCCAGTGTCTCCCACCCAGTGTTTCCTACCCAGTGTCTCCCACCCAGTGTCTCCCACCCAGTGTCTCCCAGCGTCTCCCAGTGTCTCCCACCCAGTGTCTCCCACCCAGTGTCTCCTAGCGTCTCCCACCCAGTGTCTCCCACCCAGTGTCTCCCACCCAGTGTCTCCCACCCAGTGTCTCCCACCCAGTGTCTCCTAGCGTCTCCCACCCAGTGTCTCCCACCCAGTGTCTCCCACCCAGTGTCTCCCACCCAGTGTCTCCCACCCAGTGTCTCCCACCCAGTGTCTCCCACCCAGTGTCTCCCACCCAGTGTCTCCCACCCAGTGTCACCCAGTCTCCCAGTGTCTCCCACCCAGTGTCTCCCAGTGTCTCCCACCCAGTGTCTCCCACCCAGTGTCTCCCACCCAGTGTCTCCCCGCGTGTCCCAGTGTCTCCCACCCAGTGTCTCCCCGCGTGTCCCAGTGTCTCCCACCCAGTGTCTCCCCGCGTGTCCCAGTGTCTCCCACCGAGTGTCTCCCACCCAGCGTCTCCCCGCGTGTCCCCCCGTGCGTCCCACACCGGTCTCCTTGAGCAGAGTGATGCTCTCCTCCTTCCTCTCGTCGTAAACCCTCGTGCCAGCCACTTCCCTCAGCAGCTTGAGACGCTGAGAGTCGGGGGCTGTGGCCATTTGGTTGATCTGAGACACAAAACGGAGAGAGAGAGAGAGAGACAGACACGGTCACCACAGTGGCCAGGGAGATGTCAACTACCTCGCCTGGTACGCAGGAGTTCGTGGGTTCCATCCCGGACCCTGACACCACGGTGGCTAGGAGATGTTAACGACCTCGCCTGGTACGCAGGAGGTCGTGGGTTCCATCCCGGACCCTGACACCACAGTGGCTAGGAGATGTTAACTACCTCGCCTGGTACGCAGGAGGTCGTGGGTTCGATCCCGGACCCTGACACCACGGTGGCTAGGAGATGTTAACTACCTCGCCTGGTACACAGGAGGTCGTGGGTTCGATCCCGGACCCTGACACCACAGTGGCTAGGAGATGTTAACTACCTCGCCTGGTACGCAGGAGGTCGTGGGTTCGATCCCAAATCTGACACCACAGTGGCTAGGAGATGTTAACTACCTCGCCTGGTACGCAGGAGGTCGTGGGTTCCATCCCAACCCTGACACCACAGTGGCTAGGAGATGTTAACTACCTCGCCTGGTACGCAGGAGGTCGTGGGTTCGATCCCAAATCTGACACCACAGTGACTAGATGTTAACTACCTCGCATGGTACGCAGGAGGTCGTGGGTTCGATCCCGAACCCTGACACCACAGTGGCTAGATGTTGACTACCTTGCCTGGTACGCAGGAGGTCGTGGGTTCGATCCCGAACCCTGACACCACAGTGGCTAGGAGATGTTAACTACCTCGCCTGGTACGCAGGAGGTCGTGGGTTCGATCCCGGACCCTGACACCACGGTGGCTAGGAGATGTTAACTACCTCGCCTGGTACGCAGGAGGTCGTGGGTTCGATCCCGACCTTGACACCACAGTGGCTAGATGTTAACTACCTCGCCTGGTACGCAGGAGGTCGTGGGTTCCATCCTGGACACTGACGGTGGCTAGGAGATGTTAACTACCTCGCCTGGTACGCAGGAGGTCGTGGGTTCGATCCCAAATCTGACACCACAGTGACTAGATGTTAACTACCTCGCCTGGTACGCAGGAGGTCGTGGGTTCCATCCCAACCCTGACACCACAGTGGCTAGGAGATGTTAACTACCTTGCCTGGTACGCAGGAGGTCGTGGGTTCGATCCCGGACCCTCACACCACGGTGGCTAGGAGATGTTAACTACCTCGCCTGGTACGCAGGAGGTCGTGGGTTCGATCCCAAATCTGACACCACAGTGACTAGATGTTAACTACCTCGCCTGGTACGCAGGAGGTCGTGGGTTCCATCCCAACCCTGACACCACGGTGGCTATGAGATGTTAACTACCTCGCCTGGTACGCAGGAGATCGTGGGTTCCATCCCAACCCTGACACCACAGTGGCTAGGAGATGTTAACTACCTCGCCTGGTACGCAGGAGGTCGTGGGTTCGATCCCGGACCCTGACACCACAGTGGCTAGGAGATGTTAACTACCTCGCCTGGTACGCAGGAGGTCGTGGGTTCGATCCCGGACCCTGACACCACAGTGGCTAGGAGATGTTAACTACCTCGCCAGGTACGCAGGAGGTCGTGGGTTCGATCACAACCCAGACACCACGATAGCTAGGAGATGTTAACTACCTCGCCTGGTACGCAGGAGGTCGTGGGTTCCATCCCAACCCTGACACCACAGTGGCTAGGAAATGTTAACTACCTCGCCTGGTACGCAGGAGGTCGTGGGTTCGATCCCAAATCTGACACCACAGTTGCTAGATGTTAACTACCTCGCCTGGTACGCAGGAGGTCGTGGGTTCGATCCCGGACCCTGACACCACGGTGGCTAGGAGATGTTAACTACCTCGCCTGGTACGCAGGAGGTCGTGGGTTCGATCCCGACCTTGACACCACAGTGGCTAGATGTTAACTACCTCGCCTGGTACGCAGGAGGTCGTGGGTTCCATCCCGGACACTGACGGTGGCTAGGAGATGTTAACTACCTCGCCTGGTACGCAGGAGGTCGTGGGTTCGATCCCAAATCTGACACCACAGTGACTAGATGTTAACTACCTCGCCTGATACGCAGGAGGTCGTGGGTTCCATCCCAACCTTGACACCACAGTGGCTAGGAGATGTTAACTACCTTGCCTGGTACGCAGGAGGTCGTGGGTTCGATCCCGGACCCTCACACCACGGTGGCTAGGAGATGTTAACTACCTCGCCTGGTACGCAGGAGGTCGTGGGTTCGATCCCAAATCTGACACCACAGTGACTAGATGTTAACTACCTCGCCTGGTACGCAGGAGGTCGTGGGTTCCATCCCAACCCTGACACCACGGTGGCTATGAGATGTTAACTACCTCGCCTGGTACGCAGGAGATCGTGGGTTCCATCCCAACCCTGACACCACAGTGGCTAGGAGATGTTAACTACCTTGCCTGGTACGCAGGAGGTCGTGGGTTCGATCCCGGACCCTGACACCACGGTGGCTAGGAGATGTTAACTACCTCGCCTGGTACACAGGAGGTCGTGGGTTCCATCCCGGACCCTGACACCACAGTGGCTAGGAGATGTTAACTACCTCGCCTGGTATGCAGGAGGTCGTGGGTTCGATCCCTGACCCTGACACCACAGTTGCTAGGAGATGTTAACTACCTCGCCTGGTACGCAGGAGGTCGTGGGTTCCATCCCGGACCCTGACACCACGGTGGCTAGGAGATGTCAACTACCTCGCCTGGTACGCAGGAGGTCGTGGGTTCGATCCCAAATCTGACACCACAGTGGCTAGATGTTAACTACCTCGCCTGGTACGCAGGAGGTCGTGGGTTCGATCCCGGACCCTGACACCACGGTGGCTAGGAGATGTTAACTACCTCGCCTGGTACGCAGGAGGTCGTGGGTTCGATCACAACCCTGACACCACGGTGGCTAGGAGATGTTAACTACCTCGCCTGGTACGCAGGAGGTCGTGGGTTCCATCCCAACCCTGACACCACAGTGGCTAGGAGATGTTAACTACCTCGCCTGGTACGCAGGAGGTCGTGGGTTCCATCCCAACCCTGACACCACAGTGGCTAGGAGATGTTAACTACCTCGCCTGGTACGCAGGAGGTCGTGGGTTCGATCGTGGACCCTGACACCACGGTGGCTAGGAGATGTTAACTACCTCGCCTGGTACGCAGGAGGTCGTGGGTTCCATCCCAACCCTGACACCACAGTGGCTAGGAGATGTTAACTACCTCGCCTGGTACGCAGGAGGTCGTGGGTTCGATCCCGGACCCTGACACCACAGTGGCTAGGAGATGTTAACTACCTCGCCTGGTACGCAGGAGGTCGTGGGTTCCATCCCGACCCTGACACCACAGTGGCTAGGAGATGTTAACTACCTCGCCTGGTACGCAGGAGGTCGTGGGTTCCATCCCGGACCCTGACACCACGGTGGCTAGGAGATGTTAACTACCTCGCCTGGTACACAGGAGGTCGTGGGTTCCATCCCAACCCTGACACCACAGTGGCTAGGAGATGTTAACTACCTCGCCTGGTACGCAGGACGTCGTGGGTTCGATCCCGAACCCTGACACCACAGTGGCTAGGAGATGTTAACTACCTCGCCTGGTACGCAGGAGGTCGTGGGTTCGATCTCAAATCTGACACCACAGTGGCTAGATGTTAACTACCTCGCCTGGTACGCAGGAGGTCGTGGGTTCCATCCCAACCCTGACACCACAGTGGCTATGAGATGTTAACTACCTCGCCTGGTACGCAGGAGGTCGTGGGTTCGATCCCAAATCTGACACCACAGTGGCTAGATGTTAACTACCTCGCCTGGTCCGCAGGAGGTCGTGGGTTCGATCACAACCCAGACACCACGATAGCTAGGAGATGTTAACTACCTCGCCTGGTCCGCAGGAGGTCGTGGGTTCGATCACAACCCAGACACCACGATAGCTAGGAGATGTTAACTACCTCGCCTGGTACGCAGGAGGTCGTGGGTTCGATCCCGGACCCTGACACCACAGTGGCTAGGAGATGCTAACTACCTCGCCTGGTACTCAGGAGGCCGTGGGTTCCATCCCGAACCCTGACACCACAGTGGCTAGGAGATGTTAACTACCTCGCCAGGTACGCAGGAGGTCGTGGGTTCCATCCCGGACCCTGACACCACAGTGGCTAGGAGATGTTAACTACCTCGCGTGGTACGCAGGAGGTCGTGGGTTTCGATCCCAACCCTGACACCACAGTGGCTAGGAGATGTTAACTACCTCGCCTGGTACGCAGGAGGTCGTGGGTTCCATCCCAACCCTGACACCACAGTGGCTAGGAGATGTTAACTACCTCGCCTGGTACGCAGGAGGTCGTGGGTTCGATCCCGGACCCTGACACCACGGTGGCTAGGAGATGTTAACTACCTCGCCTGGTACGCAGGAGGTCGTGGGTTCGATCCCGGACCCTGACACCACGGTGGCTATATGCTAACTACCTCGCCTGGTACGCAGGAGGTCGTGGGTTTAATCCCAACCCTGACGCCCGCTGCTGTATATTTGGAGTTTGCGTGTCTCTCTCTCTCTCTCCCCGTGGTGGCGTGGATTTTCACCCGGGTCCTCCGGTTTTCCCCTCCACATTTAGAATCATCCGCTTAGTGCAGGGGCTGGGGAAAGTTCGGCCCGCGAAAATAATTAGGTGTGGCCCTTCCAAGGCAACCGCAGGCGGGACTCGAAATTCAATAAATCTAGGTAGAGCAAAACCTGGAAAAGCAGTTTGCGAGCAGTAACAACATCTAGTAATTAGGTTTTACCCTTTTAACTGGCACCAAAAACTGACAAACTTTATTCAAGGCATCGTGTTTGCAATAACCACAACACAACGCAGTCAAAATGCAAACAAAAAGAGACAACTCTGATGATAATGATATTTGGCACTGTCCTTGAATTTGATTGGTCCACACCCGAGACGGCTTTTCTTAGAGCCCTTTAGTCTCTCCACTGGGTGTTGGACCAGAAGACGCCAAAAGGCGTACAACTCAAAAACAGCGAACTATCAGAGTTATTGAGGGCTCGGGGTGAGCATTTACATTATGAGACCTCCTTTGCCAGTAACAAGATATAGGAATAGGTTTTACCCTTTTAACTGGCACAAAAAACTGACACCTTTCAAGGACAGTGCCAAATATCATTATCAGAGTTGTCTCTTTTGTTTGCATTTTGACTGCTTGTGTTGTGGTTATTGCTAAACATGATGCCTTGAATAAAGGTGTCAGTTTTTTGTGCCAGTTAAAAAAGGGTAAAAACCTATTCCTATATCTTGTCACTGGCAAAGGAGGTCTCATAATGTTAATGCTCACCCCGAGCCCTCAATAACTCTGATAGTTCGCTGTTTTTGAGTTGTACGCCTTTTGGCGTCTTCTGGTCCAACACCAGTGGAGAGACTTAAAGGGCTCTAAGAAAAGCCGTCTCGGGTGTGGATCAATCAAATTCAAGGACAGTGCCAATATCATTATCATCAGAGTTGTCTCTTTTGTTTGCATTTTGACTGCGTTGTGTTGTGGTTATTGCAAACACGATGCCTTGAATAAAGGTGTCAGTTTCTTTTGTGCCAGTTAAAAGGGTAAAACCTAATTACTATATCTTGTTACTGGCAAAGGAGGTCTCATAATGCAAATAGCAGCAACATCGTCAACACCGGCTAACATCATCACCACACAGCTCAGCGCGCGGCCTAACCTTGGTGAGGCACAAAACAGTTTTAGTTTTTAGATTAATGGGAAGAGAGACAGGCAGAGAGAGACAGGGAGAGAGCAAAGCAAAGACAAAGCTCCCCCGTGTAGCCTGTAATAGCCTGTAGGGACAAGTGTTGTTTGAAGCAAGTAGCAGCAGCGTCTATGAAGGCTACCGGCACTGTGGCTACACACAGAGGCGGTGGTGGTGGCTAGTACCACCACCACGCCCGTCCGCCTTTGTCTCCCCCCAGTGCTAGCGATGTTCACTACACCACCACTACACCACCACTACACCACAACTACACCACCACCGCTACACCACCACCGCTACACCACCACCGCTACACCACCACTACACCACCACCGCTACACCACCACCGCTACACCACCGCTACACCACCGCTACACCACCACCGCTACACCACCACCGCTACACCACCACCACTACACCACCACCACACCACCACCGCTACACCACCACCGCTACACCACCACCGCTACACCACCACCGCTACACCACCACCGCTACACCACCACCGCTACACCACCACCACCGCTACACCACCACCACTACTACCGCTACTACCGCTACACCACCACCGCTACACCACCACTACCACCACTACCACGCTACACCACCACTACCGCGCTATGCCAGATACTCATTTGAGACTGAGTCGACCTCGGGGAGGCCCAGGACCGGTTCAGATAATCATCACCGGTGTTGGCCGTGAGGCAACACCACAACCACCATCACCCCCACAACCATCACCATCACCACCACCACACCACCACCAATGCCACCACCCCCACCCTCACCACACCGCCACCCTCACCACACCGCCACCCTCACCACACCGCCACCCTCACCACACCGCCACCCTCACCACACCGCCACCCTCACCACACCGCCACCCTCACCACACCGCCACCCTCACCACACCGCCACCCTCACCACACCGCCACCCTCACCACATCACCACCCCCACCACACCACACCCTCACCACACCGCCACCCTCACCACACCGCCACCCCCACCACACCGCCACCACCACCACACCACCACCAATGCCACCACCCTCACCACACCACCCTCACCACCCCCACCACACCGCCACCCTCACCACACCACACCGCCACCCCCACCACACCGCCACCCTCACCACCCTCACCACACCACCCTCACCACCCTCACCACACCGCCACCCTCACCACACCGCCACCCTCACCACACCGCCACCCTCACCACACCGCCACACTCACCACCACACCGCCACACCCACCACCACTATCACCACCACCACTATCACTATCACCACCATCATCACCACCACTATCCCTATCACCATCACCACCACCACTATCACTATTACCATGATCACCACCATCACCACCACCACTATCACTATTACCATGATCACCACCATGATCACCACCACTATCACCCTCACCACACCACCACACCCTTACCACCCTCACCACACCCTCACCACCCTCACCACACCACACCGCCACGTCACCTTGCCCTGCTTGACGATGTAGTAAGGGTTGCTACGGGAGAAGCCGGCGCTCTCCAGTAAGTTCATGACGTCATTCTTCCTGCAGCCACACAGACAAAGGGCACCCGTGTAGCCTCCACACAGGCGGGCGGGGCAAGTGCGTGTGGGGAGCCACGCCCTACGGCCCTCCTAGAGGCTACCTGGGGGGAGCTTTGTCTGTGTCTCAGCACTTGCCCCTACAGCCCTGCTAGAGGCTACCTGGGGGAGCTTTGTCTGTGTCTCACCACTTGCCCCTACAGCCCTGCTAGAGGCTACCTGGGGGAGCTTTTTGTCCGTGTCTCGGCACTTGCCCCTACAGCCCTGCTTTAGGCTACCTGGGGGAGCTTTGTCTGTGTCTCGGCACTTGCCCCTGCAGCCCTGCTAGAAGCTACCTGGGGGAGCTTTGTATGTGTCTCGGCACTTGCCCCTACAGCCCTGCTAGAGGCTACCTGGGGGAGCTTTGTCTGTGTCTCGGCACTTGCCCCTGCAGCCCTGCTAGAGGCTACCTGGGGGAGCTTTGTCTGTGTCTCGGCACTTGCCCCTACAGCCCTGCTAGAGGCTACCTGGGGGAGCTTTTTGTCTGTGTCTCGGCACTTGCCCCTACAGCCCTGCTAGAGGCTACCTGGGGGAGCTTTGTCTGTGTCTCAGCACTTGCCCCTACAGCCCTGCTGGAGGCTACCTGAGGGAGCTTTGTCTGTGTCTCAGCACTTGCCCCTACAGCCCTGCTGGAGGCTACCTGGGGGAGCTTTGTCTGTGTCTCAGCACTTGCCCCTACAGCCCTCCTAGATGCTACCTGGGGGAGCTTTGTCTGTGTCTCAGCACTTGCCCCTGCAGCCCTCCTAGATGCTACCTGGGGGAGCTTTGTCTGTGTCCCGACACTTGCCCCTGCAGCCCTGCTAGAGGCTACCTGGGGGAGCTTTGTCTGTGTATCAGCACTTGCCCCTACAGCCCTGCTAGAGGCTACCTGGGGGAGCTTTGTCTGTGTCTCGGCACTTGCCCCTACAGGAGGCTACCTGGGGGAGCTTTGTCTGTGTCTCGGCACTTGCCCCTACAGCCCTGCTAGAGGCTACCTGGGGGAGCTTTTTGTCCGTGTCTCGGCACTTGCCCCTACAGCCCTGCTAGACGCTACCTGGGGGAGCTTTGTCTGTGTCTCGGCACTTACCCCTACAGCCCTGCTAGAGGCTATCTGGGGGAGCTTTGTCTGTGTATCAGCACTTGCCCCTACAGCCCTGCTAGAGGCTACCTGGGGGAGCATTTTGTCTGTGTCTCAGCACTTGCCCCTACAGCCCTGCTAGAGGCTATCTGGGGGAGCTTTGTCTGTGTCTCTGCACTTGCCCCTACAGCCCTGCTAGAGGCTATCTGGGGGACCTTTGTCTGTGTCTCAGCACTTGCCCCTACAACCCTGCTAGAGGCTATCTGGAGGAGCTTTGTCTGTGTCTCAGCACTTGCCCCTACAGCCCTGCTAGAGGCTACCTGGGGGAGCTTTTTGTCCGTGTCTCGGCACTTGCCCCTACAGCCCTGCTAGAGGCTACCTGGGGGAGCTTTGTCTGTGTCTTGGCACTTGCCTCTGCATCCCTGCTAGAAGCTACCTGGGGGAGCTTTGTCTGTGTCTCGGCACTTGCCCCTACAGCCCTGCTAGAGACTACTTGGGGGAGCTTTGTCTGTGTCTCGGCACTTGCCCCTACAGCCCTGCTAGAGGCTACCTGGGAGAGCTTTGTCTGTCTCGGCACTTGCCCCTACAGCTCTGTTAGAGGCTACCTGGGGGAGCTTTGTCTGTGTCTCGGCACTTGCCCCTACAGCCCTGCTAGAGGCTACCTGGGGGAGCTTTGTCTGTGTCTCGGCACTTGCCCCTACAGCCCTGCGAAAGGCTACCTGGGGGAGCTTTGTCTGTGTCTCAGCACTTGTCCCTACAGCCGTGCTAGAGCCTACCTGGGGGAGCTTTGTCTGTGTATCAGCACTTGCCCCTACAGCCCTGCTAGAGGCTACCTGGGGGAGCTTTGTCTGTGTCTCAGCACTTGCCCCTAGAGCCCTGCTAGAGGCTACCTGGGGGAGCTGTGTCTGTGTCTCAGCACTTGCCCCTACAGCCCTGCTAGAGGCTACCTGGGGGAGCTTTGTATCTGTGTCTCAGCACTTGCCCCTACAGCCCTGCTAGAGGCTACCTGGGGGAGCTTTGTCTGTGTCTCAGCACTTGCCCCTACAGCCCTGCTAGAGGCTACCTGGGGGAGCTTTGTCTGTGTCTCAGCACTTGCCCCTACAGCCCTGCTAGAGGCTACCTGGGGGAGCTTTGTCTGTGTCTCAGCACTTTCCCCTACAGCCCTGCTAGAGGCTACCTGGGGGAGCTTTGTCTGTGTCTCAGCACTTGCCCCTACAGCCCTGTTAGAGGCTACCTGGGGGACAGCTGTGTGGAGCGCTGTGTTAGCTGTGTGTGGTGCTGTGTTAGCTGTGTGTAGTGCTGTGTTAGCTGTGTGTGGTGTTGTGTTAGCTGTGTGTAGTGTTGTGTTAGCTGTGTGTGTGCTGTGTTAGCTGTGTGTATGCTGTGTTAGCTGTGTGAAGTGTTGTGTTAGCTGTGTGTAGTGCTGTGTTAGCTGTGTGTGGTGTTGTGTTAGCTGTGTGTAGTGTTGTGTTAGCTGTGTGTGTGCTGTGTTAGCTGTGTGGAGTGCTGTGTTAGCTGTGTGTGGTGCTGTGTTAGCTGTGTGTTAGCTGTGTGTGTGCTGTGTTAGCTGTGTGGAGTGCTGTGTTAGCTGTGTGTTAGCTGTGTTAGCTGTGTGTCGCACTGTGTTAGCTGTGTGTAGTGCTGTGTTAGCTGTGTGTGGTGCTGTGTTAGCTGTGTGTAGTGTTGTGTTAGCTGTGTGTAGTGTTGTGTTAGCTGTGTGAAGTGCTGTGTTAGCTGTGTGTTAGCTGTGTGGAGCGCTGTGTTAGCTGTGTGTCGCACTGTGTTAGCTGTGTGTGGTGCTGTGTTAGCCGTGTGTGCTGTGTTAGCTGTGTGTAGTGCGGTGTTAGCTGTGTGTGGTGCTGTGTTAGCTGTGTGGAGCGCTGTGTTAGCTGTATGTAGTGCTGTGTTAGCTGTGTGTAGTGCTGTGTTAGCTGTGTGTCGCACTGTGTTAGCTGTGTGTGTGCTGTGTTAGCTGTGTGTGGTGCTGTGTTAGCTGTGTGTGTGCTGTGTTAGCTGTGTGTGGTGCTGTGTTAGCTGTGTGTAGTGCTGTGTTAGCTGTGTGTAGTGTTGTTAGCTGTGAGTTAGCTGTGTGTAGTGCTGTGTTAGCTGTGTGAAGTGTTGTTAGCTGTGTGTAGTGTTGTGTTAGCTGTGTGGAGCGCTGTGTTAGCTGTGTGTCACACTGTGTTAGCTGTGTGTAGTGTTGTGTTAGCTGTGTGTAGTGCTGTGTTAGCTGTGTGTAGTGTTGTGTTAGCTGTGTGTAGTGCTGTGTTAGCTGTGTGTGGTGTTGTGTTAGCTGTGTGTAGTGCTGTGTTAGCTGTGTGTAGTGCTGTGTTAGCTGTGTGGAGCGCTGTGTTAGCTGTGTGTAGTGTTGTGTTAGCTGTGTGACGTGTTGTGTTAGCTGTGTGTCGCACTGTGTTAGCTGTGTGTAGTGCTGTGTTAGCTGTGTGAAGTGTTGTTATCTGTGTGGAGCGCTGTGTTAGCTGTGTGTAGTGTTGTTAGCTGTGTGTAGTGCTGTGTTAGCTGTGTGTGGTGCTGTGTTAGCTGTGTGTGGCGCTGTGTTAGCTGTGTGTGGTGCTGTGTTAGCTGTGTGTAGTGCTGTGTTAGCTGTGTGTAGTGCTGTGTTAGCTGTGTGTGGTGCTGTGTTAGCTGTGTGTGTGCTGTGTTAGCTGTGTGTAGTGCCGTGTTAGCTGTGTGTGGTGCTGTGTTAGCTGTGTGTGTGCTGTGTTAGCTGTGTGTGTGCTGTGTTAGCTGTGTGTTGCGCTGTGTTAGCTGTGTGTAGTGTTGTGTTAGCTGTGTGTGGTGCTGTGTTAGCTGTGTGTGGTGCTGTGTTAGCTGTGTGTAGTGCTGTGTTAGCTGTGTGTCGCACTGTGTTAGCTGTGTGAAGTGCTGTGTTAGCTGTGTGTGTGCTGTGTTAGCTGTGTGGAGCGCTGTGTTAGCTGTGTGTGGTGCTGTGTTAGCTGTGTGGAGCGCTGTGTTAGCTGTGTGTGGTGCTGTGTTAGCTGTGTGAAGTGCTGTGTTAGCTGTGTGTAGTGCTGTGCTAGCTGTGTATCGCACTGTGTTAGCTGTGTGTGTGCTGTGTTAGCTATGTGTTAGCTGTGTGAAGTGCTGTGTTAGCTGTGTGACGTGTTGTGTCTACTGACGTCACGATCTTCTTGTCCAAGAAGTATTGGTCCTTCTTCGCTCCGATGACTCGTCTCAGAGTGACCTCCTCCTTGTCAATCTGAGCACAAAAGACAAAGGTCCTCCACGTGACTGCCGTGCCAGGCTAGGTGCAGGAGGAGGTCACGGGACAGGCCCATGACTGACCGAGACGACTGGCTGATGCACCACCTGTGCCCCCTACTGTGCCAACCTGCTGCGCTTTAGCCACCCGGCGCTCCGCTCGTTGTTGTGAGCGTCGCTCCTCCGCCCTCCGTTGTTGTTGCTGGAGGGCAACTGCCTCCAACTGCCCAGTAGCAGCGTCCTTCACGAGCCTCCTCCACAGAGGCCGATCTTGACACCGCTGGTGCCGGTCATCGGCAAGTCCACTCAGCTCCACATCAGCTCCATCTCTTCTCTATCCCGTGCCACCCACTCACTCACCTACTCCCTCACCCACTCACTCACTCACCCACTCAATCCATCAATCATGCACTCACTCACCTACCTGCTCACTCACCAACTCCCTCATTCACCCACTCACTCACCTACCCACTCACCCAATCAATCGCTCACCCACTCACTCACCCACACCCACTTAATCAATCAATCATCCACTCACTCACCTACCTGCTCACTCACCAACTCCCTCATTCACCCACTCACTCACCTACCCACTCACCCAATCAATCGCTCACCCACTCACTCACTCACCCACTCCCACTTAATCAATCAATCATCCACTCACTCACCTACCTGCTCACTCACCAACTCCCTCATTCACCCACTCACTCACCTACCCACTCACCCAATCAATCAATCATCCACTCACTCACCCACTCAATCAATCAATGATCTACCTGCTCACTCACCAACTCCCACATTCACCCACTCACTCACCTACCCACTCACCCAATCAATCAATCATCCACTCACTCACCCACTCCCGCACTCACTCCCTCACCTACTCAATCATCCACTCATTCACCCACCTGCTCACTCACCAACTCCCTCATTCACCCACTCACCCAATAAATCATCCACTCACTCACCCACTCACTCCCTCACTCAATCAATCACCCACTCACCCACCCACCCACCAACTCACACATCAGCTTATCTCTCAGGCCCATGACACTCAGAACCCCTTATCTCACCCGCACAAAGACAAAAGATCCCCCTGTATAGTCTTCACAGGCTGCAGGGGCAAGTGCTGTTCGCGATTAGCCGACACTGTGGCACACGAGGGGGTGGGTGGCCAGCACCGCCGGGTGGCTAAAGCACAGCAGGTTGGCACAGTTAGGGGCACAGGTGGTGCATCAGCCAGTCATCTCAGTCAGTCGACCCGTGGCACCTGCTGGGTCTGCCCCGTGACCTCCTGCCAGCGGGCGTTTGACACTTCACGTGGTAGCCTCAAGGTGCACATAGCCTGGCACAAGCGTCGTGGTGACGTCACCGCCACTTAGTGGCGAATGTCGGTTGTTGTTGTGTGTGACTGTGTGTGTGAGTGTGTGTGGCGTGCGTGTCTGTATGTGTGAGTGAGTGCGTGTCTGTGTGTGTCTGTGTGTGTGTGTCTATGTGTGTCTGTCTGCGTCTGTGTGTGGAGTGCGTCTTACCGGCAGGCGGTTGTCCGAGTTGTCAAAGACAACCTCGACGAAGGCCGAGATCACCCGTGGACCGGTACCCTCCTGTCTCACACACAGACAGAGATCCCCCGTGTAGCCTTAACAGACGGTAGGGGCAAGTGCTGTCAGCGAGTAGCAGCACCTACACACAGACAAAGATCCCCCGTGTAGCCTTAACAGACTGTAGGGGCAAGTGCTGTCAGCGAGTAGCAGCACCTACACACAGACAAAGATCCCCCGTGTAGCCTTAACAGACTGTAGGGGCAAGTGCTGTCAGCGAGTAGCAGCACCTACACACAGACAAAGATCCCCCGTGTAGCCTTAACAGACTGTAGGGGCAAGTGCTGTCAGCGAGTAGCAGCACCTATACACAGACAGAGATCCCCCGTGTAGCCTTAACAGACTGTAGGGGCAAGTGCTGTTAGCGAGCACCTATGAAGGCCGGTAACGGTACACGAGGGGGTGGGTGGCCAGCACCACGCCCGACCGCCTTTGTCTCCCTAGTGGCAATGTTTACACACCGCACCAGGTACTCATTTGAGGCTGAGTCGACCTAGACACAGACAGACACACACACAGACACACACACACACAGACAACACGCACACACAAAGAGACACAGACACTCACACAAAGACACACTACACACAGACACACACACACTGACAGACACACACACACAAAGAGACACACTACACAGACAGACACACACACACAGAAACACACAAAAAGACACACACACACTCACACAAAAAGACAGACGCAGAAACACTCACACAAAGACACACAAAGAGACACACACAGACAGACACACACATAAAGAGACACACGCAAAAATACACACACACAGACACACAGACAGATACACACACACTACACACAGACACACACAACAACCGCCATTCGCCACTAAGTGGCGGTGACGTCACCACGACGCTTGTGCCAGGACATGTGCACCTTGAGGCCTCAAGACACACACACAGACAAGACACACACACACACACAAAGAGACACACACACAGAAACACACAAAAAGACACAGACACCCACGCAAAAAGACACTCAGAAACACTCACGCAAAGACACACAAAGAGACACACAGACAGACATACACACACATAAAGAGACACACAGACACACACAGAGAGACACACACAGACACACACACAAAGAGACACACTACACACAGACACACAGACACACTCACACAAAAAGACAAAGGTCCCCCGTGTAGCCTCTAATAGACTGTTGGGGTTGGGCCAAGTGCTGTTAGCAGCGAGCAGCCAGCAGCAGCAGCGTTTGTGAAGGCCGGCACTGTGGGTGTTGTGTCAGGCACTGTGAGTGATGAGTCAGGCACTGTGAGTGATGTGTCAGGCACTGTGGATGATGAGTCAGGCACTGTGAGTGATGTGTCAGGCACTGTGGGTGTTGTGTCAGGCACTGTGGGTGTTGTGTCAGGCACTGTGAGTGATGTGTCAGGCACTGTGGATGATGAGTCAGGCACTGTGAGTGATGTGTCAGGCACTGTGGGTGTTGTGTCAGGCACTGTGGGTGTTGTGTCAGGGACTGTGAGTGATGAGTCAGGCACTGTGGGTGATGTGTCAGTCACTGTGTCAGGCACTGTGGGTGTTGTGTCAGGCACTGTGAGTGATGAGTCAGGCACTGTGGGTGTTGAGTCAGGCACTGTGAGTGATGTGTCAGGCACTGTGAGTGATGAGTCAGGCACTGTGAGTGATGAGTCAGGCACTGTGAGTGATGTGTCAGGCACTGTGGGTGTTGTGTCAGGCACTGTGGGTGTTGTGTCAGGCACTGTGAGTGATGTGTCAGGCACTGTGGATGATGAGTCAGGCACTGTGAGTGATGTGTCAGGCACTGTGGGTGTTGTGTCAGGCACTGTGGGTGTTGTGTCAGGCACTGTGAGTGATGAGTCAGGCACTGTGGGTGATGTGTCAGTCACTGTGTCAGGCACTGTGGGTGTTGTGTCAGGCACTGTGAGTGTTGTGTCAGGCACTGTGAGTGATGTGTCAGGCACTGTGGGTGTTGTGTCAGGCACTGTGGGTGATGTGTCAGGCACTGTGTCAGGCACTGTGGGTGTTGTGTCAGGCACTGTGGGTGTTGTGTTAGGCACTGAGTGTTGTGTCAGGCACTGTGAGTGATGAGTCAGGCACTGTGGGTGTTGTGTCAGGCACTGTGGGTGATGTGTCAGGCACTGTGAGTGATGTGTCAGGCACTGTGAGTGATGTGTCAGGCACTGTGAGTGATGAGTCAGGCACTGTGAGTGATGTGTCAGGCACTGTGTCAGGCACTGTGAGTGATGAGTCAGGCACTGTGGGTGTTGTGTCAGGCACTGTGAGTGATGTGTCAGGCACTGTGAGTGATGTGTCAGGCACTGTGTCAGGCACTGTGAGTGATGAGTCAGGCACTGTGGGTGTTGAGTCAGGCACTGTGAGTGTTGAGTCAGGCACTGTGAGTGATGTGTCAGGCACTGTGGGTGTTGTGTCAGGCACTGTGGGTGTTGTGTCAGGCACTGTGGGTGATGTGTCAGGCACTGTGGGTGATGTGTCAGGCACTGTGGGTGTTGTGTCAGGCACTGTGAGTGATGAGTCAGGCACTGTGGGTGATGTGTCAGGCACTGTGGGTGTTGTGTCAGGCACTGTGTCAGGCACTGTGAGTGATGAGTCAGGCACTGTGGGTGATGTGTCAGGCACTGTGGGTGTTGTGTCAGGCACTGTGAGTGATAAGTCAGGCACTGTGGGTGTTGAGTCAGGCACTGTGGGTGATGTGTCAGGCACTGTGTCAGGCACTGTGGGTGTTGTGTCAGGCACTGTGAGTGATGTGTCAGGCACTGTGGGTGATGTGTCAGGCACTGTGGGTGTTGTGTCAGGCACTGTGGGTGTTGTGTCAGGCACTGTGGGTGTTGTGTCAGGCACTGTGGGTGATGAGTCAGGCACTGTGGGTGATCAGTCAGGCACTATGGGTGATGAGTCAGGCACTGTGGGTGATGAGTCAGGCACTGTGGGTGATGTGTCAGGCACTGTGAGTGATGTGTCAGGCACTGTGGGTGTTGTGTCAGGCACTGTGTCAGGCACTGTGTCAGGCACTGTGTCAGGCACTGTGGGTGTTGTGTCAGGCACTGTGGGTGTTGTGTCAGGCACTGTGGGTGATGAGTCAGGCACTGTGGGTGATGTGTCAGGCACTGTGGGTGTTGTGTCAGACACTGTGAGTGATGAGTCAGGCACTGTGTCAGGCACTGTGAGTGATGTGTCAGGCACTGTGGGTGATGTGTCAGGCACTGTGAGTGATGTGTCAGGCACTGTGGGTGTTGTGTCAGGCACTGTGGGTGATGTGTCAGGCACTGTGGGTGTTGTGTCAGGCACTGTGAGTGATGTGTCAGGCACTGTGGGTGATGTGTCAGGCACTGTGTCAGGCACTGTGGGTGTTGTGTCAGGCACTGTGGGTGATGTGTCAGGCACTGTGTCAGGCACTGTGAGTGATGTGTCAGGCACTGTGAGTGATGAGTCAGGCACTGTGGGTGATGTGTCAGGCACTGTGTCAGGCACTGTGAGTGATGTGTCAGGCACTGTGGGTGTTGTGTCAGGCACTGTGTCAGGCACTGTGGGTGATGAGTCAGGCACTGTGAGTGATGTGTCAGGCACTGTGGGTGATGTGTCAGGCACTGTGGGTGATGAGTCAGGCACTGTGGGTGTTGTGTCAGGCACTGTGGGTGATGTGTCAGGCACTGTGGGTGTTGTGTCAGGCACTGTGGGTGATGTGTCAGGCACTGTGGGTGTTGTGTCAGGCACTGTGTCAGGCACTGTGGGTGATGAGTCAGGCACTGTGAGTGATGTGTCAGGCACTGTGTCAGGCACTGTGAGTGATGTGTCAGGCACTGTGGGTGATGAGTCAGGCACTGTGAGTGATGAGTCAGGCACTGTGGGTGTTGTGTCAGGCACTGTGGGTGTTGTGTCAGGCACTGTGTCAGGCACTGTGGGTGATGAGTCAGGCACTGTGAGTGATGAGTCAGGCACTGTGGGTGTTGTGTCAGGCACTGTGAGTGATGTGTCAGGCACTGTGTCAGGCACTGTGGGTGATGAGTCAGGCACTGTGGGTGATGTGTCAGGCAATGTGGGTGTTGTGTCAGGCACTGTGAGTGATGTGTCAGGCACTGAGTCAGGCACTGTGAGTGATGAGTCAGGCACTGTGGGTGTTGTGTCAGGCACTGTGGGTGTTGTGTCAGGCACTGTGGGTGTTGTGTCAGGCACTGTGGGTGATGAGTCAGGCACTGTGGGTGATGTGTCAGGCACTGTGGGTGTTGTGTCAGGCACTGTGAGTGATGAGTCAGGCACTGTGAGTGATGAGTCAGGCACTGTGGGTGTTGTGTCAGGCACTGTGTCAGGCACTGTGGGTGATGTGTCAGGCACTGTGGGTGTTGTGTCAGGCACTGTGGGTGTTGTGTCAGGCACTGTGGGTGATGAGTCAGGCACTGTGAGTGTTGTGTCAGGCACTGTGAGTGATGAGTCAGGCACTGTGGGTGATGTGTCAGGCACTGTGGGTGTTGTGTCAGGCACTGTGAGTGATGAGTCAGGCACTGTGGGTGATGAGTCAGGCACTGTGAGTGATGTGTCAGGCACTGTGGGTGATGTGTCAGGCACTGTGGGTGATGTGTCAGGCACTGTGGGTGAAGTGTCAGGCACTGTGAGTGATGTGTCAGGCACTGTGGGTGATGAGTCAGGCACTGTGTCAGGCACTGTGAGTGATGTGTCAGGCACTGTGGGTGATGAGTCAGGCACTGTGTCAGGCACTGTGAGTGATGAGTCAGGCACTGTGGGTGATGAGTCAGGCACTGTGAGTGTTGTGTCAGGCACTGTGAGTGATGAGTCAGGCACTGTGGGTGATGTGTCAGGCACTGTGGGTGTTGTGTCAGGCACTGTGAGTGATGAGTCAGGCACTGTGGGTGATGAGTCAGGCACTGTGAGTGATGTGTCAGGCACTGTGGGTGATGAGTCAGGCACTGTGTCAGGCACTGTGAGTGATGTGTCAGGCACTGTGGGTGATGAGTCAGGCACTGTGTCAGGCACTGTGAGTGATGAGTCAGGCACTGTGGGTGATGAGTCAGGCACTGTGTCAGGCACTGTGTCAGGCACTGTGAGTGATGTGTCAGGCACTGTGGGTGATGAGTCAGGCACTGTGTCAGGCACTGTGAGTGATGAGTCAGGCACTGTGGGTGTTGTGTCAGGCACTGTGTCAGGCACTGTGTCAGGCACTGTGAGTGATGTGTCAGGCACTGTGGGTGTTGTGTCAGGCACTGTGTCAGGCACTGTGTCAGGCACTGTGAGTGATGAGTCAGGCACTGTGGGTGTTGTGTCAGGCACTGTGTCAGGCACTGTGTCAGGCACTGTGAGTGATGTGTCAGGCACTGTGGGTGTTGTGTCAGGCACTGTGTCAGGCACTGTGTCAGGCACTGTGTCAGGCACTGTGTCAGGCACTGTGTCAGGCACTCACGTGCAGCAGAGCCTGCCTCTGTTCAGGCCGTAAGTGGCTGAATTCATCGCTCAGCACAAACTGGATCGCTGTAACATCACCACCATCAACATCACCACCATCAACATCACCACCATCAACAACATCACCACCATCACCACCATCACCACCATCAACAACACCACCATCAACATCACCACCATCAGCATCACTACCATCAACAACATCACCACCATCAACATCACCACCATCAACAACACCACCATCAACATCACCACCATCAACATCACCACCATCAACATCACAATCATCATCAACACCACCATCATCAACATCACTATCATCACCAACACCACCATCAACAACACCACCATCAACAACACCACCATCAACAACACCACCATCAACAACACCACTATCAACATCACTACCATCAACAACACCACCATCAACATCACCAACACCACCACCATCAACATCACCACCATCAACAACACCACCATCAACAACACCATCATCAACATCACCACCATCAACATCACCACCATCAACAACACCACCATCAACAACACCACCATCAACATCACCAACACCACCACCATCAACATCACCACCATCAACAACACCACCATCAACATCACCACCATCAACATCAATATCACCAACATCACCAACACCACCACCATCAACATCACCACCATCAACACCACCACCATCAACAACACCACCATCATCAACATCACCACCATCAACATCAATATCACCAACATCACCAACACCACCACCATCAACATCACCACCATCAACACCACCACCATCAACAACACCACCATCAACAACACCACCATCAACATTACCCCCATCAACATCACTATCATCACCAACATCACCACCATCAACAACACCACCACCATCAACAACACTACCATCACCAACACCACCATCAACATCACTACCATCAACATCACCATCACCAACACCACCACCATCAACATCACCACCATCAACAACACCACCATCAACATTACCTCCATCAACATCACTATCATCACCAACATCACCACCATCACCAACACCACCACCATCAACAACACCACCATCAACAACACCACCATCAACATCACCACCATCAACATCACCATCACCAACATCACCACCATTACCAACACCACCACCATCAACACCACCACCATCAACATCACTATCATCATCAACAACACCACCATCACGAACATCACCACCATCAACAACACTACCATCACCAACACCACCATCAACATCACTACCATCAACATCACTACCATCACCATCAACAACACCACCATTAACATCACTACCATCATCACCAACATCAACAACACTATCATTAACAACACCACCATCAACATCACTACCATCACCACCATCAACAAGACCATCATCATCAACAACACCACCATCATCAACATCATTACCATCACCAACATCACTACCATCACCAACATCACCAACATCAACATCACCAACATCATCAATATCCCAAACATCACCATCATCATCACCAAAATCAAACATTACCAACATCATCACCAGCTGCAACATCACCACCATCACCATCATCCATTGGACTTCCATGAAAATCACCACCACCCTCATCACTACCAATATCACCATCACCACCATTAACATCACCACTATCACCATCATCACTACCAACATCAACATAACCACCAAAATCAAACATTACCAACATCACCATCACCACCATCACTACCAACATCACCACCATTAACATCACCACCATCACCACCAATACCACCATCAACATACCGACCAAAATCAAACATTGCCAACATCACCATCACCACCATTAACATCACCACCATCACCAACATCACCACCATCACCAACATCACCATTGCCCGTCCCCACCGGCCTCCTCACCATAGAAGAAGTTACTTTTCCCAGAGCCATTCCGTCCGACTGGGAAAAAAGGAAAATAAAGTGATCACCATCACCGCGAACATCACCATCACACATCACCATCACCGCGAACATCACCATCACACATCACCGCTAACATCACACATCACCGCTAACATCACCATCACCATCACACATCACCATCACCGCTAACATCACCATCACACATCACCATCACCGCTAACATCACCATCACACATCACCGCTAACATCACCATCACACATCACCGCTAACATCACCATCACACATCACCATCACCGCTAACATCACCATCACACATCACCGCTAACATCACCATCACCATCACACATCACCGCTAACATCGCCATCACACATCACCGCTAACATCACCATCACCGCTAACATCACCATCACACATCACCATCACCGCTAACATCACCATCACCGCTAACATCACCGCTAACATCACCATCACCGCTAACATCACCATCACACATCACCGCTAACATCACCATCACCGCTAACATCACCGCTAACATCACCATCACCGCTAACATCACCATCACTACACACATCACAACACAAATCACCATCACCACACACATGACCGTGGCTTACATCACTGTCACCACCGTCACCGTCACCACCGTCACCACCACCACCGTCACCACCATCACCACCACCACTGTCACCACCGTCACCACCGTCACCACCACCACCACCACTCACCGATCACGTTGTGCTTAGAGCTGAAGGGGTCCACGATGGTCTGGTCTCTGTAGCTGCGGAAGCCCTGGATGATGACCTGGGAGCCAGAGAACAACGTCAGTGTGGCTCTGTGTGTGACGTGGTGTGACGTGGTGTGACGTGGTGTGACGTGGTGTGACGTGGTGTGACATGGTGTGACGTGGCTCGGTGTGACATGGTGTGACTCTCTGTGTGTGACGTGGTGTGGCTCTGTGTGTGACGTGGCTCTCTGTGTGACGTGGTGTGACTCTCTGTGTGTGACGTGGCTCGGTGTGACGTGGTGTGACGTGGCTCTCGGTGTGACGTGGTGTGACTCTCTGTGTGTGACGTGGCTCGGTGTGACGTGGTGTGACGTGGCTCTCGGTGTGACGTGGTGTGGCTCTGTGTGTGACGTGGCTCTGTGTGACGTGGTGTGACGTGGCTCTCGGTGTGACGTGGTGTGACTCTCTGTGTGTGACGTGGCTCTGTGTGACGTGGTGTGACGTGGCTCTCGGTGTGACGTGGTGTGACTCTCTGTGTGTGACGTGGCTCGGTGTGACGTGGCTCTCGGTGTGACGTGGTGTGACTCTCTGTGTGACGTGGTGTGGCTGTGTGTGACGTGGCTCTGTGTGACGTGGTGTGACTCTGTGTGTGATGTAGTGTGACTCTCTGTGTGTGACGTGGCTGTGTGACGTGGTATGACTCTGTGTGTGATGTAGTGTGACTCTCTGTGTGTGACTCTCTGTGTGTGACGTGGCTCTGTGTGACGTGGTGTGGCTCTGTGTGTGATGTAGTGTGACTCTCTGTGTGTGACGTGGCTCTGTGTGACGTGGTGTGACGTGGCTCTCTGTGTGACGTGGTGTGACTCTGTGTGTGACGTGGCTCTGTGTGACGTGGTGTGACGTGGCTCTCTGTGTGACGTGGTGTGACTCTCTGTGTGACGTGGCTCTCTGTGTGACGTGGTGTGACTCTCTGTGTGTGACGTGGCTCTGTGTGACGTGGTGTGGCTCTGTGTGTGACGTGGTGTGGCTCTGTGTGTGACGTGGCTCTGTGTGACGTGGTATGACTCTGTGTGTGACATGGTGTGACTCTCTGTGTGTGACGTGGCTGTGTGACGTGGTGTGACGTGGTGTGACGTGGCTCTGTGTGACGTGGTGTGACGTGGCTCTCTGTGTGACGTGGTGCGACTCTCTGTGTGTGATGTGGCTCGGTGTGACGTGGTGTGATGTGGGTCTCTGTGTGACGTGGTGTGACTCTGTGTGTGACGTGGCTCAGTGTGACGTGGCTCTCTGTGTGTGATGTGGCTCGGTGTGACGTGGTGTGATGTGGGTCTCTGTGTGACGTGGTGTGACTCTGTGTGTGACGTGGCTCAGTGTGACGTGGCTCTCTGTGTGACGTGGTGTGACTCTCTCTGTGTGACGTGGTGTGGCTCTCTGTGTGACGTGGTGTGGCTCTGTGTGACGTGGTGTGACTCTCTGTGTGTGACGTGGCTCTGTGTAACGTGGTGTGGCTCTCTGTGTGACGTGGTGTGGCTCTCTGTGTGGTGTGGCTGTGTGTGGTGTGACTCTGTGACTCTCTGTGTGGTGTGACTCTCTGTGTGATGTGGTGTGACTCTCTGTGTGGTGTGACTCTCTGTGTGTGGTGTGGCTCTCTCCGTGTGTGGTGTGGCATGTGTGGTGTGACTCTCTGTGTGGTGTGACTCTCTCTGTGTGACTCTCTGTGTGTGGTGTGGCTCTCTCTGTGTGTGGTGTGACTCTCTGTGTGTGGTGTGACTCTCTGTGAGTGGTGTGACTCTCTGTGTGTGGTGTGACTCTCTGTGTGTGACTCTGTGTGGTGTGGCTCTCTGTGTGAGTCAGACTATAACTCACAGCTCATTCACAACTCTTATAGATGGCATTTACAGGTTCAGTTACCTCATAACTAACACAACAAATATAACACAATTGTGAGTTACTAACTCGTAAACATTAACACAAATTACACACTTAGTGAGACTGTCTGGCTTACAACTCTTATAGATGACATTGATAGGTTTACCTCATAACTAACACAACAAATATAACACAATTGTTAGTTACCAACTCGTAAACATTAACACAAATTACACACTTAGTGAGACTGTCTGACTTACAACTCTTATAGATGACATTGATAGGTTTACCTCATAACTAACACAATAAATATAACACAATTGTTAGTTACCAACTCGTAAACATTAACACAAATTACACACTTAGTGAGACTGTCTGGCTTAGAACTCTTATAGATGACATTGATAGGTTTACCTCATAACTAACACAACAAATATAACACAATTGTGAGTTACTAACTCGTAAACATTAACACAAATTACACACTTAGTGAGACTGTCTGGCTTACAACTCTTATAGATGACATTGATAGGTTTACCTCATAACTAACACAATAAATATAACACAATTGTTAGTTACTAACTCGTAAACATTAACACAAATTACACACTTAGTGAGACTGTCTGACGTACAACTCGTATAGATGACATTGATAGGTTACCTCATAACACAACAAATTTAACACAATTGTTAGCTACTAACTCGTAAACATTAACACAAATTACACACTTAGTGAGACTGTCTGAGGTTAAACCTGACAGCGAGCTGGCGTACAACTCTTATAGATGACATTGATAGGTTTACCTCATAACTAACACAATAAATATAACACAATTGTTAGTTACTAACTCGTAAACATTAACACAAATTACACACTTAGTGAGACTGTCTGACGTACAACTCGTATAGATGACATTGATAGGTTACCTCATAACACAACAAATATAACACAATTGTTAGCTACTAACTCGTAAACATTAACACAAATTACACACTTAGTGAGACTGTCTGAGGTTAAACCTGACAGCGAGATGGCTTACAACTCTTATAGATGACATTGATAGGTTTACCTCATAACTAACACAACAAATATAACACAATTGAGTTACTAACTCGTAAACATTAACACAAATTACACACTTAGTGAGACTGTCTGGCTTACAACTCTTATAGATGACATTGATAGGTTTACCTCATAACTAACACAACAAATATAACACAATTGAGTTACTAACTCGTAAACATTAACACAAATTACACACTTAGTGAGACTGTCTGGCTTACAACTCTTATAGATGACATTGATAGGTTTACCTCATAACTAACACAATAAATATAACACAATTGTTAGTTACTAACTCGTAAACATTAACACAAATTACACACTTAGTGAGACTGTCTGGCTTACAACTCTTATAGATGACATTGATAGGTTTACCTCATAACTAACACAATAAATATAACACAATTGTTAGTTACCAACTCGTAAACATTAACACAAATTACACACTTAGTGAGACTGTCTGGCTTACAACTCTTATAGATGACATTGATAGGTTTACCTCATAACTAACACAACAAATATAACACAATTGTTAGTTACCAACTCGTAAACATTAACACAAATTACACACTTAGTGAGACTGTCTGGCTTACAACTCTTATAGATGACATTGATAGGTTTACCTCATAACTAACACAACAAATATAACACAATTGTTAGTTACCAACTCGTAAACATTAACACAAATTACACACTTAGTGAGACTGTCTGGCTTACAACTCTTATAGATGACATTGATAGGTTTACCTCATAACTAACACAACAAATATAACACAATTGTTAGTTACCAACTCGTAAACATTAACACAAATTACACACTTAGTGAGACTGTCTGGCTTACAACTCTTATAGATGACATTGATAGGTTTACCTCATAACTAACACAACAAATATAACACAATTGTTAGTTACCAACTCGTAAACATTAACACAAATTACACACTTAGTGAGACTGTCTGAGGTTAAACCTGACAGCGAGATGGCTTACAACTCTTATAGATGACATTGATAGGTTTACCTCATAACTAACACAACAAATATAACACAATTGTTAGTTACCAACTCGTAAACATTAACACAAATTACACACTTAGTGAGACTGTCTGAGGTTAAACCTGACAGCGAGCTGGCGTACAACTCTTATAGATGACATTGATAGGTTTACCTCATAACTAACACAACAAATATAACACAATTGTGAGTTACTAACTCGTAAACATTAACACAAATTACACACTTAGTGAGACTGTCTGGCGTACAACTCTTATAGATGACATTGATAGGTTTACCTCATAACTAACACAACAAATATAACACAATTGTTAGTTACTAACTCGTAAACATTAACACAAATTACACACTTAGTGAGACTGTCTGAGGTTAAACCTGACAGCGAGCTGGCTTACAACTCTTATAGATGACAATGATAGGTTTACCTCATAACTAACACAACAAATATAACACAATTGTTAGTTACTAACTCGTAAACATTAACACAAATTACACACTTAGTGAGACTGTCTGAGGTTAAACCTGACAGCGAGATGGCTTACAACTCTTATAGATGACATTGATAGGTTTACCTCATAACTAACACAACAAATATAACACAATTGTTAGTTACTAACTCGTAAACATTAACACAAATTACACACTTAGTGAGACTGTCTGAGGTTAAACCTGACAGCGAGATGGCTTACAACTCTTATAGATGACATTGATAGGTTTACCTCATAACACAACAAATATAACACAATTGTTAGTTACCAACTCGTAAACATTAACACAAATGACACACTTAGCGAGACTGTCTGAGGTAAACCTGACAGCGAGCTGGCTTACAACTCTTATAGATGACATTGATAGGTTTACCTCATAACTAACACAACAAATATAACACAATTGTTAGTTACCAACTCGTAAACATTAACACAAATTACACACTTAGTGAGACTGTCTGAGGTTAAACCTGACAGCGAGCTGGCGTACAACTCTTATAGATGACATTGATAGGTTTACCTCATAACTAACACAACAAATATAACACAATTGTGAGTTACTAACTCGTAAACATTAACACAAATTACACACTTAGTGAGACTGTCTGGCGTACAACTCTTATAGATGACATTGATAGGTTTACCTCATAACTAACACAACAAATATAACACAATTGTTAGTTACTAACTCGTAAACATTAACACAAATTACACACTTAGTGAGACTGTCTGAGGTTAAACCTGACAGCGAGCTGGCTTACAACTCTTATAGATGACAATGATAGGTTTACCTCATAACTAACACAACAAATATAACACAATTGTTAGTTACTAACTCGTAAACATTAACACAAATTACACACTTAGTGAGACTGTCTGAGGTTAAACCTGACAGCGAGATGGCTTACAACTCTTATAGATGACATTGATAGGTTTACCTCATAACTAACACAACAAATATAACACAATTGTTAGTTACTAACTCGTAAACATTAACACAAATTACACACTTAGTGAGACTGTCTGAGGTTAAACCTGACAGCGAGATGGCTTACAACTCTTATAGATGACATTGATAGGTTTACCTCATAACACAACAAATATAACACAATTGTTAGTTACCAACTCGTAAACATTAACACAAATGACACACTTAGCGAGACTGTCTGAGGTAAACCTGACAGCGAGCTGGCTTACAACTCTTATAGATGACATTGATAGGTTTACCTCATAACTAACACAACAAATATAACACAATTGTTAGTTACCAACTCGTAAACATTAACACAAATTACACACTTAGTGAGACTGTCTGGCTTACAACTCTTATAGATGACATTGATAGGTTACCTCATAACTAACACAACAAATATAACACAATTGTTAGTTACTAACTCGTAAACATTAACACAAATTACACACTTAGTGAGACTGTCTGAGGTTAAACCTGACAGCGAGATGGCTTACAACTCTTATAGATGACATTGATAGGTTTACCTCATAACTAACACAACAAATATAACACAATTGAGTTACTAACTCGTAAACATTAACACAAATTACACACTTAGTGAGACTGTCTGAGGCAAACCTGACAGCGAGCTGGCTTACAACTCTTATAGATGACAATGATAGGTTTACCTCATAACTAACACAATAAATATAACACAAAATTTAGCACAAAGCGATACTGGAATCGCATTGCCTTGTGAGGTAAATAAGCTGATACCTGTTTGATGTACATTTCGGCGGGCAATTCCTTCCCTGCCTCTCTTCGGTGTTTAATGGGTAAGTTGTTTATGTTGTTGTTGTTGTTGTTGATCTGTTGACGTTGTTTGTTTATTTGTGTTTGTGTATTATTGTAAAGTTCCCGTCGCCCGCTTTGGCGCCAAAAGCGAACGCGAACCCCCCGGGTGAAGGGGGGGGAAATGGCGGCAACGGTGATGGACGAAACCAACTCGGATACGATGGTGGGAGGGGGGGGGGGTGTTTGTCAATCGATCACAGTTACATTTTATCTTTTCAAAATAAATACGTTAAAATCACTAAAATATTCGTACTAGAGCTGTATTAGACGCCCGCTGAATTAGATAGCGTTGTGCAAGGGGAGCGGCAAAATTGAGCGTGTCGTTTTTCCGAGTTGGTCTCACCCAACGCCACCCCGCTCCGCGCTCGCGGAGCACTTGGTACGGTCTGAAAAAGGAGCAGCGCTTATCCGGTCTGTGGTTTGTAAACGCGCATAGCTTATCCAGGCTACGTGTTTAAATGTGCCGATCACGTGGTACGGCACCGACCAATCATGAGAGGTCTAGGGAATTTTAATGGGGAATCCGAAGAGCCGTAAAGCTCTTTGGTGATAGAATCAGAGTTCGGTTCTTTTATTGATCCTGGAGACGTTTCCGATGAGCTTACGAGGATCTTTGTTTTCAGACGTCCATATGGAGAGGTCAAACAAATCGCTGAATTATTTTTTAAAATTAAACAATGACCAATTAAATTTTTATTTAAAGCTTTCGTGACTGCAGGGATTCATATTCTTGGTTCTTTCGGTAAAGTCACCACGTAGAAGGGAAACAATACAATAATAAAAATATAAAACAATAAAATTATTGTAAAACAATACAATTATTATTCTTGGTTCTTTCGGTAAAGTCACCACCACGTAGAAGGGAAACAATAAAATAATAAAAATATAAAACAATAAAATTATTGTAAAACAATAAAATTATTATTCTTGGTTCTTTCGGTAAAGTCACCACCACGTAGAAGGGAAACAATACAATAATAAAAATATAAAACAATAAAATTATTGTAAAACAATAAAATTATTATTCTTGGTTCTTTCGGTAAAGTCACCACCACGTAGAAGGGAAACAATAAAATAATAAAAATATAAAACAATAAAATTCTCACGATGTTTCGACTGCAACACGAGCAATCATCAGGTGTGAAAACCACAGCAAGAAAATTTGAAAAAAGTGGCGGTTATTTTGAAAGAAAGAACCAAGAAAAATGACCAATTAACTGCTAAAATTAAACACACGTCGCCAATTGCTTATTAAATTAAACAAATGACAAATTAATTCTGAAATTAAATATATTTTTTAAACCCACGTGCTTCTGGGTGGGCGGCCATCTTGCTCAGGGGATGTGGTGTGGGTCGGCCATCTTGCTTGGGTGGGGAGGGAATGTGGTGGAAGGCGACCATCTTGCTCAGGACGGCGGCCATCTTGCTCAGGGGGAGCATCTATCTTGCTCGTGGAGGGTGCGATCATCTTGCTCGGGGTGGGGGGAGTGTGGCCATCTTGCTCAGGGTGGGTGGGCGGCTATCTTGCCCAGAGGTGGGGGGGGGGGAGTGCGGTCATCTTGCTCGGGGGGGGGCATGGGCGGCCATCTTGCTCAGGGGGCTGGAGTGCAGCCATCTTGCTCAGGGGGCGGCCATCTTGCTCAGGGTGGATGGGGTAAACGTCGGCGGCCATCTTGCTGAGGGAACGGGAGGTAGGCAGGGCGGCCATCTTGCTCAGGAGGAAAGCGCGGCCATCTTGCTAAGGGTGGGTGGGGGTGGGCGGCCATCTTGCTCAGGGGGGCGCGCGGCCATCTTCCTCAGGGGGAGGGGGGTGCGGCCATCTTGCTCAGGGTGGGTTGGGGTGGGCGGCCATCTTCGTCAGGGGGGTGGGCGGGGCGGCTACCCTCAGCCAACATGGCCGCGCACCTAAACCAGAGTCCCGACTCCTTCGTCTGAACCTCGTGGCCGCCCGTGGCCATCCCCGTGAAGCGACAACAAACAACAACAACAACTACAAACAACAACAACTACAAACAACAACAACTACAAACAACAACAACTACAAACAACAACAACAACAACTACAACAATAACAACAACTACAAACAACAACAACTACAAACAACAACAACAACAACTACAAACAACAACTACAAACAACAACAACTACAAACAACAACAACTACAAACAACAACTACAACAACTACAAACAACAACAACTACAAACAACAACAACAACTACAAACAACTACAACTACAAACAACAACAACAACTACAAACAACAACAACAACTACAAACAACAACTACAACTACAAACAACCACAACAACCACAACAACAACAACAACCACAACAACAACAACCACAACAACAACAACCACAACAACAACAATAACCACAACAACAACCACAACAACAACAACCACGTCAACAACGACAACAACAACAACAACACGCCACAGCTGTCATCATCATCATCACCATCATCATCACCACCGTCATCACCATCATCATCATCACCATCATCATCACCACCATCATCACCACCATCATCATCATCACCACCACCGTCATCACCATCATCATGATCATCACCATCATCACCACCATCATCACCATTATCATCACCATCATCATCACCACCATCATCATCACCACCGTCATCACCATCATCATGATCATCACCATCATCATCATCACCACCATCATCACCATTATCATCACCATCATCATCATCACCACCATCATCATCACCACTGTCATCACCACCACCATAATCATCATCATCAACATCATCATCATCACCATCATCATCACCACCACCATCATCATCATCACCACCATCATCATCACCACCGTCATCACCATCATCATCATCACCATCATCACCACCACCATCATCACCATCATCATTACCATCATCATCATCACCATCATCACCATCATCATCACCATTATCATCACCATTATCATCACCATCATCATCATCACCATCATCATCACCATCATCACCACCATCATCATCACCACCATCATCACCATCATCACCACCACCATCATCACCATCATCATCACCATCATCATCACCATCATCATCACCATTATCATCATCACCATCATCACCATCATCATCACCATCATCATCACCATCATCATCACCATCATCATCACCATCATCACCATCATCACCACCACCATCATCACCATTATAATCACCATCATCATCACCATCATCATCACCATCATCATCACCATTATCATCACCATTATCATCACCATCATCATCACCACCACCATCATCACCATTATCATCACCATCATCATCACCACCACCATCATCACCATTATCATCACCATCACCATCATCACCATCATCATCACCTGGCCTACCCTGTGGCCTATCCCTGGCCTACCCCTGGTGAAAGTTGTCTACAACAACTTATTAATAAACCGGCACATGCCCTTACGTGAATATCTGCCTCTGTATCGTCATTAAGTACACAACACATTCATAGCAGCAGCAGCAGTCAAATAACTCAATCATCTAAACGTATATTTATTCAGGCTCAAAGAGACCCACACAGACCCATACAGACTCATAGGGACCCATACATACCCACAGAGACCCACACAGACCCATAGAGACTCATAGGTACCCATACTCATAGAGACCCATACTCATAGAGACTCATAGAGACCCACAGAGACCCATACTCATGGAGACCCATACTCATAGAGACCCACAGAGACTCATAGGGACCCATACATACCCACAGAGACCCATAGAGACCCATAGAGACGCATGGAGACCCACAGAGACCCATACTCAGAGACCCACAGAGACTCATAGAGACCGATACTCATAGAGACCCACAGAGACTCATAGAGACCCACAGAGACTCATATAGACCCACAGATACCCATACTCATGGAGATCCATACTCATAGAGACCCATACTCATAGAGACCCACAGAGACTCATAGAGACCCACAGAGGCCCATACTCATAGAGACCCATACTCATAGAGACCCACAGAGACTCATAGAGACCCATACTCATAGAGACCCACACAAACTCATAGAGACCCACACAGACTCATAGAGACCCACAGATACCCACACTCATAGAGACCCACAGAGACTCATGGAGACCCATACTCATAGAGACCCACAGAGACCCATACTCATAGAGACCCACACTCATAGAGACCCACAGAGACCCATACTCATAGAGACCCATAGAGACTCATAGAGACCCATAGATACCCATACTCATAGAGACCCATACTCATAGAGACACATAGAGACTCATAGAGACCCACAGATACCCATACTCATAGAGACCCATACTCATAGAGACCCACAGAGACCCATAGAGACCCATACTCATAGAAACCCACAGAGACTCATAGAGACTCACACTCATAGAGACCCACACTCTTAGAGACCCACACTCATAGAGACCCACAGAGACCCATACTCATGGAGACCCACAGAAACTCATGGAGACCCATACTCATAGAGACCCACAGAGACTCATAGAGACCCACCCTCATAGAGACCCACAGAGACCCACACTCAAAGAGACCCACCCTCATAGAGACCCATACTCATAGAGACCCACACTCATAGAGACCCACAGAGACCCACACTCATAGAGACTCACACTCACAGAGACCCACACTCATAGAGACTCACACTCATAGAGACCCACACTTATAGAGACCCACAGAGACCCACACTCATAGAGACTCACACTCACAGAGACTCACACTCATAGAGACCCACACTCACAGAGACCCACACTCATAGAGACCCACACTCACAGAGACCCACACTCATAGAGACCCACACTCATAGAGACTCACACTCACAGAGACTCACACTCATAGAGACCCACACTCATAGAGACCCACAGAGACCCACACTCATAGAGACCCACACTCACAGAGACCCACACTCATAGAGACCCACACTCATAGAGACTCACACTCACAGAGACTCACACTCATAGAGACCCACACTCACAGAGACCCACACTCATAGAGACCCACACTCATAGAGACCCACACTCATAGAGACCCACAGAGACCCACACTCATAGAGACCCACACTCATAGAGACCCACACTCATAGAGACCCACACTCATAGAGACCCACACTCATAGAGACCCACACTCACAGAGACCCACACTCACAGAGACCCACACTCATAGAGACCCACACTCATAGAGACCCATACTCATAGAGACCCACACTCATAGAGACCCACACTCATAGAGACCCACACTCATAGAGAGCCACACTCATAGAGACCCACAGAGACCCACACTCATAGAGACCCACAGAGACCCACACTCATAGAGACTCACACTCATAGAGACCCACACTCATAGAGACCCACACTCATAGAGACCCACAGAGACCCACACTCATAGAGACCCACACTCATAGAGACCCATACTCATAGAGACCCACACTCAAAGAGACCCACACTCATAGTATCTCTATGATTATCTATGTATCTATATGGGTCTCTATTTGTCTCTGTGGGTCTCTATGTATCTCCATGAGTCTATGTGGGTCTATGTGGGTCTCTATGAGTCTCTGTACGTCTCTATGGGTCTCTGAGTCTCTATGTATCTCTGAGTATATGTGGGTCTCTGTGGGTCTCTGTGGGTCTCCATGGGTCTCTAAGTCTCTTTATGTGTCTGTGTCTCTATGGGTCTCTGTGTCTCTATGGGTCTCTGTGTGTCTCTATTAGTCTCTATGGGTCTCTATGGGTCTCTATGGGTCTCTGTGTGTCTCTATGGGTCTCTATGAGTCTCTATGGGTCTCTATGGGTCTCTGTGGGTCTCTGTGTGTCTCTATGAGTCTCTATGGGTCTCTATGGGTCTCTGTGTATCTCTATGGATCTCTGTGTCTCTATGGGTCTCTATGAGTTGTTATGGGTCTCTATGTGTCTCTATGGGTCTCTGTGTGTCTCTATGGGTCTCTATGGGTCTCTATGAGTCTCTGTGGGTCTCTATGGGTCTCTATGGGTCTCTATGGGTCTTAATGGGTCTCTATGAGTCTCTATGAGTCTCTATGGGTCTCTGTGGGTCTCTGTGGGTCTCTATGAGTCTCTATGGGTCTCTATGGGTCTCTATGGGTCTCTGTGTCTCTCTGTGTGTCTCTGTGTCTCTACGAGTCTCTGTGTGTCTCTGTGTGTCTCTATGAGTCTCTATGGGTGTCTCTGTGTGTCTCTATGGGTCTCTATGGGTCTCTATGAGTCTGTCTCTATGAGTCTGTCTCTATGGGTCTCTATGGGTGTCTCTGTGTGTCTCTATGGGTCTCTATGGGTCTCTACGAGTCTCTGTGTGTCTCTATGAGTCTCTATGGGTCCCTATGGGTGTCTCTGTGTGTCTCTATGGGTCTCTATGGGTCTCTATGAGTCTGTGTCTCTATGGGTGTCTATGGGTCTCTATTGGTGTCTATGGGTATCTATGGGTCTGTATGAGTCTCTATGTGTCTCTATGAGTCTCTATGAGTCTCTGTGTGTCTCTGGGTGTCTCTATGAATCTCTGTGTGTCTCTATGAGTCTCTGTGTCTCTGTGTGTCTCTATGGGTCTCTCTGTGTCTCTATGGGTCTCTACGGGTCTCTATGCGTCTCTATGGGTATCTATGGGTATCTACGTGTCTCTGTGTCTCTATGGGTCTCTATGTGTCTCTATGAGTCTCTGTGGGTCTCTATGTGTCTCTATGGGTCTCTATGAGTCTCTATGTGTCTCTATGAGTCTCTACGGGTCTATAACAGTCTCTATGGGTCTCTACGAGTCTGTGTGTGTCTCTATGAGTCTCTACGGGTCTCTATGAGTCTCTACGGGTCTCTATGAGTCTCTGTGAGTCTCTATGGGTCTCTGTTGAGCGACAGATGAAGCTCACGGGCTGGTCGGCTGTGGGTCTCTGTAGGTCTCTATGGGTCTCTATGGGCCTCTATGGGTCTCTGTAGGTCTCTGTAGGGCTCTATGAGTCTCTATGGGTCTCTATGGGTCTCTATGGGTCTCTGTAGGTCTCTGTAGGGCTCTATGAGTCTCTATGGGTCTCTGTGTGTCTCTATGAGTCTCTGTAGGTCTCTATGAGTCTCTATGGGTCTCTATGGGTCTCTATGGGTCTCTATGAGTCTCTGTTGAGCGACAGAGGAAGCTCACGGGCTGGTCGGCTGTGGGTCTCTGTAGGTCTCTGTAGGTCTCTATGAGTCTCTATGGGTCTCTGTATGTCTCTATGAGTCTCTATGGGTCTCTATGGGTCTCTATGGGTCTCTGTAGGTCTCTGTAGGGCTCTATGAGTCTCTATGGGTCTCTATGGGTCTCTATGGGTCTCTGTAGGTCTCTGTAGGGCTCTATGAGTCTCTATGGGTCTCTGTGTGTCTCTATGAGTCTCTGTAGGTCTCTATGAGTCTCTATGGGTCTCTGTGTGTCTCTATGAGTCTCTATGGGTCTCTATGGGTCTCTATGAGTCTCTGTTGAACGACAGATGAAGCTCACGGGCTGGTCGGCTGTGGGTCTCTGTAGGTCTCTGTAGGTCTCTATGGGTTTCTGTAGGTCTCTATCAGTCTCTATGTGTCTCTATGGGTCTCTGTGTGTCTCTATGGGTCTCTGTAGGTCTCTGTAGGTCTCTATGGGTCTCTATGAGTCTCTGTTGAGCGACAGATGAAGCTCACGGGCTGGTCGGCTGTGGGTCTCTGTAGGTCTCTGTGGGTCTCTACGTGTCTCTATGGGTCTCTATGGGTCTCTGTGTGTCTCTATGAGTCTCTGTAGGTCTCTATGAGTCTCTATGGGTCCCTATGGGTCTCTATGGGTCTCTATGAGTCTCTGTTGAGCGACAGATGAAGCTCACGGGCTGGTCGGCTGTGGGTCTCTGTAGGTCTCTGTGTGTCTCTACGTGTCTCTATGGGTCTCTATGGGTCTCTGTGTGTCTCTATGAGTCTCTGTAGGTCTCTATGAGTCTCTATGGGTCTCTATGGGTCTCTATGGGTCTCTATGAGTCTCTGTAGGTCTCTATGGGTCTCTATGGGTCTCTGTGTGTCTCTATGAGTCTCTGTAGGTCTCTATGAGTCTCTATGGGTCTCTATGGGTCTCTATGGGTCTCTATGAGTCTCTGATGAGTGACAGATGAAGCTCACGGGCTGGTCGGCTGTGGGTCTCTGTAGGTCTCTGTGTCTCTACGTGTCTCTATGGGTCTCTATGGGTCTCTGTGTGTCTCTATGAGTCTCTGTAGGTCTCTATGAGTCTCTACGTGTCTCTATGGGTCTCTATGTGTCTCTGTAGGTCTCTATGAGTCTCTGTAAGTCTCTATGGGTCTCTATGGGTCTCTATGGGTCTCTATGAGTCTCTGTTGAGCGACAGATGAAGCTCACGGGCTGGTCGGCTGTGGGTCTCTGTAGGTCTCTGTTGGTCTCTATGGGTCTCTGTAGGTCTCTATGAGTCTCTATGGGTCTCTGTAGGGCTCTATGAGTCTCTATGGGTCTCTATGGGTCTCTATGGGTCTCTATGGGTCTCTGTAGGTCTCTATGAGTCTCTATGGGTCTCTCTGTGTCTCTATGAGTCTCTGTAGGTCTCTATGAGTCTCTATGGGTCTCTATGGGTCTCTGTGTGTCTCTATGAGTCTCTGTAGGTCTCTGTAGGGCTCTATGAGTCTCTATGTGTCTCTATGGGTCTCTATGGGTCTCTGTAGGTCTCTATGAGTCTCTATGGGTCTCTGTGTGTCTCTATGAGTCTCTGTAGGTCTCTATGAGTCTCTATGGGTCTCTATGGGTCTCTGTGTGTCTCTATGAGTCTCTGTAGGTCTCTGTAGGGCTCTATGAGTCTCTATGTGTCTCTATGGGTCTCTATGGGTCTCTGTAGGTCTCTATGAGTCTCTATGGGTCTCTGTGTGTCTCTATGAGTCTCTGTAGGTCTCTATGAGTCTCTATGGGTCTCTATGGGTCTCTATGAGTCTCTGTTGAGCGACAGATGAAGCTCACGGGCTGGTCGGCTGTGGGTCTCTGTAGGTCTCTGTAGGTCTCTATGGGTCTCTATGGGTCTCTGTGTGTCTCTATGAGTCTCTGTAGGTCTCTATGAGTCTCTATGAGTCTCTATGGGTCTCTATGGGTCTCTATGAGTCTCTGTTGAGCGACAGATGAAGCTCACGGGCTGGTCGGCTGTGTCCCTGCTTGACTCAGCACTGCCTCATTGCCAATACTGAGAGAGACACTCAACACACAAGCCGGATGCAATGCAGGTGAGTGGGTGGGTAGGTGGGTGGGTATGTGGGTGGGTAGGTGGGTGGGTAGGTGGGTGGGTGGGGGGTGGGTGGGGGGTGGGTAGGTGGGTGGGGGGTGGGTAGGTGAGTGGGTGGGTACGTGGGTGGGTAGGCGAGCGGGTGAGTAGGTGGGAGGGTGGGGGTGGGTAGGTGAGTGGGTGGGTAGGTGAGTGGGTGGGTAGGTGGGTGGGTATGTGGGTGGGTGGGTAGGTGGGTGGGGGGTGGGTAGGTGAGTGGGTGGGTAGGTGAGTGGGTGGGTAGGTTGGTAGGTAGGTGGGTGGGGGGTGGGCAGGTGAGTGGGTGGGTAGGTGGGTGAGTGGGTATGTGGGTGGGTGGGTAGGTGGGTGGGGGGTGGGTAGGTGAGTGGGTGGGTAGGTGAGTGGGTGGGTAGGTGGGTGGGTGGGTAGGTGGGTAGGGGGTGGGCAGGTGAGTGGGTGGGCAGGTGAGTGGGTGGGTAGGTGGGTGGGGGTGGGTAGGTGGGTGGGTTGGTAGGTGAGCAGGTGGGTAGGTGAGTGGGTGGGTGGGGGGTGGGTAGGTGAGTGGGTGGGTAGGTGGGTGGGTGAGTGGGGGGTGTGTGGGTAGGTGAGTGGGTGGTAGGTGGGTGGATGTGTGAGTGGGTGGGTGTGTGAGTGGGTGGGTATGTGAGTGGGTGGGTGAGTGGGAGGTGGGTGGGTGGATGAGTGAGTGGATGAGTGAGTGGGTGAGTGACTTGGTGAGTGAGTGGGTAAGTGGGTAAGTGGGTGACTTAGTGAGTGAGTGGGTGGGTGAGTGGGTTAGTGAGTGGGTCAGTGGGTGGGTGAGTGGGTGAGTAGGTGGGTGAGTGGTTGAGTGGGTGGGTGAGTGACTTGGTGAGTGAGTGACTTGGTGAGTGAGTGACTTGGTGAGTGATTTGGTGAGTGAGTGACTTGGTGAGTGAGTGAGTGAGTAGGTGAGTGAGTGACATGGTGAGTGACATGGTGAGTGACTTGGTGAGTGAGTGACTTGGTGAGTGAGTGACTTGGTGAGTGAGTGGGTGAGTGGCTTAGTGAGTGGGTGGGTAGGTGAGTGAGTGAGTGACTTGGTGAGTGAGTGGGTGAGTAGGTGAGTGAGTGACATGGTGAGTGAGTGAGTAGGTGAGTGAGTGACTTGGTGAGTGAGTGAGTAGGTGAGTGAGTGAGTGACTTGGTGAGTGAGTGACTTGGTGAGTGAGTGAGTAGATGAGTGAGTGAGTGGGTGAGTGAGTGAGTGATTTGGTGAGTGAGTGACTTGGTGAGTGAGTGAGTGACTTGGTGAGTGACTTGGTGAGTGACTTGGTGAGTGAGTGACTTGGTGAGTGACTTGGTTAGTGACTTGGTGAGTGGGTGACTTGGTGAGTGACTTGGTGAGTGAGTGACTTGGTGAGTGACTTGGTGAGTGAGTGGGTGACTTGGTGAGTGACTTGGTGAGTGACTTGGTGAGTGACTTGGTGAGTGAGTGACTTGGTGAGTGAGTGAGTAGGTGAGTGAGTGAGTGACTTGGTGAGTGAGTGACTTGGTGAGTGAGTGAGTAGATGAGTGAGTGAGTGGGTGAGTGAGTGAGTGATTTGGTGAGTGAGTGACTTGGTGAGTGAGTGAGTGACTTGGTGAGTGACTTGGTGAGTGACTTGGTGAGTGAGTGACTTGGTGAGTGACTTGGTTAGTGACTTGGTGAGTGGGTGACTTGGTGAGTGAGTGAGTGACTTGGTGAGTGACTTGGTGAGTGACTTGGTGAGTGAGTGACTTGGTGAGTGACTTGGTTAGTGACTTGGTGAGTGGGTGACTTGGTGAGTGACTTGGTGAGTGAGTGACTTGGTGAGTGACTTGGTGAGTGAGTGGGTGACTTGGTGAGTGACTTGGTGAGTGACTTGGTGAGTGACTTGGTGAGTGAGTGACTTGGTGAGTGAGTGAGTAGGTGAGTGAGTGAGTGACTTGGTGAGTGAGTGACTTGGTGAGTGAGTGAGTAGATGAGTGAGTGAGTGGGTGAGTGAGTGAGTGATTTGGTGAGTGAGTGACTTGGTGAGTGAGTGAGTGACTTGGTGAGTGACTTGGTGAGTGACTTGGTGAGTGAGTGACTTGGTGAGTGACTTGGTTAGTGACTTGGTGAGTGGGTGACTTGGTGAGTGACTTGGTGAGTGAGTGACTTGGTGAGTGACTTGGTGAGTGAGTGACTTGGTGAGTGACTTGGTGAGTGACTTGGTGAGTGAGTGAGTGAGTGAGTGACTTGGTGAGTGAGTGACTTGGTGAGTGACTTGGTGAGTGACTTGGTGAGTGAGTGAGTGACTTGGTGAGTGACTTGGTGAGTGACTTGGTGAGTGAGTGGGTGACTTGGTGAGTGACTTGGTGAGTGACTTGGTGAGTGACTTGGTGAGTGAGTGAGTGACTTGGTGAGTGACTTGGTGAGTGACTTGGTGAGTGAGTGACTTGTGCGTGAGTGACTTTGTGAGTGACTTGGTGAGTGACTTGGTGAGTGACTTGGTGAGTGAGTGACTTGGTGAGTGAGTGACTTGGTGAGTGACTTGGTGAGTGAGTGGGTGAGTGACTTGATGAGTGACTTGGTGAGTGAGTGGGTGAGTGACTTGGTGAGTGACTTGGTGAGTGAGTGACTTGGTGAGTGACTTGGTGAGTGACTTGGTGAGTGAGTGACTTGGTGAGTGACTTGGTGAGTGAGTGACTTGGTGAGTGACTTGGTGAGTGACTTGGTGAGTGAGTGACTTGGTGAGTGAGTGACTTGGTGAGTGACTTGGTGAGTGAGTGACTTGGTGAGTGACTTGGTGAGTCACTTGGTGAGTGAGTGACTTGGTGAGTGAGTGAGTGAGTGACTTGGTGAGTGGATTGGCGAGTGAGTAGCTGAGTGAGTGACTTGGTGAGTGACTTGGTGAGTGACTTGGTGAGTGAGTGATTTGGTGAGTGACTTGGTGAGTGACTTGGTGAGTGAGTGACTTGGTGAGTGAGTGACTTGGTGAGTGACTTGGTGAGTGAGTGAGTGACTTGGTGAGTGACTTTGTGAGTGACTTGGTGAGTGAGTGACTTGGTGAGTGACTTGGTGAGTGAGTGGGTGAGTGACTTGGTGAGTGTCTTGGTGAGTGAGTGACTTGGTGAGTGACTTGGTGAGTGACTTGGTGAGTGACTTGATGAGTGAGTGAGTGACTTGGTGAGTGACTTGGTGAGTGAGTGAGTGAGTGACTTGGTGAGTGACTTGGTGAGTGACTTGGTGAGTGAGTAACTTGGTGAGTGACTTGGTGAGTGAGTGACTTGGTGAGTGAGTGACTTGGTGAGTGACTTGGTGAGTGAGTGAGTGACTTGGTGAGTGAGTGACTTGGTGAGTGACTTGGTGAGTGAGTGAGTGACTTGGTGAGTGACTTGGTGAGTGACTTGGTGAGTGACTTGGTGAGTGAGTGACTTGGTGAGTGAGTGACTTGGTGAGTGACTTGGTGAGTTAGTGAGTGACTTGGTGAGTGACTTGGTGAGTGACTTGGTGAGTGAGTGAGTGACTTGGTGAGTGACTTGGTGAGTGAGTGAGTGACTTGGTGAGTGAGTGACTTGGTGAGTGACTTGGTGAGTGAGTGACTTGGTGAGTGACTTGGTGAGTGACTTGGTGAGTGAGTGAGTGAGTGACTTGGTGAGTGAGTGACTTGGTGAGTGACTTGGTGAGTAACTTGGTGAGTGAGTAGGTGAGTGACTTGGTGAGTGACTTGGTGAGTGAGTGACTTGGTGAGTGAGTGACTTGGTGAGTGAGTGACTTGGTGAGTGACTTGGTGAGTGAGTAGGTGAGTGAGTGACTTGGTGAGTGAGTGACTTGGTGAGTGACTTGGTGAGTGACTTGGTGAGTGAGTAGGTGAGTGAGTAGGTGAGTGAGTGACTTGGTGAGTGACTTGGTGAGTGACTTGGTGAGTGACTTGGTGAGTGAGTGACTTGGTGAGTGACTTGGTGAGTGAGTGAGTGACTTGGTGAGTGACTTGGTGAGTGACTTGGTGAGTGTCTTGGTGAGTGACTTGGTGAGTGAGTGACTTGGTGAGTGAGTGACTTGGTGAGTGACTTGGTGAGTGAGTGACTTGGTGAGTGACTTGGTGAGTGACTTGGTGAGTGAGTGACTTGGTGAGTGACTTGGTGAGTGACTTGGTGAGTGACTTGGTGAGTGAGTGAGTGACTTGGTGAGTGAGTGACTTGGTGAGTGACTTGGTGAGTGACTTGGTGAGTGAGTAGGTGAGTGAGTAGGTGAGTGAGTGACTTGGTGAGTGACTTGGTGAGTGACTTGGTGAGTGACTTGGTGAGTGAGTGACTTGGTGAGTGACTTGGTGAGTGACTTGGTGAGTGAGTGAATGAGTGACTTGGTGATTGACTTGGTGAGTGACTTGGTGAGTGTCTTGGTGAGTGACTTGGTGAGTGAGTGACTTGGTGAGTGAGTGACTTGGTGAGTGACTTGGTGAGTGAGTGACTTGGTGAGTGACTTGGTGAGTGACTTGGTGAGTGAGTGACTTGGTGAGTGACTTGGTGAGTGACTTGGTGAGTGAGTGAGTGACTTGATGAGTGAGTGACTTGGTGAGTGACTTGGTGAGTGACTTGGTGAGTGACTTGGTGAGTGGTCACTACAAGATGATGCAACAGGAGCTCTTGGTTGGCTCCGCCTTCCCCGTGCTGTGATTGGTCAGGGACGAGTCACGTGACTTGCTAGCCACGCCCAGCAGCTCTGCATTCGAGAAATTGTAGGTGAGTGTACAGGTGAGTGTACCGGTTAGCGTACAGGTGAGCGTTCAGGTGAGCGTTCAGGTGAGTGTGCAGGTTAGCGTTCAGGTTAGCGTGTAGGTGAGCGTGTAGGTGAGCGTACAGGTGAGCGTGCAGGTGAGCGTTCAGGTGAGTGTGCAGGTTAGCGTTCAGGTTAGCGTGTAGGTGAGCGTGTAGGTGAGCGTACAGGTGAGTGTGCAGGTGAGTGAGTGTGCACGTGAGTGTGTGTACAGGTGAGTGAGTGTACAGGTGAGTGAGTGTACAGGTGAGTGTGCACGTGAGTGTGCAGGTGAGTGTGCAGGTGAGTGTGCAGGTGAGTGTGCAGGTGAGTGTACAGAAGAGTGTGTACAGGTGAGTGTGTAGGTGAGTGTGTAGGTGAGGAGTGTACAGGTGAGTGTACAGGTGAGTGTGTAGGTGAGTGTGTACAGGTGTGTACAGGTGAGTGTGTAGGTGAGTGTACAGGTGAGGAGTGTACAGGTGAGGAGTGTACAGGTGAGTGAGTGTACAGGTGAGTGTACAGGTGAGGAGTGTACAGGTGAGTGTACAGGTGAGTGTACAGGTGAGGAGTGTACAGGTGAGTGTACAGGTGAGTGTGTAGGTGAGTGTACAGAAGAGTATGTACAGGTGAGTGTACAGGTGAGGAGTGTACAGGTGAGTGTACAGGTGAGTGTACAGTTGAGGAGTGTACAGGTGAGGAGTGTACAGGTGAGTGAGTGTACAGGTGAGTGTACAGGTGAGGAGTGTACAGGTGAGGAGTGTACAGGTGAGTGTGCAGGTGAGTGTGCAGGTGAGTGTACAGAAGAGTGTGTACAGGTGAGTGTACAGGTGAGTGTGTAGGTGAGGAGTGTACAGGTGAGTGTACAGGTGAGTGTGTAGGTGAGTGTGTACAGGTGAGTGTACAGGTGAGTGTGTAGGTGAGTGTGTACAGGTGTGTACAGGTGAGTGTGTAGGTGAGTGTACAGGTGAGGAGTGTACAGGTGAGGAGTGTACAGGTGAGTGAGTGTACAGGTGAGTGAGTGTACAGGTGAGTGTACAGGTGAGTGAACAGGAGAGTGTACAGGTGAGGAGTGTACTGGTGAGGAATGTGCAGGTGAGTGTACAGGAGAGTGTACAGGTGAGGAGTGTACAGGTGAGTGAGTGTACAGGAGAGTGTACAGGTGAGGAGTGTGCAGGTGAGTGTACAGGTGAGTGTACAGAAGAGTGTGTACAGGTGAGTGTACAGGTGAGTGTGTAGGTGAGGAGTGTACAGGTGAGTGTACAGGTGAGTGTACAGGTGAGTGTGTAGGTGAGTGTGTACAGGTGTGTACAGGTGAGTGTACAGGTGAGTGAGTGTACAGGTGAGTGAGTGTACAGGAGAGTGTACAGGTGAGGAGTGTACAGGTGAGGAGTGTACAGGTGAGGAGTGTACAGGTGAGGAGTGTACAGGTGAGTGTACAGGTGAGTGTGCAGGTGAGTGTGCAGGTGAGTGTACAGAAGAGTGTGTACAGGTGAGTGTACAGGTGAGTGTGTAGGTGAGGAGTGTACAGGTGAGTGTACAGGTGAGTGTGTAGGTGAGTGTACAGGTGAGTGAGTGTACAGGTGAGTGTACAGGAGAGTGTACAGGTGAGGAGTGTACTGGTGAGGAGTGTACAGGTGAGTGAGTGTGCAGGTGAGTGTACAGGTGAGTGTGCAGGTGAGTGTACAGGTGAGTGTGTAGGTGAGGAGTGTACAGGTGAGTGTACAGGTGAGTGAGTGTGCAGGTGAGTGTACAGGTGAGTGTGTAGGTGAGTGACCTGTGTCTGATGATTTTCCTGATTTCTTCTGAACAGCTGCAGTTTCCAGAGCACCTGAACAAACGGACACACGCTGATGATGATGCTGATGATGCTGATGATGATGCTGCTGCTGATGATGCTGCTGCTGATGATGCTGATGATGATGATGCTGATGATGATGCTGATGATGATGATTAACACGTAGGCTTCCGTGACCAATACTATTCATAATAAAGGTTTTCTGGGTTAGATCGCGTTATTCATAAATGTGTAGCAAACCCTCCACCACCCGACACGGCCAATCAGTTAAAAAAAAAAGCGTCACGTTTACAAAGGACAAAATAGTTCACTACTTCAGCCCCATACCGGCGTGTTGAGTGAGTGAATAAACATCATTTACAGTTTGAGTTGTCTTCTTTGGTTCTTTCGGTAAAGTCACGTAGACTTGAAACACGGTAGAACTAACTCCTCTGCCGTGGCAGATCACTGTTATAATTCAGTGGGCTCACATGACATTGACTTCTCCAAGACGGAGGTTCTTTGCAAACCAACCGGCTACCGTGAGAGATTCGTTCATGAGGCCATTCACATATACAAGCACAGAGACAATTTCAACCGAGAAGATGGATTCTGGTTTAGTAACCACTGGAAAGATGTTTTAAACCATTTCTGTTCTTAATTAATTGTATTTTTACGATGACCTTCAGACCGCAGCTCTTTCGCCAGCATTGACTCTTAATACCTCTCACACCACGGTTAATGGAATGGTTTACAACATGGAGTATAACAGCGCCTCGCAGCTGTCTCTCTCCCCCTCCTCTGTTCCGACCATGGATGAACTCGTCCGTCTGAACGGGGCCCGTAGCTATCCGTGGTGCTAAAGTTGAGGGCGCTTTGTTCCTCTCACACAGCTTAAAGGCCGTGATCTGAACGTGGCTCTTTCACTCCAGCGCTGTCCTACCAGACAGTCTCGTCCCTTCACCTGATGAAGGCCGCTTGTGTTGTGGCCGAAACGTCGTGAGAATAGTATTGTGTTATTTTATTTTATCAATTTATTATTTTATTCTCATTCTACGTGGTGACTTTACCGAAAGAACCAAAGAAGATTAATCATTGCAGTCACGAAAGCTTTAAATCGAAGTTTGAGTTGTACTGTGACGTTTTGCTGGTAACTACATCCAGCATCATCGGGCAATTCGCCAGAATGGTGAAGCCCTCGCTTGCTCCCGGTCTTACATAGAGCAGCAGCAGAGTGATGTCGTCATTTAACTCATTCAGGTGCAGTGATTTGAGGCGGAGGCGGGGGTATTGTAATTATATAATCGATTGGCAATCAGTCATTGGTTATGTTTAGTAGTAATGAGTTGTAGATTAGTAATTAGTTGTAATGTCATATTCTTAGCTCTTTCGGTAAAGTCACGTTGAAGGGAAACTCAAAATTTAGTTGTAATGTGTGTTATTGTGAGTATATGCTACATTAGTAATCCGTTAATTAGTATGCTTTTCCCCTATAAGGAATTGTAGTATGTATTATTTAATAATACGCTTCCAAGCCGCACTAAGCCTGTAGCTGTCAGAGCGATTAAAGTTATTTCTATTCCTCTCAATTTCAATGGATTCTCTAATTAGTCGTTGCCAGTAATAATTAGTTTTACACAGCACTTCAACGTTATCAAAATCAATTGAGTGTCCTTGTTGACAAGCATGTTCTGCCACCGCCGACAGTTGTGTTTGAGATAATTTAATATTTCTCTGATGTTCTTTTAGTCTTACGCTGATGTTACGTCCCGTCTGCCCAATATAGCATCTGCCACACAAACAGTTAATCCGATATGCACCTTCTGTTGATCATTTCGGTAATTCGTCTTTAGTGCAAGATACTAGGTTTTGAATTTTGTGTACTGTACCAAATCTTACTGTAATGTTTTGCTTTTGCAAAACACGGGCTAATTTGTCAGTTACTCCTGAGATATATGGAATTTTAAATTGTTTTAACAATCTGGTCGCCTTCAGCAGTGTTGCTTTGCGATCGTGATTTGGCATTCAGTGCTCTGTTAATTTGAGTATGATTGTAGCCATTCTGTCGTAGTGCGTCTTTAACGTGTTTAATCTCTCTCACTAGACTCTCACCATCTGACACTGCTTTAGCCCGATGTATGAGCGTCTTGATAAGCGAGGATTTCTCAGCTGGATGATGATGAAATTATCAACAGAAGGTGCATATCGGATTAACTGTTTGTGTAGCAGCTGCTACATTGGGCAGACGGGACGTAACATCAGTGTAAGACTAAAATAACATCAGAGAAATATTAAACTATCTCAAACACAACTGTCGGCAGTGGCAGAACATGCTTGTCAACAAGGACACTCAATTGATTTTGATAACGTTGAAGTGTTGTGTAAAACCAATTATTACTGGCAAAGACTAATCAGAGAATCCATTGAAATTGAGAGGAATAGAAATAACAGATGCTATACAAATTGGGCCGTGTGTTTTGCAAAAGCACTGAATGCCAAATCACGATCGCAACAGGGAGAGCGATGAGCTTGGACCAGAGGAGGGAAGGAGAGGACTTAACATATCAACAGTAAATTAGCGTGCAATTGGGGGACTATCACGATGTTGGAGTGAGGGATCAGCATGTAACTGGGGGAATAGCACGATGTTGGAGTGAGGGATCAGCATGTAACTGGGGGACTAGAATGATGTTAGTGTGAGGGATCAGCATGTAACTGGGGGACTATCACGATGTTGGAGTGAGGGATCAGCGTGTAACTGGGGGATCATCATGTGACTGGGGGACTAGCATGATGTTAGTGTGAGGGATCAGCATGTAACTGGGGGACTATCATGATGTTGGAGTGAGGGATCAGCGTGTAACTCGGGGACTATCACGATGTTGGAGTGAGGGATCAGCATGTAACTCGGGGACTATCACGATGTTGGAGTGAGGGATCAGTGTGTAACTGGGGGACTAGCACGATGTTAGTGTGAGGGATCAGCGTGTAACTGGGGGACTATCGCGATGTTGGAGTGAGGGATCAGCGTGTAACTGGGGGACTATCGCGATGTTGGAGTGAGGAATCAGCATGTAACTGGGGGACTATCACGATGTTGGAGTGAGGGATCAGCGTGTAACTGGGGGACTATCACGGTGTTAGTGTGAGGGATCAGTGTGTAACTGGGGGATTATCACGATGTTGCTGTGAGGGATCAGCGTGTAACTGGGGGACTATCACGATGTTAGTGTGAGGGATCAGTGTGTAACTGGGGGATTATCACGATGTTGCTGTGAGGGATCAGCGTGTAACTGGGGGACTATCACGATGTTGGAGTGAGGGATCAGCATGTGACTGGGGGACTATCACGATGTTGGAGTGAGGGATCAGCGTGTAACTGGGGGGCTATCACGATGTTGGAGTGAGGGATCAGCGTGTAACTGGGGGACTATCACTATGTTGGAGTGAGGGATCAGCATGTGACTGGGGGACTATCACGATGTTGGAGTGAGGGATCAGCGTGTAACTGGGGGACTAGCACGATGTTGGAGCGAGGGATCAGCGTGTAACTGGGGGACTATCACGATGTTGGAGTGAGGGATCAGCGTGTAACTGGGGGACTATCGCGATGTTGGAGTGAGGGATCAGCGTGTAACTGGGGGACTATCTCGATGTTAGTGTGAGGGATCAGTGTGTAACTGGGGGACTATCACGATGTTGGAGTGAGGGATCAGCATGTAACTGGGGGACTATCACGATGTTGGAGTGAGGGATCAGCGTGTAACTGGGGGACTATCACGATGTTGGAGTGAGGGATCAGCGTGTAACTGGGGGACTATCACGATGTTGGAGTGAGGGATCAGCGTGTAACTGGGGGACTATAACGATGTTGGAGTGAGGGATCAGCGTGTAACTGGGGGACTATCACGATGTTAGTGTGAGGGATCAGTGTGTAACTGGGGGACTATCACGATGTTGGAGTGAGGGATCAGCGTGTAACTGGGGGACTATCACGATGTTGGAGTGAGGGATCAGCGTGTAACTGGGGGACTATCACGATGTTGGAGTGAGGGATCAGCGTGTAACTGGGGGACTAGCACGATGTTGGAGTGAGGGATCAGCGTGTAACTGGGGGACTATCATGATATTGGAGTGAGGGATCAGCGTGTAACTGGGGGACTATCACGATGTTGGAGTGAGGGATCAGCGTGTAACTGGGGGACTATCACGATGTTGGAGTGAGGGATCAGCGTGTAACTGGGGGACTATCACGATGTTAGTGTGAGGGATCAGCGTGTAACTGGGGGACTATCACGATGTTGGAGTGTGGGATCAGCGTGTAACTGGGGGACTATCACGATGTTGGTGTGAGGGATCAGCATGTAACTGGGGGACTATCACGATGTTGGAGTGAGGGATCAGCGTGTAACTGGGGGACTATCACGATGTTGGAGCGAGGGATCAGCACCACAGGGAGTGAGGAGCTTTGTCCTGACCAAGGCTCCTCACTCTCCGTTGTGCCCATGATGATGACGATGTCGATGTTTACCTGTCTTCAACCGCCCACTGCATCGCGAGCACAGAGACCCTCTGGGTGACGTCACCACCTCCTTCCCGCAGGCCTGTGAATCAGCAGCAGCAGAATCAACATCATCATCAGCATCAGCATCATCAACTTCAGCAGCATCAAGATCTCAGCAGCATCATCAACATCAGCGTCAACAGCAGCATCATCAACATCATCATCAACACCATCATCATCAGCATCATCATCAACACAATCATCATCATCAGCAGGAGCAGCAGCAGCAGCATCATTAACATCAACATCATCATCATAATCAGCATCATAATCACCATCAACATCATCAGCAGCATCATCAACACCATCATTAACATCATCATCATCAGCAGCAGCACCATCAACACCATCATCAGCAGCAGCAGCATCATCAACATCAGTATCAACAGCAGCATCATCAACATCAGCATCATCACCATCAACATCATCAGCAGCATCATCAGCATCATCATCACCATCAACATCATCATCAGCATCATCATCAGCATCATCATCAACATCATCAGCATCAGCATCATCATCATCAGCATCATCATCATAAACATCATCATCAGCATCATCAACATCATCATCAGCATCATCAACATCATCATTAGCAGCATCATCATCAACATCATCATCATCATTAGCATCATCATCAGCATCAACATAAGCATCATCAGCATCATCATCATCAGCATCATCATCAGCATCATCATCAGCATCATCAGTATCATCAACATCATTATCATCAATATCATCATCATCATCAACAGCATCATCATCAACATCATCAGCATCATCAACATCATCATCATCAGCATCATCATCATTATCACCAGCATCATCATCATCAACATCATCAGCATCATCAGCATGATCATCATCATCCGCATCATCATCATCACCAGCATCATCACCAGCATCATCATCAGCATCATCATCGTCGTCACCTGTCCAGCAGTGGAGTGGCGCCCTCCCCCACGTGTGTAGAGGTACCTGCACGCACACAGGCAAAGGTCCCCCGGGTAGGCCACACGGTGCTGTAGGGGCAAGTGCTGTTAGCAAGCAGCAGCGCCTATTTAGTCACCCACCCACCCACTCACCCACCCACCCACCCACTCACCCACTCACCCACCCACCCACTCACTCACTAACCCCCCCCCCCCACTCACCCACTCACTCACTCACCCACTCACTCACTCACCCACCCACCCACCCACTCACTCACCCACCCACCCACTCACCCACCCACCCACCCACTCACCCACTCACCCACCCACCCACCCACTCACTCACCCACCCACCCACTCACCCACCCACCCATCCACCCACCCACCCACTCACTCACCCACCCACCCACTCACTCACCCACCCACCCACCCACTCACCCACTCACCCACCCACCCACTCACTCACCCACCCACTCACTCACTCACCCACCCACCCACCCACTCACCCACCCACCCACCCACTCACCCACCCACCCACCCACTCACCCACTCACCCACCCACTCACTCACCCACCCACTCACTCACCCACCCACTCACTCACCCACCCACCCACTCACCCACCCACTCACCCCCCCACCCACCCACTCACCCCCCCACCCACCCACTCACCCCCCCACCCACCCACTCACCCCCCCCACCCACCCACTCACCCCCCCCACCCACCCACCCACTCACCCACCCACCCACCTCTGCAGATACGAGTCACAATCTCGTATCGGCTCCTCCACGTATCTCAGCGTCGCCTCGGGATCGGGGGTCCAGCGAAGTTGCCTCGGCAATGGCCCCCCCTCCACTCCCCTCGCTCCCGACGAGATCGGCATCGCCACGCCCCCAGACGGCCTGGGCGTGGCAGCCCCCGCACCACGTGACCCCTGACAAGGGGGGTAGCAACAACGGTACGGCAGCGGCGGCGGGAGAAGTTTGTTGTCACGTGGTGTGTGGGGGGGTGGAGCTCTCGCGACAGACGTCACCCGTAGTTGGGGGTGTGTCTTGATGCGTGGCCGCGCCCCCTAACGCAGCCGGCCTGGGCGTGGCAGCCCCCCGCACCACGTGACCCCTGACAAGGGTGGTAGCAACAACGACACGGCAGCGGCCGAAGGAGAAGTTTGTTGTTGTTGTTGTCACGTGGTGTGTGGGGGGGGGTGGAGCTCTCGCGACAGACGTCACCCGTAGTTGGGGGTGTGTCTTGTTGCGTGGCCCCGCCCCCTAACGCAGCCGGCCTGGGCGTGGCAGCCCCCGCACCACGTGACCCGTGACAAGGGGGGTAGCAACAATGGTACGGCAGCAGCGGCGGGAGAAGGTTGTTGTTGTTGTCACGTGGTGTGTGGGGGGGTGGAGCTCTCGCGACAGACGTTTACTACCATGATGAGCCTGTCTGTGTGTCCCGCGCGTGACGTCACCCCACGTAGAACAGCCCACCTCCCTAATTAATATTAATTAGCGGGGTGACGTCACCCCACGTAGAACAGGCCCCCCCCCCTAATTAATATTAATTACCGGGGTGACGTCACTCCACGTAGAACAGCCCCCCTCCCTAATTAATATTCATTAGCGGAGTGACGTCACCCCACGTAGAACAGCCCCCCTCCCTAATTAATATTCATTAGCGGGGTGACGTCACCCCACGTAGAAGAGCCCCCCCTTATTAATATTCATTAGCGGGGTGACGTCACCCCACGTAGAACAACCCCCCTCCCTAATTAATATTCATTAGCGGGGTGACGTCACCCCACGTAGAACAGCCGCCCCACCTAATTAATATTCATGAGTGGGGTGACGTCACCCAACGTAAAACAGCCCCCTAATTAATATTCATTAGCGGGGTGACGTCACGCCACGTAGAACAGCCCCCCCCCCCTCATTAATATTCATTAGCGGGGTGACGTCACCCCGCTATTGAATAATAATTAGGGGGGCTGTTCTACATGGAGTGACGTCACCCCACGTAGAACAGCCCCCCTAATTAATATTCATGAGCGGGGTGACGTCACTCACGACCCCCACGCCCAGCGGCAGAGCCCCCCCCACGTCACGTGGTCTCCGTGACGCTGCTGAGGAATCAGAGTAACAGGGACGTGGAAGATCAACTTGTGGGGTTCACGTTATTCGTTCTGTCGGGAAAGTCACCGCGTGGAACGGAAGTAAAATGATGAAAGTGAAACGCGGTAAAATGAAATGTTTTATTTTATTATTGAATGAAAGAAAAACATTATTAAATCAAATATTTTATTTATTATAAAATAAAATTATTAAATGAAATGTTTTATTTTATTATTGAATAAAATAAAAAACATTATTAAATCAAAATTTTTTTTTATTATAAAATAAAATTATTAAATGAAATGTTTTATTTTATTATTGAGTAAAATAAAAACATTATTAAATCAAATATTTTTTTAAAATTATAAAATAAAATTATTAAATGAAATGTTTTATTTTATTATTGAATAGAATAAAACATTATTAAATCAAATATTTTTTTAAAATTATAAAATAAAATTATTAAATGAAATGTTTTCTTTTATTATTGAATTAAATAAAAACATTATTAAATCAAATGTTTTCTTTTATTAAAAAATAAAATAATTAAATTAAATGTTTTATTTTATTATTGAATTAAATAAAAACATTAATAAATCAAATATTTTTTTCAAATTATAAAATAAAATTATTAAATGAAATATTTTATTTTATTATTGAATAAAATAAAAACATTATTAAATCAAATATTTTATTTTATTATAAAATAAAATTATTAAATGAAATGTTTTATTTTATTAGTGAATAAAATAAAAACATTAAATCAAATATTATTTTTAATTATAAAATAAAATTATTAAGTGAAATGTTTTATTTTATTATTGAATTAAATAAAAACATTATTAAATCAAATATTTTTTTATTATAAAATAAAATTATTAAATGAAATGTTTTATTTTATTATTGAATAAAATAAAAACATTATTAAATCAAATATTTTATTTAAATAAAATAAAACATTTAAATGAAATGTTTTATTTTATTATTGAATAAAATAAAAACATTATTAAATCAAATATTTTATTTTATTATAAAATAAAATTCTTAAATGAAATGTTTTATTTTATTATTGAATTAAATAAAAACATTATTAAATCAAATATTTTATTTTATTATAAAATAAAATTCTTAAATGAAATGTTTTATTTTATTATTGAATTAAATAAAAACATTATTAAATCAAATATTTTATTTTATTATAAAATAAAATTATTAAATGAAATGTTTTATTTTATTATTGAATAAAATAAAAACATTACTAAATCCAATTTTTTTATTATAAAATAAAATTATTAAATGAAATGTTTTATTTTATTATTGAATAAAATAAAAACATTATTAAATCAAATATTTTATTTTATTATAAAATAAAATTATTAAATGAAATGTTTTATTTTATTATTGAATTAAATGAAATTAAATTACTAAATAAAATAATATAATTCATCACGTATTATTTTTTATTGTTTTCTTTTTTATTGTTTTATAAAATATTTTATTTTATTATGAAATAAGATAATATTATTAAATAAAAAATGCATCACGTATTATTTTTTTATTGCTTTATTTTTTATTTTAAAAATAATTAAATAAAACTTTCTATTTTTCGCGCATTTTTTCAATAAAATAAAATATTTTTATCACGCATTTTTTTTTTTACAATGATTTCATTCTATCGCCATTCTACGTGGTGGTGACTTTACCGAAAGCACCGATAAGACGAATCCCTGCAAGTCACGTAGAAACCTTTTTATAAATCGAAATTTCATCTTTCGGGGGGTTCGTGAGAGAGGAGGCCTTCCCCACTTTCTCCCGCCAACAAAGCGGCCGTGTCACGGCGTTTAAACGCAAAACTGAGACCCCCCCTTGGCGCGGAATCACGAAAAACTCAACCCCCTTTGTTCACACGAATTCCCGACTGGGAAGCTTTCCCCCGACTTGCTGGAGTTCGCCTGAATGACGACCGTTTGTGTTATGGTCGAAACGTCGTGAGAATTGTATTATCGTTTTATATACACACACGTATGTATTTTTATTATTTTGTTGTTTCCCTTCAAAGTGACTTTACCGAAAGAGCTAAGAATATGATTAAATCAAATATATATATTTTAAATTATAAAATAAAATTATTAAATAAAATATTTTATTATTGAATTAAATAAAATTATTAAATAAAACAAAACAATCCATCACGTATTTTTGAATTATTTTCTTTTTTATTATTATTTTATAAAAATTTTTTTTTTATTATGGAATAAAATAAAATTGTTAAATAAAATATTTCATCACGTATTCTTTTTTTATTACTTTCTTTTTTATTATTTTATAAAATATTTTACCTCAATCTAAAACGAAAAAATAATTAAATAAAATGGCATATTTTAGCACGTATTATTTTTTATTATAAAACATTTCATTTTATTACTTTCTTTTATAATAAAATAAAATATTTTTAACCACGCATTATTTAAAAAAAAAATTATTTCATTCTATCGCCATTCTACGTGGTGGTGACTTTACCGAAAGCACCAATAAGACGAATCCCTGCAAGTCACGTAGAAACCTTTTTATAAATCGAAATTTCATCTTCGGGGGGTTCATGAGAGAGGAGGCCTTCCCCACTTTCTCCCGCCAACAAAGCGGCCGTGTCACGGCGTTTAAACGCAAAACTGAGACCCCCCCTTGGCGCGGAATCACGAAAAACTCAACCCCCTTGTTCACGCGAATTCCCGACTGGGAAGCTTTCCCCGACTTGCTGGAGTTCGCCTGAATGACGACCGTTTGTGTTATGGTCGAAACGTCGTGAGAATTGTATTATCGTTTTATACACATACACACACGTATGTATTTTTATTATTTCGTTGTTTCCCTTCAACGTGACTTTACCGACAGAGCTAAGAATACGAATGTGCTGGAGTTCGTCATCCGTGCGTCCTTAAGAGTGAATCCGCGTCGGCAGATTGGTACGACAACAACAACAAAAATTAAAACGGGGCGCTGTCCTTGAAAGCCGATTGGTCCGCTCCATCCAGAGACGGCTTTTCATTTTTGAGCCTCGTCTCAAAGACGGCGTCGGGGACCACCGGGATCACGTCCGGTGGGGCAGAGCCGAGATTCATTTTAGTTTTTGGTTTAGTTTGGGGGAGGGGGGAGCCGACTTCGATATTCTGAGACGTCCCAGGGGTTCGCCCGTTACAGCGGGCGCTGCAAAACGCCACAAAAACCAACTTCGTTGGATTTGAACGCGGAGTTTGACCGGTGGGTCGGAGCCGCTGATGGGGCCCGCGAGTTCGATGTGTCAGGCGTGATGTGTCAGGCGTGATGTGTCAGGCGTGATGTGTCAGGCGTGATGTGTCAGGCGTGATGTGTCAGGCGTGATGTGTCAGGCGTGATGTGTCAGGCCGTGATGTGTCAGGCCGTGATGTGTCAGGCGTGATGTGTCAGGCGTGATGTGTCAGGCGTGATGTGTCAGGCGCGATGTGTCAGGCGTGATGTGTCAGGCGTGATGTGTCAGGCGCGAGGTGTCAGGCGTGATGTGTCAGGCGTGATGTGTCAGGCGTGATGTGTCAGGCGCGATGTGTCAGGCGTGATGTGTCAGGCGTGATGTGTCAGGCGTGATGTGTCAGGCGTGATGTGTCAGGCGCGATGTGTCAGGCGCGATGTGTCAGGCGTGATGTGTCAGGCGTGATGTGTCAGGCGTGATGTGTCAGGCGTGATGTGTCAGGCGTGATGTGTGAGGCGTGATGTGTGAGGCGTGATGTGTCAGGCGCGAGGTGTCAGGCGCGATGTGTCAGGCCGTGATGTGTCAGGCGTGATGTGTCAGGCGTGATGTGTCAGGCGTGATGTGTGAGGCGTGATGTGTCAGGCGTGATGTGTCAGGCGCGAGGTGTCAGGCGCGATGTGTCAGGCCGTGATGTGTCAGGCGTGATGTGTCAGGCGTGATGTGTCAGCCACGATGTGTCAGGCACGAGGTGTCAGCCACGAGGTGTCACCCACGAGGTGTCAGGCGTGATGTGTCAGGCGTGATGTGTCAGGCGTGATGTGTCAGGCGTGATGTGTCAGGCCGTGATGTGTCAGGCGTGATGTGTCAGGCACGATGTGTCAGGCGTGATGTGTCAGGCGTGATGTGTCAGCCACGAGGTGTCAGGCGTGATGTGTCAGGCGTGATGTGTCAGGCGTGATGTGTCAGGCGTGATGTGTCAGGCGTGATGTGTCAGCCACGAGGTGTCAGCCACGAGGCGTCAGCCACGAGGCGTCAGCAGCCGGATATCCGGTTATCCCGATGACCGATTTTCGCCCAAATTTCAGGGGGGGGGGGGGGCTCGGCCCCCCTCCCCAGCCCCCCCCCCCCACCAGCCCCCCCGCCTAGCTGGCGACCTTTGTGAGTGGAATCTTCTGCCTCACCGTGGCTCTCGCGAGTTGCGATTAGCCTCCCACCTGACGCTCCGCCTGTCTCTGCGTTGAACCAAGGAAGATGAATCCTTGCTCTGCTTTACGTGAGCGAGTGTCAGACTAAGCACAACGCCCGTCCCCCTCCTCCCCCTTTACTTACTCTGAGATTCTCTCGGTAAAAGTTGTGTGGTGTAGTACGTAGTGTAGCGTGTAGTGTAGCGTGTAGTGTATAGTGTGTAGTGTAGCGTGTAGTGTATAGTGTGTAGTGTAGTGTATAGTGTAGTGTGTAGTGTAGTGTGTATTGTGTAGAGTAGTGTATAGTGTAGTGTGTAGTGTAGTGTGTAGTGTAGTGTGTAGAGTAGTGTATAGTGTGTAGTGTAGTGTGTAGTGTAGTGTGTAGTGTATAGTGTGTAGTGTAGCGTGTAGTGTGTAGCGTGTAGTGTAGTGTGTAGTGTATAGTGTGTAGTGTAGTGTATAGTGTAGTGTGTAGTGTAGTGTGTAGTAGTTTAGGGTAGTGTGTATTGTGTAGTGTAGTGTGTAGTGTGTAGAGTAGTGTAGTGTGTAGTGTAGTGTATAGTAGTGTAGTGTGTAGTGTAGCGTGTAGTGTAGTGTGTAGTGTAGCGTGTAGTGTAGTGTGTAGTGTAGTTTATAGTGTAGTGTGTAGTAGTTTAGTGTAGTGTGTATTGAGTAGTGTAGTGTGTAGTGTAGCGTGTAGTGTGTAGAGTAGTGTAGTGTGTAGTGTAGTGTGTAGTACGTAGTGTAGCATGTAGTGTAGCATGTAGTGTAGTACGTAGTGTAGCGTGTAGTGTAGCGTGTAGTGTAGTGTATAGTGTAGTGTGTAGTGTAGTGTGTAGTGTAGTGTGTAGTGTATAGTGTGTAGTGTAGCGTGTAGTGTAGTACGTAGTGTAGCGTGTAGTGTAGTGTGTAGTGTAGTTTATAGTGCAGTGTGTAGTAGTGTAGTGTAGCGTGTAGTGTAGCGTGTAGTGTAGTGTGTATTGTGTAGAGTAGTGTGTAGTGTAGTGTGTAGTGTAGTGTGTAGTGTAGTGTGTAGTGTAGCGTGTAGTGTAGTGCGTAGTGTAGTTTATAGTGTAGTGTGTAGTAGTTTAGTGTATAGTGTAGTGTATAGTGTAGTGTATAGTAGTGTAGTGTATAGTGTAGTGTGTAGTGTATAGTGTAGTGTAGTGTGTAGTGTAGTGTGTAGTGTAGTGTGTAGTGTGTAGAGTAGTGTATAGTAGTGTAGAGTAGTGTATAGTGTAGTGTATAGTGTATTGTATATTGTAGTGTATAGTGTAGTGTTTAGAGTAGTGTATAGTGTAGTGTATGGTAGTGTATAGTGTAGTGTATAGTGTAGTGTGTAGTGTAGTGTATAGTGTAGTGTATATTAGTGTATAGTGTAGTGTATAGTGTAGTGTTGAGTAGTGTAGTGTATAGTGTAGTGTATAGTGTAGTGTGTAGTGTAATGTATAGTGTAGTGTATATTAGTGTATAGTGTAGTGTATAGTGTAGTGTGTAGAGTAAGTGTGTAGTTTAGTATATAGTGTAGTGTATAGTATAGTAGTGTATAGTGTAGTGTATAGTAGTGTATAGTGTAGTGTATAGTGTAGTGTATAGTGTAGTGTTGAGTAGTGTAGTGTCTAGTGTAGTGTATAGTGTAGTATATAGTGTAGGGTATAGTGTAGTGTGTAGAGTAGTGTATAGTGTAGTATATAGTATAGTGTATAGTAGTGTATACTGTAGTGTATAGAAGTGTATAGTGTAGTGTACAGTAGTGTATAGTGTAATGTATGGAATTGTACTGTAAAGTAGTGTAGTATATAGTAGTGTATAGTAGTGTAGTGTATACAGTGAGGGAAAAAAGTATTTGATCCCCTGCTGATTTTGTACGTTTGCCCACTGACAAAGAAATTATCAGTCTATAATTTTAATGGTAGGTTTTTTTAACATTGAGAGACAGAATAACAACAAAATAATCCAGAAAACGCATGTCAAAAATGTTATAAATTGATTGGCATTTTAATGAGGGAAATAAGTATTTGACCTCCACTCAATCAGAAAGATTTCTGGCTCCCAGGTGTCTTTTATACAAGTACCGAGCTGAGATTAGGAGCACACTCTTAAAGGGAGTGCTCCTAATCTCAGCTTGTTACCTGTATAAAAGACACCTGTCCACAGAAGCAATCAATCAATCAGATTCCAAACTCTCCACCATGGCCAAGACCAAAGAGCTCTCCAAGGATGTCAGGGACAAGATTGTAGACCTACACAAGGCTGGAATGGGCTACAAGACCATTGCCAAGCAGCTTGGTGAGAAGGTGACTAAAGTTAGTGAGTGAGTGGGTGAGTGAGTGGGTGAGTGAGTGAGTGGGTGAGTGAGTGGGTGAGTGAGTGAGTGGGTAAGTGGGTGAGTGAGTGAGTGGGTGAGTGAGTGAGTAGGTGGGTGAGTGAGTGGGTGAGTAAGTGGGTGAGTGAGTGGGTGAGTGAGTGAGTGAGTAGGTGGGTGAGTGAGTGGGTGAGTAAATGGGTGAGTGAGTGAGTGAGTGGGTGAGTGAGTGGGTGAGTGAGTGAGTGGGTGAGTGAGTGAGTGAGTGGGTGAGTGAGTGAGTGGGTGAGTAAGTGGGTGAGTGAGTGGCTGAGTGAGTGAGTGAGTGGGTGAGTGAGTGTGTGAGTGAGTGAGTGAGTGGGTGAGTGAGTGAGTGAGTGGGTGAGTGAGTGAGTGAGTGGGTGAGTGAGTGAGTGAGTGGGTGAGTGAGTGGGTGAGTAAGTGGGTGAGTGAGTGGCTGAGTGAGTGAGTGGGTGAGTGAGTGAGTGTGTGGGTGAGTGAGTGGGTGAGTGAGTGAGTGGGTCAGTGAGTGAGTGAGTGGGTGAGTGGGTAGGTGAGTAAGTAGCGGTGACGTCACAACGGCGCTTGTACCAGGCTAGGTGCACGTTAAAGCCACACACACAAACAAAGACCCACACGCTGTACACACACAAAGACACACCCACACGCACACACTATGCACAAAGACAAAGCTCCCCCAGGTAGCCTCTAGCATGGCTGTTGGGGTAAGTGCTGAGACACAGACAAAGCCCCCCAGGTAGCCTCTAGCAGGGCTGTAGGGTAAGTGCTAAGTACACAAACAAAGATCCCCACACGTACCCACACATAACACACTCAACCACATACCCACACACACACACACAGACAGTGTCACACACACATACCACACACACCCCACACACACCAAACACACACCACACACACACACCCCACACACACCCCACACACACACACCACACACACACATCACACACACCACACACCCCACATACACACCATACACACACACACACCACACACACACACCCCACACACACACACCACACACACCCCACACACACACACATCCCACACACACACACCCCACACATCACATACACACCCCACACACACCCCACACACACACACCCCACACACACATCACACACACACCACACACCACACACACACCACACACACACCACACACACCACACACACCACACACACCACACACACACCACACACACCACACACACACACCACACACACACCACACACACACACCACACACACACACACCACACACCACACACCCCACACACACCACACACACCCCACACACACACACCCCACACACACCCCACACACACACACCACACACACACCACCACAACACCACCACCACACCAACACCACACCAGGTACTCACTTAAGGCTGAGTCGATCTAGAGGGAGGTTCGTATCCCCAGGGACCGCTAGCTCAGTCGACCCCTGCTGATGATGATGAAGTTACCACAGATGGGGTGTAATAGTGGTGGTGGTGGTGGTGATAGTGGTGGTGGTAGTGGTGTCGTGGTGGTAGTGGTGGTGGTGGTAGTGGTGGTGGTAGTGGTGGTGGTAGTGGTGGTGGTGGTAGTGGTGGTGGTAGTGGTGGTGGTGGTGTTATAGTGGTGGCGTTATAGTGGTGGTAGTGGTGGTGGTAGTGGTCGTGGTGGTGGTAGTGGTGGTAGTGGTGGTCGTGGTGGTGGTAGTGGTGGTAGTGGTCGTGGTAGTGGTGGTGGTAGTGGTGGTGGTGTCGTGGTGGTGGTGGTGGTAGTGGTGGTAGTGGTGGTGGTAGTGGTGGTAGTGGTGGTGGTATTGGTGGTGGTGGTGTTGTTGTAGTGGTGGTGGTGGTATTTTACCTGCAGGGTGCTAACCACTGCGCCACCGCTCCTCACAAACAAAGTACAAGCAGAGAAGCAGCCACTCCTAGCGACAGAGACAAAGCTCCCCCAGGTAGCCTCTAGCAGGGCTGTAGGGGCAAGTGCTGGGACACAGACAAAGCTCCCCCAGGTAGCCTCTAGCAAGGCTGTAGGGGCAAGTGCTGAGACAGACAAAGCTCCCCCAGGTAGCCTCTAGCAGGGCTGTAGGGGCAATTGCTGAGACGGAGACAAAGTTCCCCAAGGTAGCCTCTATCAGGGCTGTAGGGGCAAGTGCTAAGACACAGACAAAGCTCCCCCAGGTAGCCTCTAGCAGGGATGTAGGGGCAAGTGCTGAGACACAGACAACGCTCCCCCAGGTAGCCTCTAGCAGGGCTGTAGGGGCAAGTGCTGTGTTAGTAGCGAGTAGCAGCAGCAGCAGCGTCTATGAAGGCTACCGGCACTGTGGCTACACACACAGAGGGGGTGGGTGGCCAGCACCACCACCACTACACCACCACTACACCACCACTACACCATCACTACCACCACTACACCACCACCACCACTACACCACCACTACCACCACTACACCACCACCACTACACCACCACTAGACCACCACCACCACTACACCACCACTACACCACCACCACCACACCCGGCCGCCTTTGTCTCTCCAAACACACACACACACCTGCACACACATATACACACACCTACACACCTATACACACACCTGCACACACACCCACACACACCTACACACACACACCCACACACACCTACACACACACCTACACACACACACCTACACACACACCTACACACACACCTACACACCTATACACCCACACACACAAACCCACACACACAAACCCACACACACCCACACACACCTATACATACACACCCACACACCTACACACACCCACACACGCACACACTCACACACACCTACACACACATGACACACCTATACACACACACCTATATACACACACACACCTACACACCCCTACACACACACACATCTACACACCCACACACACCTACACACACACCTACACACACTCACACACCTACACACACACGACACACACCTACACACACACACCCACACACACCTACACACACACAAACACCCACACACCCCTACACACCCACACACACCTACACACACGTGACACATACACACACACACCTACACACACCCACACACACACACCTACACACACACACCCACATACACCTACACACACACACCTACACACACCCACATACACCTACACACACAGCTACACGCACCCACACACACCTACACACACCTGCACACACGTAATACACACCTACACACCTACACACACACGTGACACACACCTACACACACGTGACACACACCTACACACACGTGACACATACCTACACACACGTGACACACACCTACACACACGTGACACACACCTACACACACCTACACACCTACACACACACGTGACACACACCTACACACACGTGACACACACCTACACACACGTGACACACACCTACACACACACGTGACACACACCTACACACACGTGACACACACCTACACACACGTGACACACACCTACACACACGTGACACACACCTACACACACACACGTGACCCACACACGTGACACACACCTACACACACGTGACACACACCTGCACACACGTGACACACACCTGCACACACACGTGACACACACCTACACACACGTGACACACACCTACACACACGTGACACACACCTACACACACGTGACACACACCTACAAACACGTGACACACACCTACACACACGTGACACACACCTACACACACGTGACACACACCTACACACACGTGACACACACCTGCACACACACGTGACACACACCTACACACACGTGACACACACCTACACACACGTGACACACACCTACACACACGTGGCACACACCTACACACACACGTGACACACACCTGCACACACACGTGACACACACGTGACACACACCTACACACACGTGACACACACCTACACACACGTGACACACACCTACACACCCATACACACACACGTGACACACACCTACACACACGTGACACACACCTACACACACACGTGACACACACCTACACACACGTGACACACACCTGCGCACATGTGACACATACCTACACACACACGTGACACACACCTACACACACGTGACACACACCTGCACACACGTGACACACACCTACACACACGTGACACACACCTGTACACACGTGACACACACCTACACACACGTGGCACACACCTACACACACGTGACACACACCTACACACACACGTGACACACACCTACACACACGTGACACACACCTGCACACACACACGTGACACACACCTACACACACGTGACACACACCTACACACACGTGACACATACCTACACACACACGTGACACACACTTACACACACACGTGACACACACCTGCACACACAGGTGACACACACCTACACACACGTGACACACACCTACACACACGTGACACATACCTACACACACACGTGACACACACCTGCAACCACACGTGACACACACCTGCACACACACGTGACACACACCTGCACACACACGTGACACACACCTACACACACACGTGACACACACCTACACACACGTGACACACACCTGCACACACACGTGACACACACCTGCACACACACGTGACACACACCTACACACACGTGACACACACCTGCACACACACGTGACACACACCTACACACACGTGACACGTACCTCACGTGTGTGTCACGTGGAGTCCCTGGGACGGCTTCTCTCTCGCACCCCACAGCCAGAGGTTGTCAAGTGACACGGCGTGGACCGGATGCGGGTGACGTCACAAGGCACTTACACACAGACCACGCCCACTAATACATAGACCACGCCCACCATCACCTAGACCACGCCCGCTATCGCATAGACTGCGCCCATAATTACATAGACCACGCCCACCATCACCTCGACCACGACCACTATGAAAGAGAACACGCCCACGATTACATTGACCACGCCCACGCTTACAATGACTACGCCCACGATCACATAGACCACGCCCATCATTAACTAGACCACCACCATTTTATAAACCACGCCTCCTACTCTTACGCATACCACGCCCATTATTAGCTAAACCACGCCCACCTTCAACTGGACCACCCCGCAATTTCATAGACCACGCCTACCATTTCACAGACAACGTCCACTGTTAAATAGACAACTCCCATTGTTACATAGACCACGCCCACTGTTAAATAGACCACGCCCATTGTTATATAGACCACGCCCACCATTAACTAGACGATGCCCAATCTTAACTAGACCACCACCACCATTCCCTAGATCACGCCCACCATTACATAGACCACGCCCACCAGTACCCAGACCACGCCTGCTACGAATCAGGCCACGCCTGCCACAAACAAACGCCACGCCCACCTTTAACTAGACCACGCCCCTCCATTGTCTCGGCCACGCCCACCATTAACCAGACCTTGTCCAACCAGTCAGCAGACCACAACCACGATCGCAGAGACCGCGCCCACCAAGCACGAAAGCCACGCCCTCGATATACCTCGGGGCCCCGCCTTAAGTGGAGTCGAATCGACCGAAACAAAAACCGCAACGACTCCTCAACCGTCGATTCCTCTTGTAATCAACGGTGCGCGGCGTGCGGAATCGTACGCGAGCGACACATAAAGCGTTAGTGAGGAATCGATTCCCACCACCACCACCACCGTCGCCGCCTCCTCAGTTTGTGGAGTCGTCCAGAGGCTTCATCCACGTCGCCTCTGGCAGGCCTGAGGAGAGAGGCGAGGCGAATGGAGCTCGAAGCCTCGCCGAGTCGTTGACGGGCGCCGCCGACGTGAAGATGTTCGCCATCAGGAAGTGGCTCTACAAGCCGCGGGTGAGTGCGAAGCCGCTTTGTCGAAGCGGCTGCGGGCGAGAGGGAGGGAGGATGGGTGGGGCCTACTCGTTTTACGGTCATCCTCGGTCTTGTCTAGAAGCCCCCTACCGACGCCGGGCCAACCTCCTCCCCCCCCCCTCCTACCCGGCGTGGCATCAGCGTGTCGATGAGTCTATGGGTGTCTGTGTGGTGGTGATGAGTCTATGGGTCTCTGTGTGGTTATGGTGATGAGTCTATGGGTGTCTGTGTGGTGGTGATGAGTCTATGGGTCTCTGTGTGGTGGTGATGAGTCTATGGGTCTCTGTGTGGTGGTGGTGAGTCTATGGGTGTCTGTGTGGTGGTGATGAGTCTATGGGTCTCTGTGTGGTGGTGGTGAGTCTATGGGTCTCTGTGTGGTGGTGGTGAGTCTATGGGTGTCTGTGTGGTGGTGATGAGTCTATGGGTCTCTGTGTGGTGGTGGTGAGTCTATGGGTCTCTGTGTGGTGGTGATGAGTCTATGGGTCTCTGTGTGGTGGTGATGAATCTATGGGTCTCTGTGTGGTGGTGATGAGTCTATGGGTCTCTGTATGGTGGTGGTGAGTCTATGGGTCTCTGTATGGTGGTGGTGAGTCTATGGGTCTCTGTGTGCTGGTGATGAGTCTATGGGTCTCTGTGTGGTGGTGGTGAGTCTATGGGTCTCTGTGTGGTGGTGATGAGTCTATGGGTCTCTGTGTGGTGGTGGTGAGTCTATGGGTCTCTGTGTGGTGGTGGTGAGTCTATGGGTCTCTGTGTGGTGGTGGTGAGTCTATGGGTCTCTATGTGGTGGTGATGAGTCTATGGGTCTCTGTGTGGTGATGGTGATGAGTCTATGTGTCTCTGTGTGGTGGTGGTGGTGGTGAGTCTATGGGTCTCTGTGTGGTGGTGGTGAGTCTATGGGTCTCTGTGTGGTGGTGATGAATCTATGGGTCTCTGTGTGGTGGTGATGAGTCTATGGGTCTCTGTATGGTGGTGGTGAGTCTATGGGTCTCTGTATGGTGGTGGTGAGTCTATGGGTCTCTGTGTGCTGGTGATGAGTCTATGGGTCTCTGTGTGGTGGTGGTGAGTCTATGGGTCTCTGTGTGGTGGTGATGAGTCTATGGGTCTCTGTATGGTGGTGGTGAGTCTATGGGTCTCTGTATGGTGGTGGTGAGTCTATGGGTCTTTGTGTGGTGGTGATGAGTCTGTGGGTCTCTGTGTGGTGATGATGAGTCTATGGGTCTCTGTGTGGTGGTGGTGAGTCTATGGGTCTCTGTATAGTGGTGGTGGTGAGTCTATGGGTCTCTATGTGGTGGTGGTGAGTCTATGGGTCTCTATGTGGTGGTGGTGAGTCTATGGATCTCTGTGTGGTGGTGATGAGTCTATGGGTCTCTATGTGGTGGTGGTGAGTCTATGGGTCTCTGTGTGGTGGTGGTGGTGAGTCTATGGGTCTCTGTGTGGTGGTGATGAGTCTATGGGTCTCTGTGTGGTGGTGATGAGTCTATGGGTCTCTGTGTGGTGGTGATGAGTCTATGGGTCTCTGTGTGGTGTTGGTGATGAGTCTGTGTGTCTCTGTGTAGTGATGAGTCTATGGGTCTGTGTGTGGTGGTGGTGAGTCTATGGGTCTCTGTATAGTGGTGGTGATGAGTCTATGGGTCTCTGTGTGGTGGTGATGAGTCTATGGGTCTCTGTATAGTGGTGGTGGTGAGTCTCTGGGTCTCTGTATAGTGGTGGTGGTGAGTCTATGGGTCTCTGTGTGTTGGTGATGAGTCTATGGGTCTCTGTGTGGTGGTGTTGAGTCTATGGGTCTCTGTATAGTGGTGGTGATGAGTCTATGGGTCTCTGTGTGCTGGTGATGAGTCTATGGGTCTCTGTGTGGTGGTGGTGAGTCTATGGGTCTCTGTGTGGTGGTGATGAGTCTATGGGTCTCTGTGTGGTGGTGATGAGTCTATGGGTCTCTGTGTGCTGGTGATGAGTCTATGGGTCTCTGTGTGGTGGTGGTGAGTCTATGGGTCTCTGTGTGGTGGTGGTGAGTCTATGGGTCTCTGTATAGTGGTGGTGGTGGTGGTGAGTCTATGGGTCTCTGTGTGCTGGTGGTGAGTCTATGGGTCTCTGTGTGGTGGTGCTGGTGGTGAGTCTATGAGTCTCTGTATAGTGCTGGTGATGAGTCTATGGGTCTCTGTATAGTGGTGGTGATGAGTCTATGGGTCTCTGTGTGCTGGTGGTGGTGAGTCTATGGGTCTCTGTGTGCTGGTGGTGAGTCTATGGGTCTCTGTATAGTAGTGGTGGTGAGTCTATGGGTCTCTGTGTGCTGGTGCTGGTGGTGAGTCTATGGGTCTCTGTATAGTGGTGGTAATGAGTCTATGGGTCTCTGTATAGTGGTGGTGATGAGTCTATGGGTCTCTGTGTGCTGGTGCTGGTGGTGAGTCTATGGGTCTCTGTGTGGTGGTGGTGAGTCTTTGTTGGTACCCCCCGTGTGTGTAGAGGGGAGACCCCCAGTTGCTGTCCCAGTTCTTCTACGCGGACGAGGAGCTGAGCGAGGTGGCAGCTGAGCTGGACAGCTTTGACGGACGCAAGGACCCCCAGCGGTGCATGCTGCTCGTCAACCAGCTGCGTGCATGCCAGGTACATACACACAGTGGTACATACACACACACATACACACAGTGGTACACACACACATACACACACATACACACAGTGGTACATACACACATACACACAGTGGTACACACACACATACACACACGGGTACATACACACATACACACACACACATACACACACACTGGTATACACACTGGTACACACACATACACGCAGTGGTACATACACACACACACATACAACAACAACAACAACCGCCATTCGCCACTAAGTGGCGGTGACGTCACCACGACGCTTGTGCCAGGCTATGTGCACCGTGAGGCCACGTGAAGTGTCGAACGCCCGCTGGCAGGAGGTCACGGGGCAGACCCAGGTGCCACGGGTCGACTGACTGAGATGACTGGCTGATGCACCACCTGTGCCCCCTACTGTGCCAACCTGCTGTGCTTTAGCCACCCGGCGCTCCGCTCGTTGTTGTGAGCGTCGCTCCTTCGCCCTCCGTTGTTGTTGGAGGGCGACTGCCTCCAACTGCCCAGTAGCGTCCTTCACGAGCCTCCTCCACAGAGGCCGATCTCAACACCGCTGGTACCAGTCATCGGCAAGTCCACTTAGCTCCACGTCCTCCTGTACCACGTCACTCCATCTCTTCTCTAGCCCGTGCCGCGCCCGTTTAGCCCCCTCGATCCGGCCGAACAAAAGCTGTTTCGGCATGCGGTGGCTGGGCATGCGGGCTACATGACCCAGCCATCGCAGCCTTGCCTGCCGGAGGAGCTCACCGATGGGACCTTGCCCAGATCTTTCAAGGATTTGTGAGCTCCTCACACAATCCAGTCTGGTTAAACCCAGGATGGATCGTAGGCAGGCCAGCCTAAATGTTTCTAACCGGCCAAGATGTTCCATTAGGGGGGTCCACGTTTCACAAGCGTAGAGAAGGGAGGGAATGACCGTGGCCGAGAAGACCTGAAGCTTAGTGCGGAGCGACAGACCAGGTAGCTTCCACACAGCGTTACGCAACCGATGAAAAGATATTGCCGCTCGACTGATTCGGAGTGAGACCTCTGCTGTTAAACTGGAGCCAGTCATAAGCACACTGCCCAGGTATGGGAAACTCTCCACTCTCTCCACAACTGCCCCATCACCGATTGGGAGTTGTGGGGGCGGAGTGTCCGATGCTACAAAATACCCAGGCAGGTGCTTAGTTTTGGTGGGGCTGATGGTAAGGCCCCACCTCTTAGTGGCACGCTCCAGTCTCAGCAGCAGCGTCTCCAACTCCTCCTCTGACTGAGCAGCTATTACTAAATCATCGGCATACATAACGTGGTTAAGCAATAGGGAGCCATCCCTTGACCGCACCCGGGCATCGATCAGCCTCCCATAATATCTGTACCAAATGGAGAATCCCCCGGTACAGCTATTGAAGGCTTCACGAACTACGTGGTCAAAATAGATGTTAAATAATGTGGGAGCCAGAGGACATCCCTGTCGCACCCCAAGGTGTACAGGGAATAGCTCTAACTTATACACAAACAAAGACAAAGATCCCCCATATAGCCTTAACAGACTGTAGGGGCAAGTGCTGTTAGCGAGCACCTATGAAGGCCGGTAACGGTACACGAGGGGGTGGGTGGCCAGCACCACGCCCGACCGCCTTTGTCTCCCTAGTGGCAATGTTTACACATCGCACCAGGTACTCATTTCAGGCTGAGTCGACCTAGGGGAGGCCTGGGACCGGCTCAGATAATCGTCACTGGTGTTGGCCGTGAGCGGGAATCGAACCCGGGTCGCCAGGTTCATAGCGCAGCGTAGCGCTAACCGCTACACTATCGCTTCCCACTTATACACACACACAGATACACACACATACACACACATACACACACATACACATACACACACATACACACACATACACATACACACACAGATACACACACATACACACACACAGACACATACACACACATACACACACAGACACATACACACACATGCACACATACACAGACACACACATACATACTGAAGGTGGTGATGGTGGTGATGATGATGGCAGTGGGTGATGGTGGTGATGGTGGTGGTGGTGATGATGGTGATGATGGTGATGGTAGTGATGGTGGTGATGGTGGTGATGGTGGTGATGATGGTGATGGTGGTGATGATGGTGGTGGTGATGGTGATGATGATGATGGTGGGTGATGGTGGTGATGGTGATAGTGGTGATAGTGATGATGGTGATGATGGTGGTGGTGGTGATGATGATGGTGGGTTTATGGTGGTGTTGGTGGTGGTGATAGTGGTGATGATGGTGGTGATAGTGGTGGTGGTGATGATGATGATGGTGGTGGTGTTGGTGATGGTGGTGGTGATGGTGGTGGTGATGATGGTGGTGGTGGTGGTGGTGATGATGATGGTGATGATGATTATGATGGTGATGATGATGCAGGATCGCGTGCTGAGTATCCTCGCCAAAGTGATGGATGCGTGCATCCCCCCACACATACATACTGGTGGTGATGTTGGTGATGATGATGATGATGGTGGTGGTGATGGTGATGGTGGTGATGTTGGTGATGGTGATGGTGGTGGTGATGATGGTGGTGATGGTGGTGATGGTGGTGGTGATGATGATGATGATGGTGGTAATGATGATGGTGATGGTGGTGGTGATGATGGTGGTGATGATGATGATGGTAATGATGATGATGATGGTGGTGATGATGATGGTGATGATGATGATGGTGGTGATGATGATGTTGGTGATGATGATGCAGGATCGCGTGCTGAGTATCCTCGCCAAAGTGATGGATGCGTGCATCCCCCCACACATACATACTGGTGGTGATGGTGGTGATGATGGTGGTGGTGATGGTGTTGGTGGTGATGATGATGATGGTGGTTGGTGATGGTGGTGGTGATGATGGTGGTGATGGTGGTGATGGTGGTGATGGTGGTGATGGTGGTGGTGATGATGGTGGTGATGATGGTGGTGATGGTGGTGGTGATGATGATGATGATGGTGGTGATGGTGATGATGATGGTGGTGATGATGATGATGGTGGTGGTGGTAATGATGATGGTGGTGGTGATGATGATGCAGGATCGCGTGCTGAGTATCCTCGCCAAAGTGATGGATGCGTGCATCCCCCCGCACATACATACTGGTGGTGATGATGGTGGTGATGATGATGGTGATGGTGGTGGTGATGATGGTGGTGATGATGATGATGGTAATGATGATGATGATGGTGGTGATGATGATGGTGATGATGATGATGGTGGTGATGATGATGTTGGTGGTGATGATGCAGGATCGCGTGCTGAGTATCCTCGCCAAAGTGATGGATGCGTGCATCCCCCCACACATACATACTGGTGGTGATGGTGGTGATGATGGTGGTGGTGATGGTGTTGGTGGTGATGATGATGATGATGGTGGTGGTGGTGGTAATGATGATGGTGGTGGTGATGATGATGATGATGGTTGGTGATGGTGATGGTGGTGATGATGGTGATGATGATGGTGGTGATGATGATGATGGTGGTGGTGGTGGTGGTAATGATGATGGTGGTGGTGATGATGATGCAGGATCGCGTGCTGAGTATCCTCGCCAAAGTGATGGATGCGTGCATCCCCCCACACATACATACTGGTGGTGATGGTGGTGATGATGGTGGTGGTGATGGTGTTGGTGGTGATGATGATGATGATGGTCGTGGTGGTGGTAATGATGATGGTGGTGGTGATGATGATGATGATGGTTGGTGATGGTGATGGTGGTGATGATGGTGATGATGATGGTGGTGATGATGATGATGGTGGTGGTGGTGGTGGTAATGATGATTATGATGGTGATGATGATGCAGGATCGCGTGCTGAGTATCCTCGCCAAAGTGATGGATGCGTGCATCCCCCCACACATACATACTGGTGGTGATGGTGGTGATGATGGTGGTGGTGATGGTGTTGGTGGTGATGATGATGATGATGGTGGTGGTGGTGGTAATGATGATGGTGGTGGTGATGATGATGATGATGGTTGGTGATGGTGATGGTGGTGATGATGGTGATGATGATGGTGGTGATGATGATGATGGTGGTGGTGGTGGTGGTAATGATGATTATGATGGTGATGATGATGCAGGATCGCGTGCTGAGTATCCTCGCCAAAGTGATGGATGCGTGCATCCCCCCACACATACATACTGGTGGTGATGTTGGTGATGATGGTGGTGGTGATGGTGTTGGTGGTGATGATGATGATGATGGTGGTTGGTGATGGTGATGGTGATGATGGTGATGATGGTGGTGATGGTGGTGATGGTGGTGGTGATGGTGGTGGTGATGGTGGTGATGATGATGATGGTGGTGGTGATGATGATGATGGTGGTGGTGGCGATGATGATGCAGGATCGCGTGCTGAGTATCCTCGCCAAAGTGATGGATGCGTGCATCCCCGCTGAGCGAGCCAACCGAGACTTCAGCGTCAAATTCCCCGAGGAGATTCGCCATGATAGCCTCGCTGGACAGCTGTGGTTCGGTGCAGAGGTGAGAGGGGGGGGGGGGAGGGGGGGGGGGTCGCGAGCAGGCGTGGAGCCACAGGGGGGGGCCGAGCCCCCCCTGAAATTTGGGGAAAGTCGGACATCGGGATAACCGGATATCCGGCTGCTGACACCTCATGCCTGACACATCGCGCCTGACACCCCGCGCCTGACACATCACGCCTGACACATCACGCCTGACACATCACGCCTGACACATCGCGCCTGACACATCACGCCTGACACATCACGCCTGACACATCACGCCTGACACATCACGCCTGACACATCACGCCTGACACATCACGCCTGACACATCACGCCTGACACCTCGCGCCTGACACATCACGCCTGACACATCGTGCCTGACACATCACGCCTGACACATCACGCCTGACACATCACGCCTGACACATCACGCCTGACACATCGTGCCTGACACATCACGCCTGACACATCACGCCTGACACATCACGCCTGACACATCACGCCTGACACATCACGCCTGACACATCGCGCCTGACACATCGCGCCTGACACCTCGCGCCTGACACATCACGCCTGACACATCACGCCTGACACATCACGCCTGACACATCACGCCTGACACATCACGCCTGACACATCACGCCTGACACATCGTGCCTGACACATCACGCCTGACACATCACGCCTGACACATCACGCCTGACACATCACGCCTGACACCTCGCGCCTGACACATCGTGCCTGACACATCACGCCTGACACATCGTGCCTGACACATCACGCCTGACACATCACGCCTGACACATCACGCCTGACACATCACGCCTGACACATCACGCCTGACACATCGCGCCTGACACATCGCGCCTGACACATCACGCCTGACACATCACGCCTGACACATCACGCCTGACACCTCGCGCCTGACACATCGCGCCTGACACATCACGCCTGACACATCGAACTCGCGGGCCCCATCAGCGGCTCCGACCCACCGGTCAAACTCCGCGTTCAAATCCAACGAAGTTGGTTTTTGCGGCGTTTTGCAGCGCCCGCTGTAACGGGCGAACCCCTGGGACGTCTCAGAATATCGAAGTCGGCTCCCCCCCTCCCCCAAACTAAACCAAAAACTAAAATGAATCTCGGCTCTGCCCCACCGGACGTGATCCCGGTGGTCCCCGACGCCGTCTTTGAGACGAGGCTCAAAAATGAAAAGCCGTCTCTGGGTGGAGCGGACCAATCGGCTTTCAAGGACGGCGCCCCGTTTTAATTTTTGTTGTTGTTGTCGTACCAATCTGCCGACGCGGATTCACTCTTAAGGACGCACGGATGATGAACTCCAGCAAATCCGTATTCTTAGCTCTGTCGGTAAAGTCACGTTGAAGGGAAACAACGAAATAATAATATTTTATTTTATTATAAAATAACAAAATAACAAAATGTTTTATAGTAAGAAATAATACGTGCTAAATTATTTCATTTTATATAATTATATTTTTTTATTTTAGATTAAGGTTAAATATTTTATAAAATAATAAAAAAATCAAGTAATAAAAAAGAACGCGTGATGGAATATTTTATTTAAATTTTTTATCCCATCCCGCAATATTTATTTAATAATTTTATTTAATTCGATATATTCCGTTATATACTTTTTATTTAATAATTTCATTCAATTTCATAATATTTATTTAATAATTTTATTTTATTTAATTCGATAAATAAAATAAAATATTTTACTTAATAATTTTATTTTATGATTTGAAAAAAATGGAATATTTTATTTAATAATTTTATTTTATAATTCGAAAAAAACATTTGATTTAATAATTGTATTTTATTTTATTCAATAATAAAATAAAATATTTCATTTAATAATTTTACTTTACAATTTAAAAAAAATATTCGATTTAATCATATTCTTAGCTTTTTTCGGTAAAGTCACGTTGAAGGGAATCAACGAAATAATAAAAATACATACGTGTGTGTGTGTGTATAAAACGATAATACAATTCTCACGACGTTTCGACCATAACACAAACGGTCGTCATTCAGGCGAACTCCAGCAAGTCGGGGAAAGCTTCTCAGTCGGGAATTCGTGTGAACAAGGGGGTTGAGTTTTTCGTGATTCCGCGCCAAGGGGGGGTCTCAGTTTTGCGTTTAAACGCCGTTGACACGGCCGCTTTGTTGGCGGGAGAAAGTGGGGAAGGCCTCCTCTCTCACGAACCCCCCGAAGATGAAATTTCGATTTATAAAAAGGTTTCTACGTGACTTGCAGGGATTCGTCTTATCGGTGCTTTCGGTAAAGTCACCACCACGTAGAATGGCGATAGAATGAAATAAAAACATTTTAAAAAAAATAATGCGTGGTTAAAAATATTTTATTTTATTATAAAATAAAGTAATAAAATAAAATGTTTTATAATAAAAAAGAATACGTGCAAAAATATTTTATTTAATTTAATTATTTTTTCATTTTGGGTTGAGGTAAAATATTTTATAAAATAATAAAAAATAAAGTAATTTAAAAAAGAATGCGTGATGGAATATTTTATTTAATAATTTTATTTTATTTCATAATAAAATATTTTATAGAATAATAATCAAAAGAAGAAAATAAAAAAAATGCATGATGGATAATTTTATTTTATTTAATAATTTTATCTGATTTAATTCGATAATAAAATGAAATATTTTATTTAATAATTTCATTTTATAATTCGAAAAAAACATTTGATTTAATAATTGTATTTTATTTTATTCAATAATATTTTATTCAATAATAAAATAAAATATTTCATTTAATAATTTTACTTTACAATTAAAAAAAAATTCGATTTAATCATATTCTTAGCTTTTTTCGGTAAAGTCACGTTGAAGGGAAACAACAAAATAATAAAAATACATATATATGTGTATATATAAAACGATAATACAATTCTCACGACGTTTCGACCATAACACAAACGGTCGTCATTCAGGCGAACTCCAGCAAGTCGGCAAAGCTTCTACTACTACTTCTTCTTCTTGGTGGGAGTTTCGCTTCGACTTCTGGTATCAGTTCAGCTTCGTTGATTTGAGGATTTGCGGTCATGTGTGTGGGGGGAGGGGGACCTTGTGTGGGTCTCGGCTCGGGTGGTGCAACAGCAAGGAGAATCTGTGTGCGTGTGTCTGTGTTTTTGTGTGTCTGTGTGTGAATCTGTGTGCGTGTGTGCGTGTGTGTGTCTCTGTCTCTGTGTGTGTGTGTCGTGTCTGTGTGTGTGTGTGTTTGTGTGTGTCTCTGTCTGTGTGTGTGTGTGTGTCGTGTCTGTGTGTGTGTGTTTGTGTGTGTGTGTCGTGTCTGTGTGTGTCTCTGTGTGTGTCTGTGTGTGTGTTTGTGTGTGTGTGAATCTGTGTGTGTGTTTGTGTGTGTGTGTGAGAATCTGTGTGTGTGTCTCTGTGTTTGTCTGTGTGTGTCTGCGTGTGTGTGAATCTGTGTGTGTGTGTCTCTGTCTCTGTGTGTGTCTGTGTGCGTCTCTCTGTGTGTGTGTTTGTGTGTGTCTGTGTGCGTGTGTGTCTCTGTGTGTGTGTGTGTGTCGTGTCTGTGTGTGTGTGTCTGTGTGTGTGTTTGTGTGTGTGTGTGTCTGTGCGTGTGTGTTTGTGCGTGTGTCTCTGTGTCTGTGTGTGTCTGTGTGTGTGTCTCTCTGTGTGTGTGTCTGTGTGTCTCTGTGTGTGTGTGTCTGTGTGTGTGTCTCTGTGTGTCTGTGTGCGTGTGTGTCTGTGCGTGTGTGTCTGTGCACGTGTAGCGGGCGGCACGTGTAGCGGGCGGCACGTGTAGCGGGTGGCACGTGTAGCGGGCGGCACGTGTAGCGGGCGGCACGTGTACCGGGTGGCACGTGTGGCGGGCGGCACGTGTAGCGGGCGGCACGTGTAGCGGGCGGCACGTGTAGCGGGCGGCACGTGTAGCGGGCGGCACGTGTAGCGGGCGGCACGTGTAGCGGGCGGCACGTGTAGCGGGCGGCACGTGTAGCGGGCGGCACGTGTAGCGGGCGGCACGTGTAGCGGGCGGCACGTGTAGCGGGCGGCACGTGTAGCGGGCGGCACGTGTAGCGGGCGGCACGTGTAGCGGGCGGCACGTGTAGCGGGCGGCACGTGTAGCGGGCGGCACGTGTAGCGGGCGGCACGTGTAGCGGGCGGCACGTGTAGCGGGCGGCACGTGTACCGGGCGGCACGTGTAGCGGGCGGCACGTGTACCGGGCGGCACGTGTAGCGGGCGGCACGTGTAGCGGGCGGCACGTGTAGCGGGCGGCACGTGTAGCGGGCGGCACGTGTAGCGGGCGGCACGTGTAGCGGGCGGCACGTGTAGCGGGCGGCACGTGTAGCGGGCGGCACGTGTAGCGGGCGGCACGTGTAGCGGGCGGCACGTGTAGCGGGCGGCACGTGTAGCGGGCGGCACGTGTAGCGGGCGGCACGTGTAGCGGGCGGCACGTGTAGCGGGCGGCACGTGTAGCGGGCGGCACGTGTAGCGGGCGGCACGTGTACCGGGCGGCACGTGTAGCGGGCGGCACGTTGGTTATTTCAGTAAAGTCACCACCACGTAGAAGGGAAACAATAAAATAATAAAAATATTAAACAATAAAATTATTGTAAAACGATGAAATTATTATTCTTGGTTCTTTGGGTAAAGTCACCACCACGTAGAAGGGAAACAATAAAATAATAAAAATATAAAACAATAAAATTATTATTCTTGGTTCTTTGGGTAAAGTCACCACCACGTAGAAGGGAAACAATAAAATAATAAAAATATAAAACAATAAAATTATTGTAAAACAATAAAATTATTATTCTTGGTTCTTTGGGTAAAGTCACCACCACGTTAGAAGGGAAACAATAAAATAATAAAAATATAAAACAATAAAATTATTGTAAAACAATAAAATTATTATTCTTGGTTCTTTGGGTAAAGTCACCACCACGTAGAAGGGAAACAATAAAATAATAAAAATATAAAACAATACAATTATTGTAAAACAATAAAATTATTATTCTTGGTTCTTTGGGTAAAGTCACCACCACGTAGAAGGGAAACAATAAAATAATAAAAATATAAAACAATACAATTATTGTAAAACATTAAAATTATTATTCTTGGTTCTTTCGGTAAAGTCACCGCCACGTAGAAGGGAAACAATAAAATAATAAAAATATAAAACAATACAATTATTGTAAAACATTAAAATTATTATTCTTGGTTCTTTCGGTAAAGTCACCGCCACGTAGAAGGGAAACAATAAAATAATAGAAATATAAAACAATAAAATTATTATTCTTGGTTCTTTGGGTAAAGTCACCACCACGTAGAAGGGAAACAATAAAATAATAAAAATATAAAACAATAAAATTATTATTCTTGGTTCTTTGGGTAAAGTCACCACCACGTAGAAGGGAAACAATAAAATAATAAAAATATAAAACAATACAATTATTGTAAAACAATAAAATTATTATTCTTGGTTCTTTCGGTAAAGTCACCACCACGTAGAAGGGAAACAATAAAATAATAAAAATATCAAACAATAAAATTATTGTAAAACAATAAAAATTGTATTCTTGGTTCTTTCGGTAAAGTCACCACGTAGAAGGGAAACAATAAAATAATAAAAATATAAAACAATACAATTATTGTGAAACAATAAAATTATTATTCTTGGTTCTTTGGGTAAAGTCACCACCACGTAGAAGGGAAACAATAAAATAATAAAAATATAAAACAATAAAATTATTATTCTTGGTTCTTTGGGTAAAGTCACCACCACGTAGAAGGGAAACAATAAAATAATAAAAATATAAAACAATAAAATTATTGTAAAACAATACAATTATTATTCTTGGTTCTTTCAGTAAAGTCATCACGTAGAAGGGAAACAATAAAATAATAAAAATATGAAACAATAAAATTATTGTAAAGCAATACAATTATTATTCTAGGTTCTTTCGGTAAAGTCACCACCTAATTTTATTGTTTTACATTTTTATTATTTTATTGTTTCCCTTCTACGTGGTGGTGACTTTACCGAAAGAACCAAGAATAATAATTTTTTTACAATAATTGTATTGTTTTATATTTTTATTATTTTATTGTTTTCCTTCTACGTAGTGGTGACTTTACCAAAAGAACCAAGAATAATTTTATTGTTTTACAATAATTTTATATTTTTATTGTTTCCCTTCTACGTGGTGGTGACTTTACCGAAAGAACCAAGAATAATAATTTTATTGTTTAACAATAATTTTATATTTTTATTATTTTATTGTTTCCCTTCTACGTGGTGGTGACTTTACCGAAAGAACCGAGAATAATAATTGTATTGTTTTATATTTTTATTAGTTTATTGTTTCCCTTCTACGTGGTGGTGACTTTACCGAAAGAACCAAGAATAATAATTTTATTGTTTTACAATAATTTTATTGTTTTATATTTTTATTATTTTATTGTTTCCCTTGTACGCGGTGGTGGTGACTTTACCCAAAGAACCGACAATATGAATCCCTGCAGTCACGAAAGCTTTAAATCAAAACCATCGGACAGTTTAGATGAAAGTTATCGGGGCTAACTCTGTACCACAACAAGCAAACACGGCAGGACCAAAGCGTTTTCGAAATCGCCGAAATGAATCGATAAAATAACAACGTCACAGTGATCGTAAGAACTGGAAGCCACCACAATCGTCTCCGCACCTGTACCACAACAACAGCAACAACAACAACCGCCATTCGCCACCAAGTGGCGGTGACGTCACCACGACGCTTGTGCCAGGCTATGTGCACCCTGAGGCCACGTGAAGTGTCGAACGCCCGCTGGCAGGAGTTCACAGGGCAGACCCAGGTGCCACGGGTCGACTGACTGAGATGACCGGCTGATGCACCACCTGTGCCCCCTCCTACTGTGCCAACCCGCTGTCCCACCCCCCACCACCAACACCACCACCACCACCACCACCCACAGTGCCTGGCGGCCGGCTCCATCATCATGAACCGTGAGGTGGAGTCGCTCGCCATGCGGCCGCTGGCCCGGGAGTTGACCCGCAGCCTGGACGAGACCCGTGCCATCGTGCGGGACCAGTGCCTGCGAGACCCCTCGCTCTACTCGGAGAGGCTCACCACGGCACTGCGAAACTTCGACCGACTTTTCGCGGAGTTTGAACTCAGGTGGGTGGGTTGGCGGGTGGGTGGGTGGGTTGGTGAGTGGGTTGGTGGGTGGGTGAGTGGGTTGGTGGGTGGGTTGGTGGGTGGGTGAGTGGGTGAGTGAGTGAGTGAGTGGGTGAGTGGGTGGGTGGGTGGGTGAGTGGGTGGGTGGGTGGGTGAGTGGGTTGGTGGTTGGGTGGGTGGGTGAGTGGGTTGGTGGGTGAGTGGGTTGGTGGGTTGGTGGGTTGGTGGGTTGGTGGGTGGGTGAGTGGGTTGGTGGGTGGGTGAGTGGGTTGGTGGGTGAGTGAGTGAGTGGATGGGTGGGTGAGTGGGTTGGTGGGTGAGTGGGTTGGTGGGTGAGTGGGTGAGTGGGTTGGTGGGTGGGTGAGTGGGTGGGTGGCTGGGTGAGTGGGTGGGTGGGTGAGTGGGTTGGTGGGTGGGTGAGTGGGTTGGTGGGTGGGTGAGTGGGTGGGTGGGTGAGTGGGTGGGTGAGTGGGTGGGTGGGTGAGTGGGTTGGTGGGTGGGTGAGTGGGTTGGTGGGTGGGTGAGTGGGTGAGTGGGTGGGTGGGTGGGTGGGTTGGTGGGTGGGTGGGTGGGTTGGTGGGTGGGTGGGTGGGTGAGTGGGTTGGTGGGTGGGGAGTGGGTTGGTGGGTGGGTGAGTGGGTTGGTGGGTGGGTGAGTGGGTTGGTGGGTGGGTGAGTGGGTGGGTGGGTGAGTGGGTTGGTGGGTGGGTGAGTGGGTTGGTGGGTGGGTGTGGTGGGTTGGTGGGTGGGTGAGTGGGTTGGTGGGTGGTGAGTGGGTTGGGTGGGTGGGTGAGTGGGTGGTGGGTGGGTGAGTGGGTGGGTGGGTGGAGTGGGTTGGTGGGTGAGTGGGTTGGTGGGTGAGTGGGTTGGTGGGTGAGTGGGTTGGTGGGTGAGTGAGTGGGTTGGTGGGTGGGTGAGTGGGTTGGTGGGTGGGTGAGTGGGTGGGTGAGTGGGTTGGTGGGTGAGTGGGTTGGTGGGTGAGTGGGTTGGTGGGTGAGTGAGTGAGTGGATGGGTGGGTGAGTGGGTTGGTGGGTGAGTGGGTTGGTGGGTGAGTGGGTGAGGTGGGTTGGTGGGTGGGTGAGTGGGTTGGTGGGTGGGTGAGTGGGTTGGTGAGTGGGTGGATGGGTGGGTGGGTGGCTGGGTGGGTGAGTGGGTGAGTGGGTGGGTGAGTGGGTTGGTGGGTGAGTGGGTGGGTGAGTGGGTTGGTGGGTGGGTGAGGGGGTTGGGTGGGTGGGTGAGTGGGTTGGTGGGTGGGTGAGTGGGTTGGTGGGTGGGTGAGTGGGTTGGTGGGTGGTGGTGAGTGGGTTGGTGGGTGGGTGAGTGGGTTGGTGGGTGAGTGGGTTGGTGGGTGGGTGGGTGAGTGGGTGGGTGAGTGGGTGGGTGGTGAGTGGGTGAGTGAGTGGGTTGGTGGGTGGGTGAGTGGGTGAGTGGGGTGAGTGAGTGGGTTGGTGGGTGGGTGAAGTGGGTGAGTGAGTGGGTGGGTGAGTGGGTGGGTGGGTGAGTGGGTTGGTGAGTGGGTGAGTGAGTGGGTGGGTGAGTGGGTGGGTGGGTGAGTGGGTTGGTGGGTGGGTGGGTGAGTGGGTGGGTGAGTGGGTGGGTGGGTGAGTGGGTGAGTGAGTGGGTTGGTGGGTGGGTGAGTGGGTGAGTGAGTGGGTTGGTGGGTGGGTGAGTGGGTTGGTGAGTGGGTTGGTGGGTGGGTGAGTGGGTTGGTGGGTGGGTGAGTGGGTTGGTGGGTGGGTGAGTGGGTTGGTGGGTGGGTGAGTGGGTTGGTGGGTGGGTGAGTGGGTTGGTGGGTGGGTGGGTGAGTGCTACTACTCCTGCTGCTACTACTACTACCACTACTGCTGCCACTACTACTACCACCACTACTGCTGCTACTGCTGCTACTACTGCTACTACTGCTGCTACTACTGCTACTACTACTGCTACTACTGCTACTACTACTGCTACTACTGCTGCTACTACTACTGCTGCTGCTACTGCTACTACTGCTGCTACTGCTACTACTGCTGCTACTGCTACTACTACTGCTACTACTGCTACTACTACTACTGCTACTACTATTGCTACTAGTGCTGCTACTACTGCTACTGCTGCTGCTACTACTGTTGCTACTACTGCTGCTACTGCTGCTATTGCTGTTACTGCTACTACTGTTGCCGCTGCTACTACTGCTGCTGCTACTACTGTTGCTACTGCTACACAGGGGTCTTGTGTCTGTGTCTCGTCTGCCAAGCTATGTGTCTGCCATGGTCCCTGTGAAGTCGGCTAAGGAGTACGCTGTCCAGCAGGAAGTGGTGGTGCTGTTCTCTGAGACTGTGCAGAGGTGGGGCCCTGCAGACTCACCACACAGAGACCCACAGACTCACCATAGAGACCCATAAACTCATCACGTAGAGAACCATAGACTCACCACACAGAGAGCCATAGACTCACCATAGAGACCCGTAGACTCATCACGTAGAGACCCATAGACTCATCACATAGAGACCCATAGACTCACCATAGAGACCCGTAGACTCACCACACAGAGACCCATAGACTCACCATAGAGACCCGTAGACTCATCACGTAGAGACCCATAGACTCATCACGTAGAGAACCATAGACTCACCACACAGAGAGCCATAGACTCACCATAGAGACCCATAGACTCATCACAGAGACCCGTAGACTCACCATAGAGACCCATAGACTCACCATAGAGACCCCATAGACTCATCACATAGAGACCCATAGACTCACCACACAGAGAGCCATAGACTCACCATAGAGACCCATAGACTCATCACATAGAGACCCGTAGACTCACCATAGAGACCCATAGACTCACCACACAGAGAGCTATAGACTCACCATAGAGACCCATAGACTCATCACGTAGAGACCCATAGACTCACCACAAAGAGAGCCATAGACTCACCATAGAGACCCGTAGACTCATCACGTAGAGACCCATAGACTCACCACACAGAGAGCCATAGACTCACCACATAGAGACTCATAGACTCACCACACAGAGACTCATAGACTCACCATACAGAGACTCATAGACTCACCACACATAGACCCGTAGACTCACCATAGAGACCCGTAGACTCACCACACAGAGACCCGTAGACTCACCACACAGAGACCCATAGACTCACCATAGAGACCCATAGACTCACCACACAGACACCCGTAGACTCACCATAGAGACCCACAGACTCACCACACAGAGACCCACAGACTCACCATAGAGACCCATAGATTCACCATAGAGACCCATACATAGACTCACCATAGAGACCCATAGACTCACCACATAGAGACCCATAGACTCATCACATAGAGACCCATAGACTTAGTACATAGAGACCCATAGACTCGCCACACAGAGACCCATAGACTCACCATAGAGACCCATAGACTCATCACGTAGAGACCCATAGACTCATCACATAGAGACCCATAGACTCACCACATAGAGACTCATAGACTCACCACACAGAGACCCAGAGACTCACCATAGAGACCCGTAGACTCACCATAGAGACCCGTAGACTCACCACACAGAGACCCATAGACTCACCATAGAGACCCATAGACTCACCACACAGACACCCGTAGACTCACCATAGAGACCCACAGACTCACCACACAGAGACCCACAGACTCACCATAGAGACCCATAGATTCACCATAGAGACCCATACATAGACTCACCATAGAGACCCATAGATTCACCATAGAGACCCATACATAGACTCACCATAGAGACCCATAGACTCACCATAGAGACCCATAGACTCACCACATAGAGACCCATAGACTCATCACATAGAGACACACAGACTCACCATAGAGACCCATAGACTCGCCACACAGAGACACAGACTCACCATAGAGAACCATAGACTCGCCACACAGAGACCCATGACTCATCACCACACAGATACCCATAGACTCATCACCACCACACAGAGACCCATAGACTCATCACCACCACACAGAGACCCATAGACTCATCACCACCACACAGAGACCCATAGACTCATCACCACCACACAGAGACCCATAGACTCATCACCACCACACAGAGACCCATAGACTCATCACCACCACACAGAGACCCATAGACTCACCACACAGAGACCCATAGACTCATCACCACCACACAGAGACACATAGACTCACCACCACCACACAGAGACCCATAGACTCATCACCACCACACAGAGACCCACATACTCACCATAGAGACCCATAGACTCACCACACAGAGACCCACAGACTCACCATAGAGACCCATAGATTCACCATAGAGACCCATACATAGACTCACCATAGAGACCCATAGACTCACCATAGAGACCCATAGACTCACCACATAGAGACCCATAGACTCATCACATAGAGACCCATAGACTCATCACATAGAGACCCATAGACTTACTACATAGAGACCCATAGACTCACCACACAGAGACACATAGACTCACCATAGAGACCCATAGACTCGCCACACAGAGACCCATAGACTCATCACCACCACACAGAGACCCACACTCATCACCACCACACAGAGACCCATAGACTCACCACCACCACCACACAGAGACCCATAGACTCACCACCACCACACAGAGACCCATAGACTCACCACCACCACACAGAGACCCATAGACTCACCACCACACAGAGACCCATAGACTCATCACCACCACACAGAGACCCATAGACTCACCACCACCACACAGAGACCCATAGACTCATCACCACCACACAGAGACCCATAGACTCACCACCACCACACAGAGACCCATAGACTCATCACCACCACACAGAGACCCATAGACTCACCACCACCACACAGAGACCCATAGACTCACCACCACCACACAGAGACCCACACTCATCACCACCACACAGAGACCCATAGACTCACCACCACACAGAGACCCATAGACTCACCACCACCACACAGAGACCCATAGACTCATCACCACCACACAGAGACCCATAGACTCACCACCACCACACAGAGACCCATAGACTCATCACCACCACACAGAGACCCATAGACTCATCACCACCACACAGAGACCCATAGACTCATCACCACCACACAGAGACCCATAGACTCACCACCACCACCACACAGAGACCCATAGTCTCATCACCACCACACAGAGACCCATAGACTCACCACCACCACACAGAGACCCATAGACTCACCACCACCACACAGAGACCCATAGACTCACCACCACCACACAGAGACCCATAGACTCACCACCACCACACAGAGACCCATAGACTCACCACCACCACACAGAGACCCATAGACTCACCACCACCACATAGAGACCCATAGACTCATCATCATCACCACACAGAGACCCATAGACTCATCACCACCACACAGAGACCCATAGACTCACCACCACCACACAGAGACCCATAGACTCATCATCACTACACAGAGACCCATAGACTCATTTCCGTGGCCTTCACAGCTGCTGCTGCTGCTGCTCGCTGCTAACAGCACTTGCCCCTTGCAGCCCGCGTGTGACGCTACCTGGGGGACCTTTGTCTGTGCGTGGCAGGGCCCTCGCGCTGGGCTACCTCACCCAGGAGGCCATCGATGATTATGAGCCGGCGCTCATGTTCACAATCCCACGCCTTGCCATCGTCTGGTGCGTCAACGCTTGCACCACCACCGTCACCTCCTCCTACACCTCCTCCTCCTCCTACTCCCATCACCGTCACCTCCTCCTCCCATCACCTCCTCCTACACCTCCTCCTAGACCTCCTCCCATCACCTCCTCCTACACCTCCTCCTCCTCCTACTCCCACCACCGTCACCTCCTCCTACACCTCCTCCTCCTCCTACTCCCATCACCTGCTCCTCCTCCTACACCTCCTCCCATCACCTCCTCATCCTCCCATCACCTCCTCCTACACCTCCTCCTACACCTCCTCCTCCCATCACCTCCTCCTCCTAGACCTCCTCCTCCTCCCATCACCTCCTCATCCTCCCATCACCTCCTCCTACACCTACTCCTCCTCCTACTCCTCCTCCCATCACCTCCTCCTCCCATCACCTCCTCCTCCTAGACCTCCTCCTCCTCCTACAACTCCTCCTCCCATCACCTCCTCCTACACCTCCTCCTCCTCCTACTCTCATCACCGTCACCTCCTCCTCCCATCACCGTCACCTCCTCCTACACCTCCTCCTACTCCTCCCATCACCTCCTCCTACTCCCACCACCGTCACCTCCTCCTACACCTCCTCCTACTCCTCCCATCACCTCCTCCTACACCTCCTCCTACTCCTCCTCCTACTCCCATCACCTCCTCCTACACCTCCTCCTCCCATCACCTGCTCCTCCTCCCATCACCTCCTCCTCCTCTCCCATCACCGTCACCTCCTCCCCCATCACCTCCTCCTCCCATCACCTCCTCCTACACCTCCTCCTACTCCTCCTCCTACTCCCATCACCGTCACCTCCTCCTACACCTCCTCCTCCCAGACCTCCTCCTCCTCCCATCACCTCCTCCTACTCCTCCTCCTACTCCCACCACCGTCACCTCCTCCTACACCTCCTCCTCCTCCCATCACCTCCTCCTACACCTCCTCCTACTCCTCCTCCTACTCCCATCACCGTCACCTCCTCCCATCACCTCCTCCTCCTCCCATCACCTCCTCCTACACCTCCTCCTACTCCCATCACCGTCACCTCCTCCCCCCCATCACCATCACCTCCATCACCACTTGCTTCAACCAGTATGTTAAAGGCTCATCCACTCACTCACTCAGTCTCTCACTCAACCACTCACTCACCCACTCACTCAACCACTCACTCACTCAGTCTCTCACTCAACCACTCACTCACTCAGTCTCTCACTCAACCACTCACTCACTCACTCAGTCTCTCACTCAACCACTCACTCACTCACCCACCCACTCACTCACTCACTCAGTCTCTCACTCAACCACTCACTCAACCACTCACTCACTCACTCTCTCACCCCCTCACTCAACCACCCACTCACTCACTCTCTCACCCACTCACTCTCTCACCCACTCACTCAACCACTCACTCACTCTCTCACCCCCTCACTCAACCACTCACTCACCCACTCACTCACTCTCTCACCCACTCACTCAACCACCCACTCACTCACTCACCCA